>NC_079481.1:367805-735610 GCF_026230105.1 Diorhabda sublineata
TATCAAACAAGATTCCAGAATGTTTTCGAAGAATCTGAGTTGCTCTGGAAACTTCTAGAAACAAAAACTTTTAGAGGATATATCAAACAAGATTCCAGAATGTTTTCGAACGTTTTCCAAGAATTCTGGATTGTTCTAGAAACTTCTAGAAGGCAAAACTTTGAGACGATATATCAAACAAGATTCCAGAATGTTTTCGAACGTTTTCCAAGAATTCTGGATTGTTCTAGAAACTTCTAGAAGGCAAAACTTTGAGACGATATATCAAATAAGATTCCAGAATGTTTTCGAACGTTTTACAAGAATTCTGGATTACTCTAGAAACTTCTAGAAACCAAAACTTTTAGAGGATATATCAAACAAGATTCCAGAATGTTTTCGAACGTTTTCCAAGAATTCTGGATTGTTCTAGAAACTTCTAGAAGGCAAAACTTTGAGACGATATATCAAACAAGATTCCAGAATGTTTTCGAACGTTTTCCAAGAATTCTGGATTGTTCTAGAAACTTCTAGAAGGCAAAACTTTGAGACGATATATCAAACAAGATTCCAGAATGTTTTCGAACGTTTTACAAGAATTCTGGATTGTTCTAGAAACTTCTAGAAGGCAAAACTTTGAGACGATATATCAAACAAGATTCCAGAATGTTTTCGAACGTTTTCCAAGAATTCTGGATTGTTCTAGAAACTTCTAGAAGGCAAAACTTTGAGACGATATATCAAACAAGATTCCAGAATGTTTTCGAACGTTTTCCAAGAATTCTGGATTGTTCTAGAAACTTCTAGAAACCAAAACTTTTAGAGGATATATCAAACAAGATTCCAGAATGTTTTCGAACGTTTTCTAAGAATTCTGGATTGTTCTAGAAACTTCTAGAAGGCAAAACTTTGAGACGATATATCAAACAAGATTCCAGAATGTTTTCGAACGTTTTCCAAGAATTCTGGATTGTTCTAGAAACTTCTAGAAGGCAAAACTTTGAGACGATATATCAAACAAGATTCCAGAATGTTTTCGAACGTTTTCCAAGAATTCTGGATTGTTCTAGAAACTTCTAGAAACCAAAACTTTTAGAGGATATATCAAACAAGATTCCAGAATGTTTTCGAACGTTTTCCAAGAATTCTGGATTGTTCTAGAAACTTCTAGAAACCAAAACTTTTAGAGGATATATCAAACAAGATTCCAGAATGTTTTCGAACGTTTTCCAAGAATTCTGGATTACTCTAGAAATTTCCAGAAACCAAAACTTTTAGAGGATATATCAAACAAGATTCCAGAATGTTTTCGAACGTTTTCCAAGAATTCTGGATTGTTCTAGAAACTTCTAGAAGGCAAAACTTTGAGACGATATATCAAACAAGATTCCAGAATGTTTTCGAACGTTTTCCAAGAATTCTGGATTGTTCTAGAAACTTCTAGAAACCAAAACTTTTAGAGGATATATCAAACAAGATTCCAGAATGTTTTCGAACGTTTTCCAAGAATTCTGGATTACTCTAGAAATTTCCAGAAACCAAAACTTTTAGAGGATATATCAAACAAGATTCCAGAATGTTTTCGAACGTTTTCCAAGAATTCTGGATTGTTCTAGAAACTTCTAGAAGGCAAAACTTTGAGACGATATATCAAACAAGATTCCAGAATGTTTTCGAACGTTTTCCAAGAATTCTGGATTACTCTAGAAATTTCCAGAAACCAAAACTTTTAGAGGATATATCAAACAAGATTCCAGAATGTTTTCGAACGTTTTCTAAGAATTCTGGATTGTTCTAGAAACTTCTAGAAGGCAAAACTTTGAGACGATATATCAAACAAGATTCCAGAATGTTTTCGAACGTTTTCCAAGAATTCTGGATTGTTCTAGAAACTTCTAGAAGGCAAAACTTTGAGACGATATATCAAACAAGATTCCAGAATGTTTTCGAACGTTTTACAAGAATTCTGGATTGTTCTAGAAACTTCTAGAAGGCAAAACTTTGAGACGATATATCAAACAAGATTCCAGAATGTTTTCGAACGTTTTCCAAGAATTCTGGATTGTTCTAGAAACTTCTAGAAGGCAAAACTTTGAGACGATATATCAAACAAGATTCCAGAATGTTTTCGAACGTTTTCCAAGAATTCTGGATTGTTCTAGAAACTTCTAGAAACCAAAACTTTTAGAGGATATATCAAACAAGATTCCAGAATGTTTTCGAACGTTTTCCAAGAATTCTGGATTGTTCTAGAAACTTCTAGAAACCAAAACTTTTAGAGGATATATCAAACAAGATTCCAGAATGTTTTCGAACGTTTTCCAAGAATTCTGGATTACTCTAGAAATTTCCAGAAACCAAAACTTTTAGAGGATATATCAAACAAGATTCCAGAATGTTTTCGAACGTTTTCCAAGAATTCTGGATTGTTCTAGAAACTTCTAGAAGGCAAAACTTTGAGACGATATATCAAACAAGATTCCAGAATGTTTTCGAACGTTTTCCAAGAATTCTGGATTGTTCTAGAAACTTCTAGAAACCAAAACTTTTAGAGGATATATCAAACAAGATTCCAGAATGTTTTCGAACGTTTTCCAAGAATTCTGGATTACTCTAGAAATTTCCAGAAACCAAAACTTTTAGAGGATATATCAAACAAGATTCCAGAATGTTTTCGAACGTTTTCCAAGAATTCTGGATTGTTCTAGAAACTTCTAGAAGGCAAAACTTTGAGACGATATATCAAACAAGATTCCAGAATGTTTTCGAACGTTTTCTAAGAATTCTGGATTGTTCTAGAAACTTCTAGAAGGCAAAACTTTGAGACGATATATCAAACAAGATTCCAGAATGTTTTCGAACGTTTTCCAAGAATTATGGATTGTTCTAGAAACTTCTAGAAGACAAAACTTTTATAGGATATATCAAACAAGATTCCAGAATGTTTTCGAACGTTTTCCAAGAATTCTGGATTACTCTAGAAACTTCTAGAAGGCAAAACTTTGAGACGATATATCAAACAAGATTCCAGAATGTTTTCGAACGTTTTCCAAGAATTCTGGATTGTTCTAGAAACTTCTAGAAGGCAAAACTTTGAGACGATATATCAAACAAGATTCCAGAATGTTTTCGAACGTTTTCCAAGAATTCTGGATTGTTCTAGAAACTTCTAGAAGGCAAAACTTTGAGACGATATATCAAACAAGATTCCAGAATGTTTTCGAACGTTTTCCAAGAATTCTGGATTGTTCTAGAAACTTCTAGAAGGCAAAACTTTGAGACGATATATCAAACAAGATTCCAGAATGTTTTCGAACGTTTTCCAAGAATTCTGGATTGTTCTAGAAACTTCTAGAAGGCAAAACTTTGAGACGATATATCAAACAAGATTCCAGAATGTTTTCGAACGTTTTCCAAGAATTCTGGATTTTTCTAGAAACTTCTAGAAGGCAAAACTTTGAGACGATATATCAAACAAGATTCCAGAATGTTTTCGAACGTTTTCCAAGAATTCTGGATTGTTCTAGAAACTTCTAGAAGGCAAAACTTTGAGACGATATATCAAACAAGATTCCAGAATGTTTTCGAACGTTTTCCAAGAATTCTGGATTGTTCTAGAAACTTCTAGAAACCAAAACTTTTAGAGGATATATCAAACAAGATTCCAGAATGTTTTCGAACGTTTTACAAGAATTCTGGATTGTTCTAGAAACTTCTAGAAGGCAAAACTTTGAGACGATATATCAAACAAGATTCCAGAATGTTTTCGAACGTTTTACAAGAATTCTGGATTGTTCTAGAAACTTCTAGAAGGCAAAACTTTTAGAGGATATATCAAACAAGATTCCAGAATGTTTTCGAACGTTTTACAAGAATTCTGGATTGTTCTAGAAACTTCTAGAAGGCAAAACTTTTAGAGGATATATCAAACAAGATTCCAGAATGTTTTCGAACGTTTTACAAGAATTCTGGATTGTTCTAGAAACTTCTAGAAACCAAAACTTTTAGAGGATATATCAAACAAGATTCCAGAATGTTTTCGAACGTTTTCCAAGAATTCTGGATTGTTCTAGAAACTTCTAGAAGGCAAAACTTTGAGACGATATATCAAACAAGATTCCAGAATGTTTTCGAACGTTTTCCAAGAATTCTGGATTGTTCTAGAAACTTCTAGAAGGCAAAACTTTTAGAGGATATATCAAACAAGATTCCAGAATGTTTTCGAAGAATCTGGATTACTCTAGAAACTTCTAGAAGGCAAAACTTTCAGACGTTATAACAAACAAGATTCCAGAATGTTTTCGAAGAATCTGGATTATTTTAGAAACTTCTAGAAGTCTTCATATCTTCTTCGGAAAAACGGGAACCTTTTTCAATGACGACAAATAGTTTCTAGGATGTCGTGGCGTTCTGTTTCTTGAAATTTCTTCCCGTCCGTCCTCAGGGTGAAAACGAAAACATTTCTTGTGGAAGGTAATAAGTCTAAAAGGGGTAGTTCCTTAAAATTAAAACCTACATACCTGAATGCAAATATTTAAAATATTGTCGAATTGATAACCATCAGGACAACCGCATCTATAACTACCGGGTGTGTTGAAACAATTTCCACCGCCTCCGCAAGGACTATTTTGACATTCGTTTTCGTCGACGCATTGATTGGAGAACGGGTGCGACGTGTAACCTTGAGGACAACCGCATCTTAAACAAAACAAAAACTGATCGTTTAACAAAAAATATTTGGATAATAAGTTTCGTAATCAAAAATCCAAAGTTCAAAGTTCAAAAGTGTAGTTTGCTAATGCGGATCAGGAATCTAACAGTTTTCGTCTCGAATTACGAAAGATTCGGGCACAAATCGACGTTAATCTTTTGGGAAGCAAATTCTAGAAGCTTAAACCACTCAAAGAAACCTGGAGCGTTAAAAAAAATCAATAACCAAGAGGAAAACTATTAACGATGTGGATATCGAATCAGAAGGCACGAATCACGCAGGTTTTTTTCAAATGGTTGCTATTTGAAGCATCAATTTTGTGGTTTGCTGATTCGACAGCGATTCAGCGATTAAATATTTTTCGCAGAAGTGAAGCAACGGTCTTAAAATCGGACCAAAACCAAGGTGATTTCCATAGAGTTAGGTTAGGTTAAGTAGAGTTGATGTCCTCTACAAGAATCGTGTCCTGAAAGTTCTGAAAGAGAGGAAGGACATCTTTTTCACTAGGTGAAGAATCCAGGACGCTAAAGTGATATTTAACTACGCGAAAAGACAAAAAACTGTGAAATGGATTTGTATTTGTTTTTATTATCATTATACTTTGAAAATAGATACGAATTGAAGTTGGAATATTCACCTGTATCCCGCTACTAAATTTTGACATCCTTCTAAACATTTGGAATCGTCGGCGCACTCGTCTATGTCGATGCACATCGTTCCGCTCGGATCCAATTTGAATCTTCTCGGACAGATACATTTGAAACTTCCCAATGTATTTACGCACCTACCTGGTTTCGGACATATTCCCGGCTCTTCGCACTCGTTTATATCTTCAGAAAAGAAATAAGAAAGTTTTTATCCTACTGGGAACATTAACCGGAAACGTTACCTATGCAATTATCTCCGACTTGGTTATAACCTTCGTCGCAGGAACACTTGTAACTTCCTTCTGTATTTATACAATTCTGTTGACAGATGTGTTGACCCGTAGCGCATTCGTCGAGGTCTCTACAACTAAAACCGTCAGGATTGATGAGGAAACCAGGTGGACACGAACAAACGTAGCTACCTTCGGTATTCTGGCAATGGTATTGACAGTGGGACGTGTTGGTATAACACTCGTTGATATCTTTTAAAAAATAAATCGATTTAAACGACAAATATATTAATAATTAACGATAATTACGTACCTAAACAGTATAATCCCGAAGGATCGGGTCTGTAACCTTTGTTGCAGATACACCTGTAGGAACCCAAAGTGTTGATGCATTGGCCGTTTCTGCACAAATCCGGAATGGTTTCGCATTCGTTTACGTCTGGAAAATACAACTGTTTTAAATTCAATCATCCACAGTCATCGTGAAATGGAATAGATCAAATTTTATCCGCGGAAAATACCATAGACATTCCTCTAGCTGTCCCGAAAACAAGACCCAGTATCTGGTCATCAAACTCGCGATTACACACGTTTCGTTCGTTTGGTAGCCCCGAATTCAACTAAATCCAATATCTAGACTGTTTTGGTATCACTATTGCCTCAGAAGCTTCATCTTCTAATTGAGAAGAAGGATTCGGTCGCCGAAAACGTCTTAAAATATATATATATACGTTATTAAAATTACCTTTTCCGTCTACCAAGAAACCGCTGTCCAAACAAAGTTCTTGATATTGTGGTGTGTACCTGGATGGACAGAGTTCGCAATCGGCACCCCAAGCTTCTCCCATTGAACAACAGCAATCTGCCCTGGTGGATAATTTGATTTCGTTGAACGGAGCCGGTTTACATTTTCCGTTTATCAATTGCCTGAAGCAGGAACCTTGTCTTTTGTCTGAAAAATTAATAGAAATAACCAGATAGAACCTCTCGAGACTTATTTTCCTATTTTCCTAAATGTAATCGCACCTAATTCACTTCTAGATACTTCGAATCGGTAACAACAACTATTTCATACCGTTTTTACGAGATAAATTTCCGAAAATTAATAGCCGAACCTCGTACATTTATTCGACGTCAATTAACTCCGAAAATTAATAGCCGAAGATTCCAGAATGTTTTCCAAGAATTCTGGATTACTCTAGAAACTTCTAGAAACCAAAACTTTTAGATAATATATCAAACAAGATTCCAGAATGTTTTCGAAGAATTTGGATTTCTCTAGAAACTTCTAGAAACCAAAACTTTTAGAGGACATATCAAACAAGATTCCAGAATGTTTTCGAAGAATCTGAGTTGCTCTAGAAACTTCTAGAAACCAAAACTTTTAGAGGATATATTAAACAAGATTCCAGAACGGAGCCGGTTTGCATTTTCCGTTTATCAATTGCCTGAAGCAGGAACCTTGTCTTTTGTCTGAAAAATTAATAGAAATAACCAGATAGAACCTCTCGAGACTTATTTTCCTATTTTCCTAAATGTAATCGCACCTAATTCACTTCTAAGTACTTCGAATCGGTAACAACAACTATTTCATACCGTTTTTACGAGATAAATTTCCGAAAATTAATAGCCGAACCTCGTACATTTATTCGACGTCAATTAACTCCGAAAATTAATAGCCGAAGATTCCAGAATGTTTTCCAAGAATTCTGGATTACTCTAGAAACTTCTAGAAACCAAAACTTTTAGATAATATATCAAACAAGATTCCAGAATGTTTTCGAAGAATTTGGATTTCTCTAGAAACTTCTAGAAACCAAAACTTTTAGAGGACATATCAAACAAGATTCCAGAATGTTTTCGAAGAATCTGAGTTGCTCTAGAAACTTCTAGAAACCAAAACTTTCAGACGATATATTAAACAAGATTCCAGAACGGAGCCGGTTTGCATTTTCCGTTTATCAATTGCCTGAAGCAGGAACCTTGTCTTTTGTCTGAAAAATTAATAGAAATAACCAGATAGAACCTCTCGAGACTTATTTTCCTATTTTCCTAAATGTAATCGCACCTAATTCACTTCTAAGTACTTCGAATCGGTAACAACAACTATTTCATACCGTTTTTACGAGATAAATTTCCGAAAATTAATAGCCGAACCTCGTACATTTATTCGACGTCAATTAACTCCGAAAATTAATAGCCGAAGATTCCAGAATGTTTTCCAAGAATTCTGGATTACTCTAGAAACTTCTAGAAACCAAAACTTTTAGATAATATATCAAACAAGATTCCAGAATGTTTTCGAAGAATTTGGATTTCTCTAGAAACTTCTAGAAACCAAAACTTTTAGAGGACATATCAAACAAGATTCCAGAATGTTTTCGAAGAATCTGAGTTGCTCTAGAAACTTCTAGAAACCAAAACTTTTAGAGGATATATTAAACAAGATTCCAGAACGGAGCCGGTTTGCATTTTCCGTTTATCAATTGCCTGAAGCAGGAACCTTGTCTTTTGTCTGAAAAATTAATAGAAATAACCAGATAGAACCTCTCGAGACTTATTTTCCTATTTTCCTAAATGTAATCGCACCTAATTCACTTCTAAGTACTTCGAATCGGTAACAACAACTATTTCATACCGTTTTTACGAGATAAATTTCCGAAAATTAATAGCCGAACCTCGTACATTTATTCGACGTCAATTAACTCCGAAAATTAATAGCCGAAGATTCCAGAATGTTTTCCAAGAATTCTGGATTACTCTAGAAACTTCTAGAAACCAAAACTTTTAGATAATATATCAAACAAGATTCCAGAATGTTTTCGAAGAATTTGGATTTCTCTAGAAACTTCTAGAAACCAAAACTTTTAGAGGACATATCAAACAAGATTCCAGAATGTTTTCGAAGAATCTGAGTTGCTCTAGAAACTTCTAGAAACCAAAACTTTCAGACGATATATTAAACAAGATTCCAGAACGGAGCCGGTTTGCATTTTCCGTTTATCAATTGCCTGAAGCAGGAACCTTGTCTTTTGTCTGAAAAATTAATAGAAATAACCAGATAGAACCTCTCGAGACTTATTTTCCTATTTTCCTAAATGTAATCGCACCTAATTCACTTCTAAGTACTTCGAATCGGTAACAACAACTATTTCATACCGTTTTTACGAGATAAATTTCCGAAAATTAATAGCCGAACCTCGTACATTTATTCGACGTCAATTAACTCCGAAAATTAATAGCCGAAGATTCCAGAATGTTTTCCAAGAATTCTGGATTACTCTAGAAACTTCTAGAAACCAAAACTTTTAGATAATATATCAAACAAGATTCCAGAATGTTTTCGAAGAATTTGGATTTCTCTAGAAACTTCTAGAAACCAAAACTTTTAGAGGACATATCAAACAAGATTCCAGAATGTTTTCGAAGAATCTGAGTTGCTCTAGAAACTTCTAGAAACCAAAACTTTCAGACGATATATTAAACAAGATTCCAGAACGGAGCCGGTTTGCATTTTCCGTTTATCAATTGCCTGAAGCAGGAACCTTGTCTTTTGTCTGAAAAATTAATAGAAATAACCAGATAGAACCTCTCGAGACTTATTTTCCTATTTTCCTAAATGTAATCGCACCTAATTCACTTCTAAGTACTTCGAATCGGTAACAACAACTATTTCATACCGTTTTTACGAGATAAATTTCCGAAAATTAATAGCCGAACCTCGTACATTTATTCGACGTCAATTAACTCCGAAAATTAATAGCCGAACCTCGTACATTTATAAATTTAATTGTGGACCATCCTGTACGACTCGAATTATATGATATTAATGTTATTCGACGTCAATTAACGTTTTTTTTATCGAATAGAATCGTTCGCGATTGTAAAACACTATTTACCTGTACACCTTTTTCCGTCCGGACTGATTTCGAATCCATCTTCGCATTCGCACCTGTAGCTACCTTGTAAATTGACGCATTTTCCATTTCGACAGATATTCGGATTGTCGCATTCGTTTACGTCGACGCAATCGTCGGTTAAATGGACTTGACTGTAACCTTCGGGGCATATACACATGAACGATCCTATCAAATTCTTGCACATGAATCTGCAATTGTTCGCCGGAGTGCTGCATTCGTCGACGTCTAAAAGTTATCAAATTTATTCATTTCGAAGTAATACCTTTGTTTTAAATGAAATATTTACCTGCGCAATGTCTGCCGTCCGGTGCTAATGCGTATCCGTACGGACAGATACATCTGAATGAACCTGGTACGTTGTGACATCTGAAGGCGCATTGATTGCCGATTTCCAGGCATTCGTTAACGTCTTCGCATACCTAAATAGAAAATCCAAATATTTAAAGAGAGTTATAAACGCCGCAGAACTCGAGAGGCTTGGTGCGAATCGAACATCGAAAATCGGAAGTTACCTGTATGGGACCTGGTGCGAAGCCATCGTTGCAGCTGCATTCGAATCCTCCGTCTACGTTAGTGCAAGTGCCGTTTCCGCATACGTTCGGAGTAGAAATGCATTCGTTATCGTCGACGCACTTTTTACCCGATCGATCCAGGACGTATCCGGTGGGGCAATCGCACCTGAAGGAACCGTCGGTGTTGACGCATTCTCCGCCTTCGCAAACGTTCGGCATCAATTCGCATTCGTTCAAATCGCTACCGGTGTCCATTCTGCCGGGACCTTCGGGACACATTTTCGAAAATTCCACTAAACAAAAAAAAAAATACGGATATTATAACAAGTTGAGATTATGGAAATTCCGAAGAAAGGATGAAAAAAAAAAAGTTAAAGGAAATGATGGGAAAATTGAAACAAAGAATAAGAAAGAAGATGAAAAGAAGTAGAAGAAAGCGAAAGAAAAAGGAGAGGAAAAGAAAGAAAACGGAAAGAGGTTGAAGAAAATGAAAGAAAAAGGAAAATAAATGAAGTTGAAGAATATAAAAGAAAAAAGAGAGAAAAAGAAAGAAAACGAAAAGAAGTTGAAGTAAATGTAAGAAAAAGGGGAGGAAAAGAAAGAAAACGAGAAACATTTGAAGAAAATGAAAGAAAAAAGAGAAGAAAAGAAAAAAAATGAAAAGAAGTTGAAGAAAATGTAAGAAAAAGGGGAGGGAAAGAAAGAAAACGAAAAGAATTTGAAGAAAATGAAAGAAAAAGGAGAGGAAAAGAAAGAAAATGTAAAGAAGTCGGAAAAAATGAAAGAAAAAGGAGAGGAAAACAAAGAAAACGAAAAGAAGTTGAAGAAAATAAAAGAAAAAAGAGAGAAAAAGTAAGAAAATGAAAAGAAGTCGGAAAAAATGAAAGAAAAAGGGAGGAAAAGAAAGAAAATGTAAAGAAATCGGAAAAAATGAAAGAAAAAGGAGACAAAAAGAAAGAAAACGAACAGAATTTGAAGAAAATGAAAGAAAAAAGAGAAGAAAAGAAAGAAAATGAAAAGAAGTTGAAGAAAATGTAAGAAAAAGGGGAGGGAAAGAAAGAAAACGAAAAGAATTTGAAGAAAACGAAAGAAAAAGGGGAGAAAAAGTTAGAAAATGAAAAGAAGTCGGAAAAAATGAAAGAAAAAGGAGACAAAAAGAAAGAAAACGAAAAGAATTTGAAGAAAATGAATGAAAAAAGAGAAGAAAAGAAAGAAAATGTAAAGAAGGCAGAGAAAATGAAAGAAAAAGGAGATAAGAAAGAAAGAAAACGAAAAGAATTTGAAGAAAATGAAAGGAAAAAGAGAAGAAAAAAAAAAGAAAATGAAAAGAAGTTGAAGAAAATAAAAGAAAAAAGAGAGAAAAAGTAAGAAAATGAAAAGAAGTCGGAAAAAATGAAAGAAAAAGGAGAGGAAAAGAAAGAAAATGTAAAGAAGTCGGAAAAAATGAAAGAAAAAGGGGAGGAAAAGAAAGAAAACGAAAAGAATTTGAAGAAAATGAAAGAAAAAAGAGAAGAAAAGAAAGAAAATGTAAAGAAGGCAGAGAAAATGAAAGAAAAAGGAGATAAGAAAGAAAGAAAACGAAAAGAAGTTGAAGAAAAAGAAAGAAAAAAGAGAGAAAAAGTAAGAAAATGAAAAGAAATTGAAGAAAATAAAAGAAAAAAGAAATAAAATGAAAAGAAGTCGGAGAAAATGAAAGAAAAAGGAGAGAAAAAGTAAGAAAATGAAAAGAAATTGAAGAAAATCAAAGGAAAAAGAAATAAAATGAAAAGAAGTCGGAGAAAATGAAAGAAAAAGGAGAGAAAAAGAAAGAAGTTGAAGAAAATAAATTCTACTGATAAAGAAGGGAAAGAATGAGAAGGAATGAATAAAATAGAGGGAAAATGAAGGAAAAACGAGACAAAAAGTTGAAGAAAATGAATTCTGCTAAAAAAGAATTGATGGAAGTAAAAGAGGAGAAGCAAATAGAGGGAAATCGAAGAAGAAATAATAATAGAATAATTAGTTTCAAAATAAAAGGAGAGAATGAGAAAAATCTGAAGAAATGAATCAAATTCTAAGTAAAAAGATAAAAAAAAAAATGGGAAATTATGAGAAATATAAGAAGATAGAGGAAATCCTTAAGGAAGAAGTGAAAAAGAAATGATGAGAAGCTTGTAGAAATGGAAGAAATTTTCAGAGAAGAAAATAGAAGAAGTAATAAATAAGAAGAAAAAAGACTATGGAAAAAATGGAAGAAAAGATTAAGAATATTTTCAAAAATATAAGAAAATTCCGATATAATCAAATTAATTTCTATAATTTACAATATTTTCAACCCCTAGTATGAAAAAAAAGTGATTTGTGTCAAAAAATTTCCAAATCTTCAGGATAATTCGAAGTGAAACAAACTAATTTTCATAATTTTTAACATTTTTAAATCGCAGTTACCCTTAAAACCCTTAACGACATACTAATACGAAAACAACAAAAAAAAAATGATAGAAAACCGAAAATATTTCAATCGAAACTTACGCGAATCTTCTGGCGGGCATCTTTCGCATGCTCTACCCCAAGCGGCGCCTTTGGAACAACAACATTCTTTCGCGGTTATACTCATTCCTCTAGGTTCCGAACATTGACCTCTATTGAAGACGTCGTAACATTGTTCTTGTCTAACATCGATACACTTCATCGTCGCCTTAAAAACAAAATATTTCCAATAAAAAAAATATATATATATATATATCAGTATACAAACGTATCGAAACGTACTTGTTCTAATATGAATCCTTCTTGACACGTACAGAAGGCGCCACCGTCGGTGTTGGTGCATATCCCGTTTTCGCATATACCGACGTTAACGAGACATTCATCTATGTCTTCGCATATACCGGTTACGGTACTCAATTCGTAACCTTCGGGACAACTGCACACGAAAGATCCCATCACGTTCGTACATTTACCGGGAGGCGGGCAAGCCCCAGGTGTCTGGAAATAGTGTTAAATAAGTGACCAAAAAACTTTCCGGTGAAGAAAACAAGACAACAACGACCGCATTCGACTAAGAAGAAACTGTTTGTTTGCACCAGCTTAAACATCCGTTATACCAATGACCAAAATTGATGAATCAAAGTTCGAACTGTCACCTCATGCCCTCTATTCCCCAGTTGTAGCATCTTTGGATTATTTTCTGTTCACGGACTTGAGAAAATGACTCTGAGGTAAAAACCTCCTCGCGGATGCTTGCCAAATCTGCTGTTTGGTATTTACCGAGGCAGTAACCCGTTAATGACACCAAGAAAACTTCTTCACAGGATTACGTTCGACCTGGAACGGTTCCCCATCTGATCTTTCAGCCATCCGGCAGTTCGATATTGATATAACATCTTTTGGTGCCTCTCTAGGACTCAAAATATTGAGTCGCGACACCTTTTTTTTTTTGAAAAGCTGCCTGGTATATCCTAGAAGTCACATCAGAGTTCTGGAATGGGCAGATGGAGTAGATGCTTGCAGAATCTACAATTGAAAAGAGAAAAAAAATAATAAATCTTACCTCCTGACATTCATCGATGTCCCTGCAATTATGTCTGTCGTGGGTTAGAACGTAACCGTTCGCGCAATCGCAATAAAACGATCCCATCGTATTTCGACACCTTCCGTTTCTGCACAAGAAAGGCATCATGTGACATTCGTCTATATCGACGCAATCGTTGTTATTACTCAATTTGAAACCTTGGTTGCAATGGCATTTGTAATGTCCGACCATATTGATACAGCTACCGTTGTTACAGATGTTAGGATGACGTTGACATTCGTCGATATCCAAACAAGTGTCTCTAAACATAAAAAAAAACAGAAACTTTCCATAAAATATCCTCATTATGTTCAAAAGACTCAATATGAAATAGCGACGACTGTTTGGAGCGTAGCTATCCTCAAGGAACACCTACTACTCCCCAAGGTATCGGTTTTTACAGATATCGAAGCTCTGATCGGTGTTTCGATGGAAGTTGCCGAATCGGCTGGTTCTAAGGCCATCTAACATCTAAGTTGGATCTAAAAGAACAGCGAAACTGCACCCGCGGTATGATGGGCGATCGAATGAATCTGCAGCTGGCTGTGAATCGACCAGATACCGGTTCCGCGAAAGAACAGCTGCCGAATTTCGCGACTGGGGACATTATACGGCAGCGGAACCAACTACCTCTTCGGCTGGTTAGGAAATGTGATCTGCTTTCCGAAAGTCTCTTGGTTATCTCAAGTAGGCCTAGCAGAAGTTTTACGTGCTTAACTATGAACTATGAAGTTTGCATTGGGTACTTTAGGTTCCTTCAAAATGTTCCCCGTTTGCTTTTAATGACCAAGATCGTGACGCGGTTGTCTAAGATTGTTTCCCGAATTTTGGGGAGGAAGATAAAAATTCTGATTAATCGAGGGGATTAATCTCACCTGTCTGAAGTTAATAGATATCCCGTGGGGCAGATACACTGGAAACTTCCTTCTAAATTCTTGCATTCTCCATTTTGACATACGTGAGGTTTTTCCAAACATTCGTCGATGTCTACGCAATCCATAAAAGTCGAACCGTGTTTGTAACCAGCTGGACATTTGCATTCGAAACTACCCGGTAGATTTATACATTGGGCGTTACCTTCGCAGGGGTTTCTAAGGCATTCGTTGTCGTCGATACATTGATGGGAATTTTCGTCGTAAATGTAACCCCTTGAATAAAAAAATGACTTTATAAAAAATATGGTCGAAACGGCGTCGTTTGTTATGAGAAAATTTCTACTGAAACAACAACCAACGAAATAAATGACAAAATAGTTATTTATGTAACAAGCGATTGTCGCATGAGCCACAGTCTTCACATCCTAGTCTTGGTCATCCTCTTGGTCCTGCATCTTAGTCTTGGTCGTCCTCTTAGTCCTCCCATTTCATTCTTGGCAATCCTCGAAGTTTTTCCTTCTTATTCTTGGTCGTTCATCTTAGTCTTGGTCCTTCCCCTGGTCTTCCCATTACATTCTTGGTCATTCTGTTAGTTTTTCCATTTTATTATTGATTATCCTCTTGGTTGTCCTCTTGGTCGTTCATCTTAGTCTTGGTCGTTCATCTTAGCCTTGGTCATCCTCTTGGTCCTGCATCTTAGTCTTGGTCGTCTTCTTAGTCCTCCCATTTCATTCTTGGCAATCCTCGAAGTTTTTCCTTCTTATTCTTGGTCGTTCATCTTAGTCTTGGTCCTTCCCCTGGTCTTCCCATTACATTCTTCGTAATCCTCTAAGTTTTTCCTTCTTATTCTTGGTCGTTCATCTTAGTCTTGGTCCTTCCCCTGGTCTTCCCATTATATTCTTGGTCATTTTGTTAATTTTTCCATTTTATTCTTGATTATCCTCTTGATCGTTCATCTTAGTCTTGGTCGTCCTCTTGGTCGTTCATCTTAGCCTTGGTCGTCCTCTTGGTCTTACATCTTAGTCTTGGTCGTCCTCTTGGTCCTCCCATTTCATTCTTGGTAATCCTCGAAGTTTTTCCTTCTTATTCTTGGTCTTTCATCTTAGCCTTGGTTCTTCCCTTGGTCTTCCCATTTCATTCTTGTTCGTTCTGTTAGTTTTTCCATTTTATTCTTGATTATCCTCTTGGTCGTTCATCTTAGTCTTGGTCGTCCTCTTGGTCTTCCCATTTCATTCTTCGTAATCCTCTAAGTTTTTCCTTCTTATTCTTGGTCGTTCATCTTAGTCTTGGTCCTTCCCCTGGTCTTCCCATTACATTCTTGGTCATTTTGTTAATTTTTCCATTTTATTCTTGATTATCCTCTTGATCGTTCATCTTAGTCTTGGTCGTCCTCTTGGTCGTTCATCTTAGCCTTGGTCGTCCTCTTGGTCTTACATCTTAGTCTTGGTCGTCCTCTTGGTCCTCCCATTTCATTCTTGGTAATCCTCGAAGTTTTTCCTTCTTATTCTTGGTCTTTCATCTTAGCCTTGGTTCTTCCCTTGGTCTTCCCATTTCATTCTTGTTCGTTCTGTTAGTTTTTCCATTTTATTCTTGATTATCCCCTTGGTCGTTCATCTTAGTCTTGGTCGTCCTCTTGGTCTTCCCATTTCATTCTTCGTAATCCTCTAAGTTTTTCCTTCTTATTCTTGGTCTTACATCTTAGTCTTGGTCGTCTTCTTGGTCCTCCCATTTCATTTTTGGCAATCCTCTAAATTTTTCCTTCTTATTCTTGGTCCTTCCTTTGGTCTTCCCATTACATTCTTGGTCATTTTGTTAGTTTTTCCATTTTATTCTTGATTATCCTCTTGGTCGTCCTCTTGGTCGTTCATCTTAGTCTTGGTCATCCTCTTGGTCTTCCCATTTCATTCTTGGTCGTTCTGTTACTTTTCCCATCTTATTCTTGATCATCCTCTTGGTCTTCCCATCTTATTTTTGATCTTGGTCTTGGAGTAACCTCCACCAAACCACGTCGATAACGAAATCTGAGACCTCCGAACGAAAACAAATGAAATTTCAGATTTGAAATATCATTTCTCAACCAAATTCACCGAGTAGATGAAATTTTGTTCGGGTAGCGCCTAGTGACCGACTCCCGATGATATGACTAGTTTCGACGAGACTTTCTATTGTTTTAAATAACGTCGATAACGAAATTAAACGAAATTTCGAAATCGAAATGTCATTTTTCGAAATACGTTATCGAAATTGAACATAACCTCGCAATAGAGTGTATTTACCTGTTACACATGCATTCAAAACTTCCGGGCGTGTTGATACATTGTCCGTGCTTGCACATAGATGGCATTAGTTCGCATTCGTCGATTTCCATCGTTTCGTTAGTGATGGGGTTCACTATTTGACCTGGACGTACTCCGCATAAGGCTACATGATCACCTGTTTAAAAAAAAAATACAATATAACAAAATAATATGTCGTGAAACGCAAATAACAATATTAACAAGTTAGGTATAACTGAAAAGAAAGTAAGTGAAATAAGTTATACCTACTGGTGCCAGCGACCGGACACGGTTCGCATGGTTGACCCCATGCCAGACCCATTGAACAACAACACAATTTCCTCGTTTGATTCTGGGACATCGGCGTCGAACACCTCCATCTACTGTAGTTCAAGAAACATAGATCTTTACGCATATCCACGCACTCACCTGAAAAAAACAAATCTGAAGGATATTGCAGGACAATTTAGCTTCTATTTTATTGTCGACACCTTCCTGATGGATCTTCCCAAAGAAAAAAAGAGAATTTATCGTCGAAAATACCTTCGGGAAGTGGTACAGCGAAAGGTATTGCGCTGATGTGAACCATCACCAAACGAAACAAAAGTTTTAAACGTTTTATTAAATTTTGGAAAAAAGTTTGATTAATACTCGAACAGGATGATTGGTAGACATAAAAATGTTCGAATCAGTTTATTATTGGACGAATGCAGTGGACGGTGTAAACTGTATACAAGTAACAGTCAATGGGAAGTTGAGAGAGACATCTGTCGATATAATTGAGCATTAAACTTACGTCTGCCAGGCATCGGCATATATCCTTCGGGACATTGACAGTAATATTTCCCAGGTTCGTTGATACATTCGCCAACGTTGCAAATATTAGGATTTTCGAAACATTCGTTGATATCGAGACATTGATAACCGGTAGGATCTAATCTGTAACCTTCGTTGCAGGAACACATGAAGCTACCGAAAGTATTGGTGCAATGTCCGTTTTGACATATGTTATCGTGTTCTTCGCATTCGTTGATATCTTCCAAAACGACCTGTGAATCAAAAGAAAGACGAAATTGAAAATTTCGAAGAGAAAATTTCGATCAAATATATTTTACTTACCGTTATATCGTTCGGTTTGTATCCCATTCCTCCGGGACACAGTTGCTGGTATTCCTGGCTATCCGGATGAGGACATAAATCGCAATTCGGTCCCCATCCTTGACCTACAGAACAACAACAAGCCGATTTCGTTATGTAATCCGACGTAGGGGATGAACATCTTCCGGGTCCGTCGACTTTTAAGAAACATCTCGACGTTCTCCTATCTAAAAAAAAAAAACAAAAAAAGAAAAACCGGATTAAACTAGTAAAGATCGATGTTTTCCAATTTTCTTACCGATGCAAGCGTTTCCTTCGGAGATGAGATCGTGGTGCGGGGGACAGACGCATTTGAAGCTACCCTCGGTGTTGGTACAATCGCCGTATAAACACGATTGGGGACTTTCGCATTCGTCGATATCCGTACAATTTCCGCCGGAACTGTCGAGTTTATAGCCGTCGTTGCATTCGCATCGGAAAAATCCGAAAGTATTCTCGCATTTTCCGTATACGCATAAATTATTGAACATGTCGCATTCGTTGATATCTAAAAATTATTAATAAATTTCGATATAATTCCACGATTCACGATGTATATGTGGCGTTACGTCACGCAAAACTCGAAAGGTTTGAAGCGTCAAGTTTTTCTTTTCATCAGAATCGATAAATAAATTTTCATCGACCCCCATATTCTTCCGATTTGAATCTCTGTGAATTTTTCTTTTTTTTTACATGCATGAACCATAGAAGACATTTAAACGGTTGTGGGAAACGTCGTCGGAATAGTTTCGTAGAATTCAAGGCACATTTCATCGGGAAAATACTCGATTGAAGATCAGCAACGAAAACTAAAGCCTTTATCTTCAAAAAGAAAAGCGATTGAATATAAACGACGAAAAATGAAGCCTTTATCTTCAAAAAGAAAAGCGATTGAATATAAACGACGAAAATTAAAACCTTTATCTTCAACAAGAAAAGCGATTGAATATAAACGACGAAAACTGAAGCCTTTATCTTCAAAAAGAAAAGCGATTGAAGATAAACGACGAAAAATGAAGCCTTTATCTTCAAAAAGAAAAGCGATTGAATATAAACGACGAAAATTAAAACCTTTATCTTCAAAAAGAAAAGCGATTGAAGATAAACGACGAAAATTAAAGCCTTTATCTTCAAAAAGAAAAGCGATTGAATATAAACGACGAAAAATGAAGCCTTTATCTTCAAAAAGAAAAGCGATTGAATATAAACGACGAAAATTAAAACCTTTATCTTCAAAAAGAAAAGCGATTGAAGATAAACGACGAAAATTAAAACCTTTATCTTCAAAAAGAAAAGCGATTGAATATAAACGACGAAAATTAAAACCTTTATCTTCAAAAAGAAAAGCGATTGAAGATAAACGACGAAAATTAAAACCTTTATCTTCAAAAAGAAAAGCGATTGAAGATAAACGACGAAAATTAAAACCTTTATCTTCAAAAAGAAAAGCGATTGAAGATAAACGACGAAAATTAAAACCTTTATCTTCAAAAAGAAAAGCGATTGAAGATAAACGACGAAAATTAAAACCTTTATCTTCAAAAAGAAAAGCGATTGAATATAAACGACGAAAAATGAAGCCTTTATCTTCAAAAAGAAAAGCGATTGAATATAAACGACGAAAATTAAAACCTTTATCTTCAAAAAGAAAAGCGATTGAAGATAAACGACGAAAATTAAAACCTTTATCTTCAAAAAGAAAAGCGCTTGAAGATAAACGACGAAAATTAAAACCTTTATCTTCAAAAAGAAAAGCGATTGAATATAAACGACGAAAAATGAAGCCTTTATCTTCAAAAAGAAAAGCGATTGAATATAAACGACGAAAATTAAAACCTTTATCTTCAAAAAGAAAAGCGATTGAAGATAAACGACGAAAATTAAAACCTTTATCTTCAAAAAGAAAAGCGCTTGAAGATAAACGACGAAAATTAAAACCTTTATCTTCAAAAAGAAAAGCGATTGAATATAAACGACGAAAAATGAAGCCTTTATCTTCAAAAAGAAAAGCGATTGAATATAAACGACGAAAATTAAAACCTTTATCTTCAAAAAGAAAAGCGATTGAAGATAAACGACGAAAATTAAAACCTTTATCTTCAAAAAGAAAAGCGATTGAATATAAACAACGAAAAATGAAGCCTTTATCTTCAAAAAGAAAAGCGATTGAATATAAACGACGAAAATTAAAACCTTTATCTTCAAAAAGAAAAGCGATTGAAGATAAACGACGAAAATTAAAACCTTTATCTTCAAAAAGAAAAGCGCTTGAAGATAAACGACGAAAATTAAAACCTTTATCTTCAAAAAGAAAAGCGCTTGAAGATAAACGACGAAAATTAAAACCTTTATCTTCAAAAAGAAAAGCGATTGAATATAAACGACGAAAAATGAAGCCTTTATCTTCAAAAAGAAAAGCGATTGAATATAAACGACGAAAATTAAAACCTTTATCTTCAAAAAGAAAAGCGATTGAAGATAAACGACGAAAATTAAAACCTTTATCTTCAAAAAGAAAAGCGATTGAATATAAACGACGAAAACTGAAGCCTTTATCTTCAAAAAGAAAAGCGATTGAATATAAACGACGAAAATTAAAACCTTTATCTTCAAAAAGAAAAGCGATTGAAGATAAACGACGAAAATTAAAACCTTTATCTTCAAAAAGAAAAGCGATTGAATATAAACGACGAAAATTAAAACCTTTATCTTCAAAAAGAAAAGCGATTGAATATAAACAACGAAAATTAAAACCTTTATCTTCAAAAAGAAAAGCGATTGAATATAAACGACGAAAAATGAAGCCTTTATCTTCAAAAAGAAAAGCGATTGAATATAAACGACGAAAATTAAAACCTTTATCTTCAAAAAGAAAAGCGATTGAAGATAAACGACGAAAATTAAAACCTTTATCTTCAAAAAGAAAAGCGATTGAATATAAACGACGAAAACTGAAGCCTTTATCTTCAAAAAGAAAAGCGATTGAATATAAACGACGAAAATTAAAACCTTTATCTTCAAAAAGAAAAGCGATTGAAGATAAACGACGAAAATTAAAACCTTTATCTTCAAAAAGAAAAGCGATTGAATATAAACGACGAAAATTAAAACCTTTATCTTCAAAAAGAAAAGCGATTGAATATAAACAACGAAAATTAAAACCTTTATCTTCAAAAAGAAAAGCGATTGAATATAAACGACGAAAACTGAAGCCTTTATCTTCAAAAAGAAAAGCGATTGAATATAAACGACGAAAATTAAAACCTTTATCTTCAAAAAGAAAAGCGATTGAAGATAAACGACGAAAATTAAAACCTTTATCTTCAAAAAGAAAAGCGATTGAAGATAAACGACGAAAATTAAAACCTTTATCTTCAAAAAGAAAAGCGATTGAATATAAACAACGAAAATTAAAACCTTTATCTTCAAAAAGAAAAGCGATTGAATATAAACGACGAAAACTGAAGCCTTTATCTTCAAAAAGAAAAGCGATTGAATATAAATGACGAAAATTAAAACCTTTATCTTCAAAAAGAAAAGCGATTGAAGATAAACGACGAAAATTAAAACCTTTATCTTCAAAAAGAAAAGCGATTGAAGATAAACGACGAAAATTAAAACCTTTATCTTCAAAAAGAAAAGCGATTGAATATAAACAACGAAAATTAAAACCTTTATCTTCAAAAAGAAAAGCGATTGAATATAAACAACGAAAACTGAAGCCTTTATCTTCAAAAAGCAACTTGTACGCTTATCTGGTAAAATACCACTCGAAGAAGAACATTTAGCGTACACGTTAAAGTAACAGTAGCCACTTCCTAACCTCTGAGTCGATTTGGTTTGTTTTGTTGGTATTGATCATTAATAATAAACAAATTATTAATAAATATTAGTTTAAATAAAAAAAAAAAGCAGAATGTACCTACTTGTATGATGAGTTAGTGTATTAATAGTTAGTTTTAGTTTTCTGTTTATTAGTCGCGGCACCATCCTCCCACAAAAAATCTCCATTTTGTCCGGTAAGTTCTGCATCCCCTCCATCAGCGACATGAATTAATTAAACACGTGATTAAAAGCTGCCTCGAAAGCGTGATATACAACACGTCCTTCAGGATCAATATTTTCGGATAAAAAAAGATTCAAAATAAAAGTTAGTTTTATTTACAAATTATTTAATCACGAATATAGGCGAAAAAAAAATGGATAACGAATCCTCATAAAAAATATCGACAACATACAACAAGTCCTGGGTGCCGAATACGATCGAAAGCTTTCTGGACATCCATAAAAATAGTTTATGTGAAGATTGGTGATGTTTCGTCCTCTATGAACCGTTCAAGGACGTTAATTAGCGATGAGAATCAGGATTCGTGGAAAATTCGCTAGCTTAGAGGTCGAGGAACGTTGAAGGATACACGGCATCAAGGAAAATAGAAAAACAAAAGTTGAAAAGGTTCTCTGACGATTTCCTAACAAGTCCTTGGTGTCGAATCCGATCGAAAGCTTTCTGGACATCCATAAAAATAGTTTATGTGAAGATTGGTGATGTTTCGTCTTAAATGAACCGTTCAAGGACGAAAATTAGTGATGAGAATCAGGATTCGTGGAAAATTCGCAAGTTTAGAGGTCGAGGAACGTTGAAGGATACACGGCATCAAGGAAAATAGAAAAACAAAAGTTGAAAAGGTTCTCTGACGATTTCCTAACAAGTCCTTGGTGTCGAATCCGATCGAAAGCTTTCTGGACATCCATAAAAATAGTTTATGTGAAGATTGGTGATGTTTCGTCCTCTATGAACCGTTCAAGGACGTTAATTAGCGATGAGAATCAGGATTCGTGGAAAATTCGCTAGCTTAGAGGTCGAGGAACGTTGAAGGATACACGGCATCAAGGAAAATAGAAAAACAAAAGTTGAAAAGGTTCTCTGACGGTTTCCTAACAAGTCCTTGGTGTCGAATCCGATCGAAAGCTTTCTGGACACCCATAAATATCTTAAGAGAGATTGGTTGGAAAATTTTTAGGTGGGATAAGGGAAATTTATTGGAGTTGGCACTGATATAGGAGTCGCTCCTCTGCGGAGTGCCTGTTTGGAACGATTTTCCCATTTAATGGGATGTATACGAGGATGATCCAAATGACAAATTCTCCAATTCCACAAAGTTTTGGAACATAAAGTAATTAGAAGGAATTAGATCAGATAAATATGGCGGAAGAAGAAGGACCGGGAATCGATTTTCTTTTCCAATATTCGTGTATAAAACGAGTTATTTATTACAATTAATAAAAATCATCAGTCTCCGTATAAAATTATGTTAAATTAGCCACTAAAAAGCGTTCGTTAGTCTTTTTTTTTTGTTTCCCATAATTGAATTTCTACTGACCGACACACGATTGTTCGTTGGATTCTTGGGGATGCG
Organism: Diorhabda sublineata; assembly: GCF_026230105.1. Classification (NCBI taxonomy): domain Eukaryota; kingdom Metazoa; phylum Arthropoda; class Insecta; order Coleoptera; family Chrysomelidae; genus Diorhabda; species Diorhabda sublineata. The sequence goes on from NC_079481.1 coordinate 391,063, forward strand.
AAAAACCCATTTCGCATTCGCACCTGAAGGAACCGGGATAATTGAGGCATTGGCCGTTTTCGCAGAGACTTGGATCGTTGGAACATTCGTCTATATCGGTGCATGTGTAACCGTCGCCCTTGAAGCCCGCGTCGCATTCGCACCTGTCAAATAATTCGTTATTACGCATTTTTTACAAAATTTATACGCGCGGTTTTCACCTGAAAGATCCGTCGTTGTTGATACACTGGGCGTTTTGATCACAACCTCCGTTGTTGGTTAAACATTCGTTGATGTCTCGACAATGTAAACCGTTTCCTGTGAAACCATCCTGACAACGACATTGATAAGATCCCTATGAAATCAAAAATTGGCTTAATTATCCTTGAAAATAGTAATTTAGTTTCAAACCAAACCGTTTAAGTACCACAACTATTGGATGCAAGTCATATTACGCACACTAGGACTCTAGAAAATCGATTGGGAGCAGTTAAATGCGAATCCCAAAAGAAGGAAGCCTGGAAAACGTTTTTAGGAAACAGGAAGTACCATCAAGCCATGAGGGATGTCGATTGTTATTAAAAATTCACTTCTCACGCCCCCAATTGAATTTTTTTATCAAAAATCTTGACAAACAAGGAGAAATATGCAACGAAGACCTTAGGATCATATGAAATCGATATCAAAGTCGTTGGGAACCAGTGAAATGCGGATTCCCAAAGAAGGAAGCCTGGAAAACGTTTTTAGAAAACAGGAAGTACCCACAAGCCATGGGGGATGTCGATTGTTACTAAAAATCCACTTTCTACACCCACAATTGAATTTTTTTATCAAAAATCTTGACAAACAAGGAGAAATATGCAACGAAGACCTTAGGATCATATGAAATCGATATCAAAGTCGTTGGGAACCAGTGAAATGCGGATTCCCAAAGAAGGAAGCCTGGAAAACGTTTTTAGAAAACAGGAAGTACCATCAAGCCATGAGGGATGTCGATTGTTATTAAAAATTCACTTCCCACGCCCCCAATTGAATTTTTTTTTCAAAAATCTTGACAAACAAGGAGAAATATGCAACGAAGACCTTAGGATCATATGAAATCGATATCAAAGTCGTTGGGAACCAGTGAAATGCGGATTCCCAAAGAAGGAAGCCTGGAAAACGTTTTTAGAAAACAGGAAGTACCCACAAGCCATGGGGGATGTCGATTGTTACTAAAAATTCACTTCCCACGCCCCCAATTGAAATTTTTTACCAAAAATCTTGACAAACAAGGAGAAATATGCAACGAAGACCTTAGGATCATATGAAATCGATATCAAAGTCGTGGGGAACCAGTGAAATGCGGATTCCTAAAGAAGGAAGCTTGCAAAACGTTTTTAGGAAACAGGAAGTACCATCAAGTCATGGGGGATGTCGATTGTTACTAAAAATTCACTTCCCACGCCCCCAATTGAAATTTTTTACCAAAAATCTTGACAAACAAGGAGAAATATGCAACGAAGACCTTAGGATCATATGAAATCGATATCAAAGTCGTTGGGAACCAGTGAAATGCGGATTCCCAAAGAAGGAAGCCTGGAAAACGTTTTTAGGAAACAGGAAGTACCATCAAGCCATGAGGGATGTCGATTGTTACTAAAAATCCACTTTCTACACCCACAATTGAATTTTTTTATCAAAAATCTTGACAAACAAGGAGAAATATGCAACGAAGACCTTAGGATCATATGAAATCGATATCAAAGTCGTTGGGAACCAGTGAAATGCGGATTCCCAAAGAAGGAAGACTGGAAAACATTTTTAGAAAACAGGAAGTACCATCAAGCCATGAGGGATGTCGATTGTTACTAAAAATCCACTTTCTACACCCACAATTGAATTTTTTTATCAAAAATCTTGACAAACAAGGAGAAATATGCAACGAAGACCTTAGGATCATATGAAATCGATATCAAAGTCGTTGGGAACCAGTGAAATGCGGATTCCCAAAGAAGGAAGCCTGGAAAACGTTTTTAGGAAACAGGAAGTACCATCAAGCCATGAGGGATGTCGATTGTTACTAAAAATCCACTTTCTACACCCACAATTGAATTTTTTTATCAAAAATCTTGACAAACAAGGAGAAATATGCAACGAAGACCTTAGGATCATATGAAATCGATATCAAAGTCGTTGGGAACCAGTGAAATGCGGATTCCCAAAGAAGGAAGACTGGAAAACATTTTTAGAAAACAGGAAGTACCATCAAGCCATGAGGGATGTCGATTGTTACTAAAAATTCACTTCTCACGCCCCCAATTGAAATTTTTTACCAAAAATATTGACAAACAAGTAGAAAGATTCCCTCGAGACTTTAGGACTCTACAAAATCGATATAAAAATTATTAGGAATCCCAATTTTTTCACTTTTAAATCAACTTACCGGATTATTAATACAATCGGCGTTTTCATCGCAATTGTAAGTACCCAAATAACATTCGTCCTCGTCGGTACATTGAGGTCCGCCTTCCGGTTTCACCGAATAACCCTCTTCGCATCTACAGTGGAACGACCCCAACGTATTAATACAATCACCGGCTCCGCAAATGTTCGGTTTTTGCTTGCACTCATCTATATCTATATAATACGCCAAATAAAATATACGAGGTCTACGTAAATGATATTTAAACATCCCCACCATATATTCCTCGATTCTAAACGGGGTAAATTTACATAAATCCATTAATTTAGGTCTAAGGAATATGTGGTAAAGATTTAGTTTGCAAAGTACCAATCTTCTACCAAATAATCAACTGATTTACAGTGTTTAAACAAGCAACGATCAAAGACGACAAAAAGACACATTTTTCCATTGAACTTTCCAAAGTTTTCCATCTTATTCCGTCCAATAGTCTGCTTGTTGTCATTTTCCAAACGATAGTTGTCAAATTTCCATTTTATTTACTCCAATTATTCGTTTTTTGTCATCTTTCAAACAACAACTACCTTATTCCGTCTAATAGTTTGTTTTTTATCTTGTTTCACAAAACAACTGTCAACTTTCCACCTCATTCCCTCCAATTCTTCGTATTGTGTCATCCGTCAAACATCAGCTGTCAATTGTCCACCTTATTCCCTCCAATACTTCGTATTGTGTCATCCGTCAAACATCAGCTGTCAATTGTCCACCTTATTCCCTCCAATACTTCGTATTGTGTCATCCGTCAAACATCAGCTGTCAATTGTCCACCTTATTCCCTCCAATTCTTCGTATTGTGTCATCCGTCAAACATCAGCTGTCAATTGTCCACCTTATTCCCTCCAATACTTCGTATTGTGTCATCCGTCAAACATCAGCTGTCAATTGTCCACCTTATTCCCTCCAATTCTTCGTATTGTGTCATCCGTCAAACATCAGCTGTCAATTGTCCACCTTATTCCCTCCAATTCTTCGTATTGTGTCATCCGTCAAACATCAGCTGTCAATTGTCCACCTTATTCCCTCCAATTCTTCGTATTGTGTCATCCGTCAAACATCAGCTGTCAATTGTCCACCTTATTCCCTCCAATTCTTCGTATTGTGTCATCCGTCAAACATCAGCTGTCAATTGTCCACCTTATTCCCTCCAATACTTCGTATTGTGTCATCCGTCAAACATCAGCTGTCAATTGTCCACCTTATTCCCTCCAATACTTCGTATTGTGTCATCCGTCAAACATCAGCTGTCAATTGTCCACCTTATTCCCTCCAATTCTTCGTATTGTGTCATCCGTCAAACATCAGCTGTCAATTGTCCACCTTATTCCCTCCAATACTTCGTATTGTGTCATCCGTCAAACATCAGCTGTCAATTGTCCACCTTATTCCCTCCAATACTTCGTATTGTGTCATCCGTCAAACATCAGCTGTCAATTGTCCACCTTATTCCCTCCAATACTTCGTATTGTGTCATCCGTCAAACATCAGCTGTCAATTGTCCACCTTATTCCCTCCAATTCTTCGTATTGTGTCATCCGTCAAACATCAGCTGTCAATTGTACTGAATCTAACCTAATTAAATACAACTTTAACAAACCAATCAATTTTCTAATACACTTTATATAAAAATTGGTTGGAGAACAAAATGGATACCAAGAAGATGAAAACGAAAAGTAATTACTAACCTATACACGAAGTTCCGCTGGGTCCGGGAAGCAATCCTTCGGTACAATGACAAATATAACTGCCTATAGTATTCGTACATCTCCCCCCGTTGCAAATCCTAGAATTTTCCTTACATTCGTCGATATCCGCGCAAGATTTTCCATCCGGATTCAATATATAACCGTTCCTGTAAATATTTATAATACAACAATAATTTGGACCCCCTTATAAGGCGCTACTTATAGAAATCTACGTCCCGCATATTTCTAGCTAGATTTAGTCCTTTCGGATTATTTTCTGTCTATCAAACGAACTCGTCCGCGACATAGAACGTAAAACCGGTCCTGTTTGTATATATTCTAGAATCCGAATTATCGAGAAAACCGTTATGTATAAATTGTCGATTGTTTATCAGTAATTAATCGAATAAATGTTCTGTTCAAATAAAGGTTTTATATAAGCGTCTACTAATAAATAATTTAGTGTTTAGTGTAGGGTTTAGTGTAAGTAAGAAACGTCGTGCGTTTAAATTCGTCCCACCCCGTTAAAAATAGTTATTTTCTGCCCACAAACATGCCTATCAAACGAACTCGTCCGCGACATGTTAGGTAAAACCGGTCCTGTTTGTACATATTCTAGAATCCGAATTATCGAGAAAACCGTTATGTATAAATTGTCACTTGTTTATCAGTAATTAATCGAATAAATTTTCTGTTCAAATAAAGGTTTTATTATAAGCGTCTACTAATAAATAATTTAGTGTTTAGTGTAGGGTTTAGTGTAAGTAAGAAACGCCGTGCGTTTAAATTCGTCCCACCACGTTAAAAATAGTTATTTTCTGCCCACAAACATGCCTGTCAAACGAACTCGTCCGCGACATGTTAGGTAAAACCGGTCCTGTTTGTATATATTCTAGAATCCGAATTATCGAGAAAACCGTTATGTATAAATTGTCGATTGTTTATCAGTAATTAATCGAATAAATGTTCTGTTCAAATAAAGGTTTTATATAAGCGTCTACTAATAAATAATTTAGTGTTTAATGTAGGGTTTAGTGTAAGTAAGAAACGCCGTGCGTTTAAATTCGTCCCACCCCGTTAAAAATAGTTATTTTCTGCCCACAAACATGCCTGTCAAACGAACTCGTCCGCGACATGTTAGGTAAAACCGGTCCTGTTTGTATATATTCTAGAATCCGAATTATCGAGAAAACCGTTATGTATAAATTGTCGATTGTTTATCAGTAATTAATCGAATAAATGTTCTGTTCAAATAAAGGTTTTATATAAGCGTCTACTAATAAATAATTTAGTGTTTAGTGTAGGGTTTAGTGTAAGTAAGAAACGTCGTGCGTTTAAATTCGTCCCACCCCGTTGAAAATAGTTATTTTCTGCCCACAAACATGCCTATCAAACGAACTCGTCCGCGACATGGAACGTAAAACCGGTCCTGTTTGTATATATTCTAGAATCCGAATTATCGAGAAAACCGTTATGTATAAATTGTCGATTGTTTATCAGTAATTAATCGAATAAATGTTCTGTTCAAATAAAGGTTTTATATAAGCGTCTACTAATAAATAATTTAGTGTTTAGTGTAGGGTTTAGTGTAAGTAAGAAACGTCGTGCGTTTAAATTCGTCCCACCCCGTTGAAAATAGTTATTTTCTGCCCACAAACATGCCTATCAAACGAACTCGTCCGCGACATGGAACGTAAAACCGGTCCTGTTTGTATATATTCTAGAATCCGAATTATCGAGAAAACTGTTATGTATAAATTGTCGATTGTTTATCAGTAATTAATCGAATAAATGTTCTGTTCAAATAAAGGTTTTATATAAGCGTCTACTAATAAATAATTTAGTGTTTAATGTAGGGTTTAGTGTAAGTAAGAAACGCCGTGCGTTTAAATTCGTCCCACCCCGTTAAAAATAGTTATTTTCTGCCCACAAACATGCCTGTCAAACGAACTCGTCCGCGACATGTTAGGTAAAACCGGTCCTGTTTGTATATATTCTAGAATCCGAATTATCGAGAAAACCGTTATGTATAAATTGTCGATTGTTTATCAGTAATTAATCGAATAAATGTTCTGTTCAAATAAAGGTTTTATATAAGCGTCTACTAATAAATAATTTAGTGTTTAATGTAGGGTTTAGTGTAAGTAAGAAACGCCGTGCGTTTAAATTCGTCCCACCCCGTTAAAAATAGTTATTTTCTGCCCACAAACATGCCTATCAAACGAACTCGTCCGCGACATGTTAGGTAAAACCGGTCCTGTTTGTATATATTCTAGAATCCGAATTATCGAGAAAACCGTTATGTATAAATTGTCGATTGTTTATCAGTAATTAATCGAATAAATGTTCTGTTCAAATAAAGGTTTTATATAAGCGTCTACTAATAAATAATTTAGTGTTTAATGTAGGGTTTAGTGTAAGTAAGAAACGTCGTGCGTTTAAATTCGTCCCACCCCGTTGAAAATAGTTATTTTCTGCCCACAAACATGCCTATCAAACGAACTCGTCCGCGACATGTTAGGTAAAACCGGTCCTGTTTGTATATATTCTAGAATCCGAATTATCGAGAAAACCGTTATGTATAAATTGTCACTTGTTTATCAGTAATTAATCGAATAAATTTTCTGTTCAAATAAAGGTTTTATTATAAGCGTCTACTAATAAATAATTTAGTGTTTAGTGTAGGGTTTAGTGTAAGTAAGAAACGTCGTGCGTTTAAATTCGTCCCACCCCGTTGAAAATAGTTATTTTCTGCCCACAAACATGTCTATCAAACGAACTCGTCCGCGACATGTTAGGTAAAACCGGTCCTGTTTGTATATATTCTAGAATCCGAATTATCGAGAAAACCGTTATGTATAAATTGTCGATTGTTTATCAGTAATTAATCGAATAAATGTTCTGTTCAAATAAAGGTTTTATTATAAGCGTCTACTAATAAATAATTTAGTGTTTAGTGTAGGGTTTAGTGTAAGTAAGAAACGTCGTGCGTTTAAATTCGTCCCACCCCGTTGAAAATAGTTATTTTCTGCCCACAAACATGTCTATCAAACGAACTCGTCCGCGACATGTTAGGTAAAACCGGTCCTGTTTGTATATATTCTAGAATCCGAATTATCGAGAAAACCGTTATGTATAAATTGTCGATTGTTTATCAGTAATTAATCGAATAAATTTTCTGTTCAAATAAAGGTTTTATTATAAGCGTCTACTAATAAATAATTTAGTGTTTAGTGTAGGGTTTAGTGTAAGTAAGAAACGCCGTGCGTTTAAATTCGTCCCACCACGTTAAAAATAGTTATTTTCTGCCCACAAACATGCCTATCAAACGAACTCGTCCGCGACATGTTAGGTAAAACCGGTCCTGTTTGTATATATTCTAGAATCCGAATTATCGAGAAAACTGTTATGTATAAATTGTCGATTGTTTATCAGTAATTAATCGAATAAATGTTCTGTTCAAATAAAGGTTTTATATAAGCGTCTACTAATAAATAATTTAGTGTTTAATGTAGGGTTTAGTGTAAGTAAGAAACGTCGTGCGTTTAAATTCGTCCCACCCCGTTGAAAATAGTTATTTTCTGCCCACAAACATGCCTATCAAACGAACTCGTCCGCGACATGTTAGGTAAAACCGGTCCTGTTTGTATATATTCTAGAATCCGAATTATCGAGAAAACCGTTATGTATAAATTGTCACTTGTTTATCAGTAATTAATCGAATAAATTTTCTGTTCAAATAAAGGTTTTATTATAAGCGTCTACTAATAAATAATTTAGTGTTTAGTGTAGGGTTTAGTGTAAGTAAGAAACGCCGTGCGTTTAAATTCGTCCCACCACGTTAAAAATAGTTATTTTCTGCCCACAAACATGCCTATCAAACGAACTCGTCCGCGACATGTTAGGTAAAACCGGTCCTGTTTGTATATATTCTAGAATCCGAATTATCGAGAAAACCGTTATGCATAAATTGTCGATTGTTTATCAGTAATTAATCGAATAAATGTTCTGTTCAAATAAAGGTTTTATATAAGCGTCTACTAATAAATAATTTAGTGTTTAGTGTAGGGTTTAGTGTAAGTAAGAAACGCCGTGCGTTTAAATTCGTCCCACCCCGTTAAAAATAGTTATTTTCTGCCCACAAACATGCCTGTCAAACGAACTCGTCCGCGACATGTTAGGTAAAACCGGTCCTGTTTGTACATATTCTAGAATCCGAATTATCGAGAAAACCGTTATGTATAAATTGTCGATTGTTTATCAGTAATTAATCGAATAAATGTTCTGTTCAAATAAAGGTTTTATATAAAGGTCTACTAATAAATAATTTAGTGTTTAGTGTAGGGTTTAGTGTAAGTAAGAAACGCCGTGCGTTTAAATTCGTCCCACCCCGTTAAAAATAGTTATTTTCTGCCCACAAACATGCCTGTCAAACGAACTCGTCCGCGACATGTTAGGTAAAACCGGTCCTGTTTGTACATATTCTAGAATCCGAATTATCGAGAAAACCGTTATGCATAAATTGTCGATTGTTTATCAGTAATTAATCGAATAAATGTTCTGTTCAAATAAAGGTTTTATATAAGCGTCTACTAATAAATAATTTAGTGTTTAGTGTAGGGTTTAGTGTAAGTAAGAAACGCCGTGCGTTTAAATTCGTCCCACCCCGTTGAAAATAGTTATTTTCTGCCCACAAACATGCCTATCAAACGAACTCGTCCGCGACATGGAACGTAAAACCGGTCCTGTTTGTATATATTCTAGAATCCGAATTATCGAGAAAACCGTTATGCATAAATTGTCGATTGTTTATCAGTAATTAATCGAATAAATGTTGGCGAATAATTTAGTGTTAAATAGATTAATTTTTTTTTGGATGTTCGAGGTCTGAAAGTCCGAAAAATTAAATTTTCAATGTATAAAATGGTTTTTACTCACCCACAAGTACAAGAAAAGCTTCCAGGAACGTTGACACATATATCGTCGCAAGGTTCATCTTCGCACTCGTCAATATCTAATTCGGATCAAAAAAATTTTAACGAAACTCAAATTTGTGAATCGATTTGAAAATTATTTTACCTTCGCAATGGGATTTTTGACCTGTTTGTCTATATCCCTCGTTACATATGCACTGATAAGTCCCCATCATATTTTCGCAAACTCCGTTGGAACATATACCGCTCGATCTGGAACATTCGTCGATGTCCTTACAGGATTGTTTGTCTTGAGATAATTCATGACCAGCGGGACATTCGCATTTATAAGATCCTTCGGTGTTTATACACCTACCGCCTCTGCATAGTCCTGGATTTTCGTCGCATTCGTCGATATCTTCAAAATAAAAAAAAAACGACCTTAATAATACATTATTCTCCCGATGGACCTGACGAGGATAATCGCATTTATTCGTTTAATTAGCGTATTATTATCAAAATAATGTTTAAATTTTGTAAAAAGTGACAAACTTACCCATACAAACTTGCATGGGCGCCATGGTCCTGTATCCTTCGTTACATTCGCAAATAAAATCGCCGGGGACGTTTTTACATATCCCGTTACCACAAACGTTTTCCGTTGTTAAATTACATTCGTCGATATCTGCGAAAATTAACCATAATTACAAAACATATTCGCCCGATTTAAATCGTATCGATAAACTGACCTATACATTTAATCCTGTTATCGTCATAATCGAATCCTTTATTACATCGACAACTGTATCCTCCGATGGTATTTTTACACCTTCCGTTTTGGCATATACCCGGAAAATCCGTACATTCGTTGATATCCTTTTTATCCGAAAATCCCAGTCCTTTAGGACAAAGTTCGTTAAAAGCGGCCGTACCTTGTCGAGGACATTGCTCGCAACGCTCGCCCCAAGCCTTACCTATCTGCGAACAACAACAAAGACTTTTACGGTAGTAACCCTCCACGGGGGCGAGACATTTGCCGTGTTTGTATTTAGTAAAACATTGTTCCTCGCGAATATCCAAACATTTGGTTCCTGCAAAATAATTAATTAATATTACGAATTGTATTATTGGAAATTATAATCGAGTTACTAGTTTCGTCCAACGTTAATCCTGGCGGACAGGAACAGGTGAAACTACCATCGGTATTGACGCAAGTACCTCCACCTCTGCATATATCCGGATTTAGGTCGCACTCGTTGATATCGACGCAAGTTTTACCGTCCGCTTTGGCGTAACCTTTAGCGCAATCGCATTCGTTTTTATTGCACCTTTCGCAAGGCGAGCCCCAAGCCACCCCCACCGAACAACAACATTCCGAACGTCTGCTCAATTGGGGTAAATCGTTTTCGCAACGACCTCGATTCAAAGTCGTCCAACAGGAACCTTTACGGTTATCTGAAAATTAATCCGACAACTCATAATAACACACGTTTAAAATAAATAAATAAATAGAAAAATCGATAATTACCTATACATATTCTTCCGGTGTTATCAAGAATTGATCCGGGATCGCATTCGCATTTATACGAACCGCGGGCGTTGACGCATTCGCCGTTGAAACAAGCTTCGGGCCCCAATTCGCGACATTCGTCGATGTCTTCGCAAACGTAGTTCTTCGGATTCATTTGGGTACCGGTGGGGCAGATGCATTGAAAACTACCCGGAGTATTCCTACATTGACCGCCGCTGCACACCTTCGAAATTTATCTAATAATTCATAATGGACGGACACGATTCCAAAAAGCCGAAACAAAAACTTGCGTTGAAATATTCGATACGACAACCGCCGAGAAAATTTGGAAAGTTGCTGCCGACGATTTTCCATCGTCCATAAATGGAGATACGATTTCCACCCCCCTATCCCCCCACGTTCAAGTACAGAATCGAAAAAACGCCTAAACAACCTCCTTGAGAACAAATTTTGGCGCGAAAAAACAAAATCGAAGTAACCGATTGTAAGTTAGATAAAATCGAGTGAAAAAAATGCGATATAACTCACTGTATTGTGAGAGATAGGTCAATGATAATGTCCGAGGTTAGTTTGTGGGATCGCCGCTCTCAATCGCCGAGCTCGGGTTGAAGAAACTGTCACTGAAGACGCTGGATATTCACGTCCCCGTGGCGGGGATAGGGGATAAATACCTAATCGCGGGACACTCTTAAATGTCTTAAATGGGGACATTCTCCGAAATTTTTACTTACCAATGATTCGACTTCGCATTCGTTAATATCCGTACAAATTTTGCCGCTTTCGTCCACTTCAAAACCGGGATTACATATGCATCTGTAGCTACCTATCATATTTTCGCAGGCGCCGTTCTGACAAATATTTGGATTTTGAGCGCATTCGTTAATATCGTTACCGTCGAAAGTAGAACCTAAAAATTATATTATTTATTTTCGAAACACCGACAACCGAAAATAAAACAAAAAATTAATCAATTTCGTTTACCGAATTTACCCGATTCGAATCCTAGTCATTTCTAAATCGATCTATCTATTTCTATGAAAGGAATAATGGCCTTAGTCACGCTCTCATGTAGGCTAATCAATTCCAGTTGCTTATTTTCGAACAAGGTCCGTTTGTTTCGCTTGTCTCGATACAACCATTTAGTTGGAGTCATACCTCTTTGTTTTTAGTCCTGTAATTGATTCACTTTGCTTCTTCACGTCCTGTAAGAAATTTAGTGACTCCTTCTATTGTCCTGGATCCTTTTGGAGTTCCAGAGGCTCCAGCTAGACCAGATTCATCAATAAATCCATTTTCCTGGGCCTTTTTAGATTTCCAGAGGCTGAGCGGTACCGACAAGACCAAATTCATCAGTAATACCATTATCCCCAGTCGTTTTGGATTTCCTGATGCTGAGTGGCTCCAACTGGACCATATTCATCACTAATACCATTGTCCTGACTCTTTTTGGATTTCCAGAGGCTGAGTGGCTTTAACTAGATCAGATTCATCAGTAAAACCATTGTCCTGATTCTATTTGGATTTCCAGAGGCTGAGTGGTTCCAGCTTTGTTAGATCCATCAGTAATTTCATTTTTCTAGATCCTCTTGGATTTCCAGAGGCTGAGTGGCTTTAACTAGACCAGATTCATCAGTAATACCATTGTCCTGACTCTTTTTGGATTTCCAGAGGCTGAGTGGTTCCAGCTTTGTTAGATCCATCAGTAATTTCATTTTTCTAGATCCTCTTGGATTTCCAGAGGCTGAGTGGCTCCAACTAGACCAGATTCGTCATTAATTCCATTTTCCTAGATCCTCTTGGATTTTCTAAGGCTGCGTGGTACCAACAAAGTCCAATTTATCACTAATTCCATTATCCTGACTCTTTTTGGATTTCCAGAAGCTGAGTGGCTTTAACTAGACCAGATTCATCAGTAATACCATTGTCCTGACTCTTTTTGGATTTCCAGAGGCTGATTGGCTCCAGCTAAGCTAGATTCATCAATATTTACATTTTCTAGGGTAATTTTACATTTCCAGAGGCTGAGTGGTTCCAGCTTTGTTAGATCCATCAGTAATTTCATTTTTCTAGATCCTCTTGGATTTCCAGAAGCTGAGTGGCTCCAACTGGACCATATTCATCACTAATACCATTGTCCTGACTCTTTTTGGATTTCCAGAGGCTGAGTGGCTTTAACTAGATCAGATTCATCAGTAAAACCATTGTCCTGATTCTATTTGGATTTCCAGAGGCTGAGTGGTTCCAGCTTTGTTAGATCCATCAGTAATTTCATTTTTCTAGATCCTCTTGGATTTCCAGAGGCTGAGTGGCTTTAACTAGACCAGATTCATCAGTAATACCATTGTCCTGACTCTTTTTGGATTTCCAGAGGCTGAGTGGTTCCAGCTTTGTTAGATCCATCAGTAATTTCATTTTTCTAGATCCTCTTGGATTTCCAGAGGCTGAGTGGCTCCAACTAGACCAGATTCGTCATTAATTCCATTTTCCTAGATCCTCTTGGATTTTCTAAGGCTGCGTGGTACCAACAAAGTCCAATTTATCACTAATTCCATTATCCTGACTCTTTTTGGATTTCCAGAGGCTGAGTGGCTTTAACTAGATCAGATTCATCAGTAAAACCATTGTCCTGATTCTATTTGGATTTCCAGAGGCTGAGTGGTTCCAGCTTTGTTAGATCCATCAGTAATTTCATTTTTCTAGATCCTCTTGGATTTCCAGAGGCTGAGTGGCTTTAACTAGACCAGATTCATCAGTAATACCATTATCCTGACTCTTTTTGGATTTCCAGAAGCTGAGTGGCTTTAACTAGACCAGATTCATCAGTAATACCATTGTCCTGACTCTTTTTGGATTTCCAGAGGCTGATTGGCTCCAGCTAAGCTAGATTCATCAATATTTACATTTTCTAGGGTAATTTTACATTTCCAGAGGCTGAGTGGTTCCAGCTTTGTTAGATCCATCAGTAATTTCATTTTTCTAGATCCTCTTGGATTTCCAGAGGCTGAGTGGCTTTAACTAGACCAGATTCATCAGTAATACCATTGTTCTGACTCTTTTTGGATTTCCAGAGGCTGAGTGGTTCCAGCTTTGTTAGATCCATCAGTAATTTCATTTTTCTAGATCCTCTTGGATTTCCAGAGGCTGAGTGGCTCCAACTAGACCAGATTCGTCATTAATTCCATTTTCCTAGATCCTCTTGGATTTTCTAAGGCTGCGCGGTACCAACAAAGTCCAATTTATCACTAATTCCATTATCCTGACTCTTTTTGGATTTCCAGAGGCTGAGTGGCTTTAACTAGATCAGATTCATCAGTAAAACCATTGTCCTGATTCTATTTGGATTTCCAGAGGCTGAGTGGTTCCAGCTTTGTTAGATCCATCAGTAATTTCATTTTTCTAGATCCTCTTGGATTTCCAGAGGCTGAGTGGCTTTAACTAGACCAGATTCATCAGTAATACCATTATCCTGACTCTTTTTGGATTTCCAGAAGCTGAGTGGCTTTAACTAGACCAGATTCATCAGTAATACCATTGTCCTGACTCTTTTTGGATTTCCAGAGGCTGATTGGCTCCAGCTAAGCTAGATTCATCAATATTTACATTTTCTAGGGTAATTTTACATTTCCAGAGGCTGAGTGGTTCCAGCTTTGTTAGATCCATCAGTAATTTCATTTTTCTAGATCCTCTTGGATTTCCAGAGGCTGAGTGGCTTTAACTAGACCAGATTCATCAGTAATACCATTGTTCTGACTCTTTTTGGATTTCCAGAGGCTGAGTGGTTCCAGCTTTGTTAGATCCATCAGTAATTTCATTTTTCTAGATCCTCTTGGATTTCCAGAGGCTGAGTGGCTCCAACTAGACCAGATTCGTCATTAATTCCATTTTCCTAGATCCTCTTGGATTTTCTAAGGCTGCGCGGTACCAACAAAGTCCAATTTATCACTAATTCCATTATCCTGACTCTTTTTGGATTTCCAGAAGCTGAGTGGCTTTAACTAGACCAGATTCATCAGTAATACCATTGTCCTGACTCTTTTTGGATTTCCAGAGGCTGATTGGCTCCAGCTAAGCCAGATTCATCAATATTTACATTTTCCAGGGTCATTTTACATTTCCAGAGGCTGAGTGGTTCCAGCTTTGTTAGATCCATCAGTAATTTCATTTTTCTAGATCCTCTTGGATTTCCAGAGGCTGAGTGGCTTTAACTAGACCAGATTCATCAGTAATACCATTGTCCTGACTCTTTTTCGATTTCCAGAGGCTGAGTGGTTCCAGCTTTGTTAGATCCATCAGTAATTTCATTTTTCTAGATCCTCTTGGATTTCCAGAGGCTGAGTGGCTTTAACTAGACCAGATTCATCAGTAATACCATTGTCCTTACTCTTTTTGGATTTCCAGAGGCTGAGTGGTTCCAGCTTTGTTAGATCCATCAGTAATTCCATTTTCCTGGATCCTCTTCGATTTTCTAAGGGTGAGTGGTACCAACAAGACCAGATTCATCAGTAATACCATTATCCTCAGTCCTTTTGGATTTCCAAAGGCTGAGTGGCTCCAATTAAGCCAGATCCATCCACATTTCCATTGTCCTGAGTAATTTTGGATTTCCAGGTCCGTTCAGTTTATAATAAAAGTTTGTTTAAACAAAATTTGATCCCGGTGATTTTTCCATTATATAACTTATAAAATATTTTCGAATTTGACCTACCTGGACCGTGGGGACATAACAAGTCGAAATCCGTCGTACCGGGCATCGGACACGGTTGACAAGTGGTACCCCAACCCATCGGTTTTCCGGATATAATGGTACAACAACAACAACTCGATTTTGTGACGGCCGTCGTCGACGGATTGAAACATAGTCCGTCCCTGTATTCTTGATAACAGAGATCTCTCCGTATATCTAAACAGGATCGTCCGTCCGGACCTAAACTGAATCCTAAATGACATTCGCATCTAAAACTACCGGGCGTATTGAAACAATTGCCAAATTGACAAGGATTGTTGATACATTCGTCGATGTCGACGCAATGTCTTCCGTCTGGTCCGAGCCGATAACCCGAATTACAAACGCATCGAAAGGAACCCTCCATATTGATACATTTCCCGTGATCGCACATTCCTGTATTCATAACAAAAAACGATTATTAAGATATCAGAGAGGAAACAATCCGGTATCTCACCCGTAGAAGCGCATTCGTCTAAATCGCTACAAAAAGTGTTGTCGCTCGATTCGACGAATCCCGGTAGGCAGGCGCAGGTGTAGGAACCGGGAGCGTTTTGACATCTACCGTTCAGACATATCCTCGGATTTTCGTAGCATTCGTCTATATCTGAAACAATTCTCTCGAACTTAGCGATTTAATAACAATACCCGCCGCCATCTTCGTTTACATCTCAAACGTCCATCTTGTATACAACTTTTAGGTTAACTTGTATTATATTTACCTATACACGCGTATCCGGTCGGAGATAATTTGAATCCGGGTTTACATTGACATTTGAAACTACCGTCCATATTGATGCATATCCCGTTGGAACACATTCCGATTTCGGAACATTCGTCGTGATCGGTGCACATGGTACCGTCGGGGGAAACGTCGAATCCCGGAGGACACAAACAGGAAAAACTACCGGGAAGATTCGTGCAACGTCCGTTGATGCATTTTCCTTCTCTACATTCATCGATATCTAACAATATTTTATATATATATATAAATAAATAAATAATGATTAGTTTTTTCAAATTAATCGACGTACCTTCGCAAATTTGATCTCTATTTAACCTATATCCGAGATCGCATATACAATCGTATCCTCGAATCGTATCGACGCATTTTCCATGTCCGCAAATGTCCGGTCTCAAGATGCATTCGTTGACGGTGATTTGTCCTACTTGGTTCACACCCGGTATAACTCCCGGTGTGATATCGAAACTACCTTCGACGGGGGTGTGCATCGGGTGCGAAGGCGCCTCGCATAATCGACGATGTTCGTCTATTAAATCAAAAAAAAAAAAAAACGGCGCTTGAGACCTAATTTAGTTGCTATTAGAATATGACATCACCTTCACCGTATTCCGGACACGGGGTGCATTCTTCCCCGCTGTACATGGCCCATCCTTGTCCCATATTAACGCCGCAACAACAATCTTTCTTCGATAGACGAAACTGCAGTTGCTTGCTGCACCGCCCTTCCTCGGACCGTTGCGTATAACATAATCCTTGTCGACCGTCTTGGGGGAAAAACGAATTTTCTTTTTTTTTTTTTAAACCATCGGGTGTAACTTAAACAAGACTTACCGATACAAAAGGTTTTGTCTTGGCTCTGTATAAAACCGGGGTTGCAAAGACATATGTAACCGCCGTTGGTGTTGATACATCTTCCGTCTTGGCAAACGTCTTCATCTTCTTCGCATTCGTTTTTATCTTCGCAGCTGTTCGTGGTTGGGTTTCTCGTTTGACCTGGCGGACATTCGCACGTGAAGGATCCTATGGAATTGACGCAGGTACCACCTTGACATAGATGCGGTATCGCCTCGCATTCGTTGATATCTGCGGAAAGATTAATAAATGGAGGGAATGGGAAACGACCGGGGGTTGGGGAGGGGGGGGGGGTGTAATACTAACCGACACATTCGCCCGTTTTTATATTTTTCAAAAATCCCGTTTCGCAATCTAATCTGGAAGGACAATGTTGACAAGGATGACCCCAGGCTTTTCCTACGGTTGCGCAGCACAACGTTTTCGTACACACTACCCCTTCTAATTGATTAACGCATAGATTACCGCGGTACCCCGTATAACACGGTCCGGTTCTATAATCTGAAAAAATAAAATTAGTCTCCTAGTTCGCGAGATTTCGATTCCTTGAAAATTGGCTATAAAAATTTGGTTACCTATCTCGCAGTGAGATCCGGAGAACCCGTAGAAACAGGCGCACCTGTCCGGACCTATACATCTACCTCCATTTTTACAAGCTTCTTCACAAATAGCTGAAAAAACGGTTGAGATTCAAAATTTAATATATCTTCGATTTGGAATACTAACGTTCCGTGCAGAATTCTCCGCTGTATCCGATTGGACAGACGCATTTCCCATCTACGCATGATCCGCCATTCATACAAATAGCTCGACATGATTTTCCATCGGCGCCTGTAAATAAATTCCATATCTAAGCTTTATAAATCATGAAAATTCTAGAAGAATCTAGGACGGTCTAGTTTTAAGCTTACTAACTAATTCTTGATTATTTCTAGACCTATCTGATATATTTTCGTCAAATAAACAACGTTTGAGCACATTTTTAAGCTTCTTAGATCAATTTTTATACTTTTTAGACGAATCTACAACAGTCTAGATCCATTTCCAATTAAATTGAAACATTTAAACCGAGTTTTAAGGTATCAAACTAAATCTTGATTATTTTTATAAGTATCTGGTATATTTCAATCGAATAAACAACGTTTGAGCACATTTTGAAGCTTCTTAGATCAATTTTTATACTTTTTAGACGAATCTACAATAGTCTAGATCCATTTCCAATTAATTTGAAACATTTAAACCGAGTTTTAAGGTATCAAACTAAATCTTGATTATTTTTATAAGTATCTGGTATATTTCAATCGAATAAACAACGTTTGAGCACATTTTGAAGCTTCTTAGATCAATTTTTATACTTTTTAGACGAATCTACAATAGTCTAGATCCATTTCCAATTAATTTGAAACATTTAAACCGAGTTTTAAGGTATCAAACTAAATCTTGATTATTTTTATAAGTATCTGGTATATTTCAATCGAATAAACAACGTTTGAGCACATTTTGAAGCTTCTTAGATCAATTTTTATACTTTTTAGACGAATCTACAACAGTCTAGATCCATTTCCAATTAATTTGAAACATTTAAACCGAGTTTTAAGGTATCAAACTAAATCTTGATTATTTTTAAAACTATCTGATATATTTTCGTCAAATAAACAACGTTTAAGCACATTTTTAAGCTTCTTAGATCAATTTTTATACTTTTTAGACGAATCTACAACAGTCTAGATCCATTTCCAATTAATTTGAAACATTTAAACCGAGTTTTAAGGTATCAAACTAAATCTTGATTATTTTTATAAGTATCTGGTATATTTCAATCGAATAAACAACGTTTGAGCACATTTTGAAGCTTCTTAGATCAATTTTTATACTTTTTAGACGAATCTACAACAGTCTAGATCCATTTCCAATTAATTTGAAACATTTAAACCGAGTTTTAAGGTATCAAACTAAATCTTGATTATTTTTATAAGTATCTGGTATATTTCAATCGAATAAACAACGTTTGAGCACATTTTGAAGCTTCTTAGATCAATTTTTATACTTTTTAGACGAATCTACAACAGTCTAGATCCATTTCCAATTAAATTGAAACATTTAAACCGAGTTTTAAGGTATCAAACTAAATCTTGATTATTTTTATAAGTATCTGGTATATTTCAATCGAATAAACAACGTTTGAGCACATTTTGAAGCTTCTTAGATCAATTTTTATACTTTTTAGACGAATCTACAATAGTCTAGATCCATTTCCAATTAATTTGAAACATTTAAACCGAGTTTTAAGGTATCAAACTAAATCTTGATTATTTTTATAAGTATCTGGTATATTTCAATCGAATAAACAACGTTTGAGCACATTTTGAAGCTTCTTAGATCAATTTTTATACTTTTTAGACGAATCTACAACAGTCTAGATCCATTTCCAATTAATTTGAAACATTTAAACCGAGTTTTAAGGTATCAAACTAAATCTTGATTATTTTTAAAACTATCTGATATATTTTCGTCAAATAAACAACGTTTAAGCACATTTTTAAGCTTCTTAGATCAATTTTTATACTTTTTAGACGAATCTACAACAGTCTAGATCCATTTCCAATTAATTTGAAACATTTAAACCGAGTTTTAAGGTATCAAACTAAATCTTGATTATTTTTATAAGTATCTGGTATATTTCAATCGAATAAACAACGTTTGAGCACATTTTGAAGCTTCTTAGATCAATTTTTATACTTTTTAGACGAATCTACAACAGTCTAGATCCATTTCCAATTAATTTGAAACATTTAAACCGAGTTTTAAGGTATCAAACTAAATCTTGATTATTTTTATAAGTATCTGGTATATTTCAATCGAATAAACAACGTTTAAGCACATTTTTAAGCTTCTTAGATCAATTTTTATACTTTTTAGACGAATCTACAATAGTCTAGATCCATTTCCAATTAATTTGAAACATTTAAACCGAGTTTTAAGGTATCAAACTAAATCTTGATTATTTTTATAAGTATCTGGTATATTTCAATCGAATAAACAACGTTTAAGCACATTTTTAAGCTTCTTAGATCAATTTTTATACTTTTTAGACGAATCTACAATAGTATAGATCAATCAATCAATTGGGTATTCATAGTAGTACAAACCTTGTATTTGTTTTGCTCCGGGTCCGCACGTGGAAGATTTCTGTCCACCATCGCACAAACACACGTTCGGCGACACACATTGACCATACCCACAACTTCTCGAACAAATTGCTAAAATAAAAAATACAATTATTCCACCCTATACACAGAGGCTCGTCGAATAGATACGTTTTCAAATTAACCGATACATTTTCACGTTTCAATAAAATGTCGTATCTTTACCCAATTTCAGCCACATACCGGTAATTCTTAAAAACGGGCTCTGTTGCCGACGCGCCACGTAAATATTTAAGTAAAATTACTACTAGTATCGAAATACTTACGAATTATGCATAAACCTAATAAATTGTGTTTTTGCCATCCGGGACAACAGTAAGTTCTCGTTCTTGATCTACATACATTCGGTCTGAAATAAAAAAATATTAAAATCACCAAAAGGAGTTCAAAATGTATGAATTTTCGTTTATTTCATTCCACACTGTTTATTCTTATGTCTGTATTTCCGGTTGTTTTCGAATGAACCATTTCAAAGCACGTAAATATGACAAGTCGGCCATTTTGTCTGGGTGTACTAAGTTTTAATTGTTACTTTTGTTTTTACAACAGGAGTTTTTTATTCCGAAAACCTCTGTAGCCCAAAACAACTAAAAACTAACCGTTATTAAATGAATTTGCCTGAGATTAAAGATTTAAAAATGCAACTTGTATTCGAACGACAAAGATGGCCGAACAGTTAATGACGTAATTCCGGAACTATCAATTCCCCATAACCTCAAAGGTTTTTATGCGTTTCTTTGCTTCAAAAATTCGTTTTTTTATTGAAATTTTCGTACGGATCAATAAAATGCAGTCTATTTAGATAAAAAAAAGGGGGTTATCTATTTATTTGCAACTAAAATAGTTGAAATTCTAAAATAAAAAATATTGTTTTACTATTTCAAGATCAATTGAAGTTCCTAAGGTCATCAAATTATCATATTATAAATGTTTTACGTATATATCCAACATGTGAAAAGAAAAAATAGTATCTTCGAATGTTGTTGATAAAATTTGACCTCGTTTCGTAGTTTATTTTAAGGAAACTGTGTATTCTGCTTTTGTTTAACTTTTTCTACATACAACATAATATATACGGGAGTAGTTAAAAGTTTCCAAGTACCGATAAATCTTGTGATAATAAGAGAAAACGATCAAAATAAAAAAAAAATCCAAAGATTTATATACCATTCTAATATTAATGTAGCGTCGCTGATAATATCTATTTGGTCGCTATATTCAATTAGGTTCGCGTCTTCATTATAATATATAAAACGTATAACGCCCTCGGGCGGATTCTTCTTGTTATTGTATTGAGATTTTTAATATTTGAAACAATAAAGTTCGAAAGAGCTTCCTGAGTGTTTCGAGATATTTATATGCGACTAATATATATTTAATTATTAAAAAAAAGACGCGAACGGTTAATTTTGTAATAGTATAATTATTATACAACCATTCTTTCGTCGTCCATTTTGAATTCTAACCAAATATCACTTAAATATCTTAAACGGTTCAAATAGTGTTATACCAACGACGATAATGGTTACACAAGACGCCCCATCCATAAAGTTCAATTCATTCAATTATAAAGTCATTATGGGTTAACCAGATAAGTTTTTTTATCTAAACAAACTCATTATGGGGTATCTAGATATTGTTTTTCCACTTCTGTAAAGGCACTTGTAACAAAAAAGTCATTATGGGTTAACCAGAACCGTTATTTTACCTCTACAAAGGCTCTTGACAAAGAAAAGTCATTATGGGGCATCTAGATTTTGGTTTTTTCACTTTTGTAAAGGCTCTTGTCAAAGAAAAGTCAATATGGGGCATCTAGATTTTGGTTTTTTCACTTTTGTAAAGGCTCTTGTCAAAGAAAAGTCAATATGGGGCATCTGGATTTTGTTTTTTCACTTTTGTAAAGGCTCTTGTCAAAGAAAAGTCATTATGGGGCATCTGGATTTTGGTTTTTTCACTTTTGTAAAGGCTCTTGTCAAAGAAAAGTCATTATGGGGCATCTGGATTTTGTTTTTTCACTTTTGTAAAGGCTCTTGTCAAAGAAAAGTCATTATGGGTTAACCAGAACCGTTATTTTACCTCTACAAAGGCTCTCGCCAAAGAAAAGTCATTATGGGTTAACCAGAACCGTTATTTTACCTCTACAAAGGCTCTTGACAAAGAAAAGTCATTATGGGGCATCTAGATTTTGGTTTTTTCACTTTTGTAAAGGCTCTTGTCAAAGAAAAGTCAATATGGGGCATCTAGATTTTGGTTTTTTCACTTTTGTAAAGGCTCTTGTCAAAGAAAAGTCAATATGGGGCATCTGGATTTTGTTTTTTCACTTTTGTAAAGGCTCTTGTCAAAGAAAAGTCATTATGGGGCATCTGGATTTTGGTTTTTTCACTTTTGTAAAGGCTCTTGTCAAAGAAAAGTCATTATGGGGCATCTGGATTTTGTTTTTTCACTTTTGTAAAGGCTCTTGTCAAAGAAAAGTCATTATGGGTTAACCAGAACCGTTATTTTACCTCTACAAAGGCTCTTGTCGAAGAAAAGTCATTATGAGGTATCTGGGTTATGTTTTTCCTCTTTTGTAAAGGCTCTTGTCAAAGAAAAGTCATTATGGGGTATCTGGATGTTGTCTTCCCACTTTTTTAAAGGCTCTTGCCATTAAAAAAGTCATTATCGGTTATCTAGATCCGGTATTTCGTTTGGAAAGTCATTATGGGGCATTTCATTTCTTTTAATCTGTTTTTATAAAGGTTTTTGTCACAAAAAAGTCATTATGGGTTATCCAAAATCTCTTATATTACATCTATGAAGGCTTTTGCGAAAGTCAAGTCATTATGGGGTATCCAAATTCTCTTATAATACTTCTATGAAGGCTTTTGCGAAAGGAAATTCATAATGGGGTATCCAAAATCTCTTTTATTACTTCTATGAAGGCTTTTGCGAAAGTAAAGTCATAATGGGGTATCCAAAATCTCTTTTATTACTTCTATGAAGGCTTTTGCGAAAGGAAAGTCATTATGGGGTATCCAAAATCTCTTTTATTACTTCTATGAAGGCTTTTGCGAAAGGAAAGTCATTATGGGGTATCCAAAATCTCTTATATTACTTCTATGAAGGCTTTTGCGAAAGGAAATTCATAATGGGGTATCCAAAATCTCTTATATTACTTCTATGAAGGCTTTTGCGAAAGGAAATTCATAATGGGGTATCCAAAATCTCTTATATTACTTCTATGAAGGCTTTTGCGAAAGGAAATTCATAATGGGGTATCCAAAATCTCTTATATTACTTCTATGAAGGCTTTTGCGAAAGTCAAGTCATTATGGGGTATCCAAATTCTCTTATAATACTTCTATGAAGGCTTTTGCGAAAGGAAATTCATAATGGGGTATCCAAAATCTCTTTTATTACTTCTATGAAGGCTTTTGCGAAAGTAAAGTCATAATGGGGTATCCAAAATCTCTTTTATTACTTCTATGAAGGCTTTTGCGAAAGGAAAGTCATTATGGGGTATCCAAAATCTCTTTTATTACTTCTATGAAGGCTTTTGCGAAAGGAAAGTCATTATGGGGTATCCAAAATCTCTTATATTACTTCTATGAAGGCTTTTGCGAAAGGAAATTCATAATGGGGTATCCAAAATCTCTTATATTACTTCTATGAAGGCTTTTGCGAAAGGAAATTCATAATGGGGTATCCAAAATCTCTTATATTACTTCTATGAAGGCTTTTGCGAAAGTCAAGTCATTATGGGGTATCCAAATTCTCTTATAATACTTCTATGAAGGCTTTTGCGAAAGGAAATTCATAATGGGGTATCCAAAATCTCTTTTATTACTTCTATGAAGGCTTTTGCGAAAGTAAAGTCATAATGGGGTATCCAAAATCTCTTTTATTACTTCTATGAAGGCTTTTGCGAAAGGAAAGTCATTATGGGGTATCCAAAATCTCTTTTATTACTTCTATGAAGGCTTTTGCGAAAGGAAAGTCATTATGGGGTATCCAAAATCTCTTATATTACTTCTATGAAGGCTTTTGCGAAAGGAAATTCATAATGGGGTATCCAAAATCTCTTATATTACTTCTATGAAGGCTTTTGCGAAAGGAAATTCATAATGGGGTATCCAAAATCTCTTATATTACTTCTATGAAGGCTTTTGCGAAAGGAAAGTCATAATGGGGTATCCAAAATCTCTTATATTACTTCTATGAAGGCTTTTGCGAAAGGAAAGTCATTATGGGGTATCCAAAATCTCTTTTATTACTTCTATGAAGGCTTTTTCGACAGTAAAGTCATTATGGGGTATCCAAAATCTCTTTTATTACTTCTATGAAGGCTTTTGCGAAAGGAAAGTCATTATGGGGTATCCAAAATCTCTTATATTACTTCTATGAAGGCTTTTGCGAAAGGAAATTCATAATGGGGTATCCAAAATCTCTTATATTACTTCTATGAAGGCTTTTGCGAAAGGAAATTCATAATGGGGTATCCAAAATCTCTTATATTACTTCTATGAAGGCTTTTGCGAAAGGAAATTCATAATGGGGTATCCAAAATCTCTTATATTACTTCTATGAAGGCTTTTGCGAAAGGAAAGTCATAATGGGGTATCCAAAATCTCTTATATTACTTCTATGAAGGCTTTTGCGAAAGGAAAGTCATTATGGGGTATCCAAAATCTCTTTTATTACTTCTATGAAGGCTTTTTCGACAGTAAAGTCATTATGGGGTATCCAAAATCTCTTTTATTACTTCTGTGAAGACTTTTTCGACAGTAAAGTCATTATGGGGTATCCAAAATCTCTTATATTACTTCTATGAAGGCTTTTGCGAAAGGAAAGTCATTATGGGGTATCCAAAATCTCTTTTATTACTTCTATGAAGGCTTTTTCGACAGTAAAGTCATTATGGGGTATCCAAAATCTCTTTTATTACTTCTGTGAAGACTTTTTCGACAGTAAAGTCATTATGGGGTATCCAAAATCTCTTATATTACTTCTATGAAGGCTTTTGCGAAAGGAAAGTCATAATGGGGTATCCAAAATCTCTTTTATTACTTCTATGAAGGCTTTTGCGAAAGGAAAGTCATTATGGGGTATCCAAAATCTCTTTTATTACTTCTATGAAGGCTTTTGCGAAAGTAAAGTCATTATGGGGTATCCAAAATCTCTTATATCACTTCTATGAAGGTTTTTGCGAAAGTAAAGTCATTATGGGGTATCCAAAATCTCTTTTATTACTTCTATGAAGGCTTTTTCGACAGTAAAGTCATTATGGGGTATCCAAAATCTCTTATATTACTTCTATGAAGGCTTTTTCGACAGTAAAGTCATTATGGGGTATCCAAAATCTCTTTTATTACTTCTATGAAGGCTTTTTCGACAGTAAAGTCATTATGGGGTATCCAAAATCTCTTTTATTACTTCTATGAAGGCTTTTTCGACAGTAAAGTCATAATGGGGTATCCAAAATCTCTTTTATTACTTCTATGAAGGCTTTTGCGAAAGGAAATTCATAATGGGGTATCCAAAATCTCTTATATTACTTCTATGAAGGCTTTTGCGAAAGGAAATTCATAATGGGGTATCCAAAATCTCTTATATCACTTCTATGAAGGCTTTTGCGAAAGGAAAGTCATAATGGGGTATCCAAAATCTCTTATATCACTTCTATGAAGGTTTTTGCGAAAGTAAAGTCATTATGGGGTATCCAAAATCTCTTTTATTACTTCTATGAAGGCTTTTTCGACAGTAAAGTCATTATGGGGTATCCAAAATCTCTTATATTACTTCTATGAAGGCTTTTTCGACAGTAAAGTCATTATGGGGTATCCAAAATCTCTTTTATTACTTCTATGAAGGCTTTTTCGACAGTAAAGTCATAATGGGGTATCCAAAATCTCTTATATTACTTCTATGAAGGCTTTTTCGACAGTAAAGTCATTATGGGGTATCCAAAATCTCTTTTATTACTTCTATGAAGGCTTTTTCGACAGTAAAGTCATAATGGGGTATCCAAAATCTCTTTTATTACTTCTATGAAGGCTTTTGCGAAAGGAAAGTCATAATGGGGTATCCAAAATCTCTTATATTACTTCTATGAAGGCTTTTGCGAAAGGAAAGTCATAATGGGGTATCCAAAATCTCTTATATCACTTCTATGAAGGCTTTTGCGAAAGGAAAGTCATAATGGGGTATCCAAAATCTCTTATATCACTTCTATGAAGGCTTTTGCGAAAGGAAAGTCATTATGGGGTATCCAGATTCCGTTGTAAGACTTTTACAAAGGCTCTTGTTAAAAAAAAATTATTATTGACGATTCCTATGTGTTATTTTACTTTCACGAAACTTTCAAATTTCATTTACTATTCAAAACAATTTTATCGTACTACAACAATCCATCTCGTGCGCAAACGTACGAGACATTCTGTACATACATTTCTGTCTATAACGAAGAAATTCTTCTAGTCCAAAAACGTAAATAAATACA
This sequence comes from Diorhabda sublineata, assembly GCF_026230105.1. NCBI lineage: Eukaryota > Metazoa > Arthropoda > Insecta > Coleoptera > Chrysomelidae > Diorhabda > Diorhabda sublineata. The sequence goes on from NC_079481.1 coordinate 417,636, forward strand.
CATAATAATTTCCGAATAACCCAGAAATAAACAGCAACGGCAGCATGTCGAACTTATAATTATATTGTCAGCGGGGTTGTACTGGATTCAATGAATTTATGAGTGAAGATGTTCACACATTAATTTTAAATGTAATCGTTAATAGTGCAGTCGAATTTAATGAAAAACAAACATTTTTAATAGCCACTTAACTCCCAGAAAGTTAAGTACATCAATACGTGTGGTAAAAATCGAAAATTATGAAATTAAGAAAACCAATTATCAAAATTATGGCTGAAAGAATCGATTTCAAACCAGACCAGAGACACAAGCATGATGCCACCGAGGAATATTATCTCAAATCAATTTTTTTCTGGTTATAAAGTGGTTAGGACACGTCTAGAATTTATTTTTGGATTATCCTCATTGTAAATGTATATATAAAGGCTTAAAACAACCCCTAACAAGAAGAAGGGAAAGAAATTAGGCTTCAATATTTACACCAACTCAATTTAGTAAACAAACTTTGTGTAAAATTTGTATCAACGAATATTTCCAACATTTAAGTGACGAACATTTCAAAATTCCGCCCTACAAAATCGATTTCCGTACTAGACACTGCAATTCCATACATTTTGACCGTACTATATAAAAACAATCAGTGTACCTTACATATTTTAAATATGTAAATGCAAATAGGGCGTTCCTTAACCGTAGGGAGTAATGATTTGGAAAAAAAAAAATAACCGACTGAATTATAAATTATGTGATACGTCTATTTGAATGAAAATTCCAAATTAGACGTTATCAATTTCGATAATATTTTAGTCTTTTTGTTTTTAACTATAATAAAATATTATTATCACATCTTTTATTTAGGTATTTGTGCCCGTCGGAAAGACAAGACTCGATTAATTGCTCTTAAAAGCCAATTAAGATACCAAATGGTGTTTAAGACACTCGATGTAGACGTTTCAGTGATGAAAAATTGTTGGGAACTATGAAATTATATAAATTAATGTAACAGGTGTTTCCTTACAATATTTAATACGAAAAATCAATAAATTTTGTTTGGCGGGCCGTAAAAAGAGGTTGACTAACAGTTTTTTCGAAATAAAAAGTGAAAATTATGAAGACGTCGTGTTTGTTCGACGAATACGTCTTCAGTGGACACCTCCGCATTCCCCAAAACCAAAATTTACCTACTAAGTGTTGCCTAAACCAACCTTTACTCCATATTTGATCCCGTACGACTTCCTTTCGTTCCAAAACATGAAAAAAGCAACTCCTCAAAGTTATAAAAAAGATTCGAACAGTCGAACGGTTTTTTTGAAATAAAAAGTGAAAATAATGAAGATGTTGAAGCTTTTTGAAAAAAAACATCATAGCTATTCAAGTATTGAGCCGCCCGTGGACGCCTGGAGTGCACATGGATCATTTTTGGTCTATAATAAAAGAAACCGTCCCACAAAATTACCAGAGGAAGGCCGTTCCGATCGAGGTACCTCCAGAACTCCAGAACTCCACTTCTATGAAGGCTTTTGCGAAAGGAAAGTCATTATGGGGTATCCAAAATCTCTTATATCACTTCTATGAAGGTTTTTGCGAAAGTAAAGTCATTATGGGGTATCCAAAATCTCTTATATCACTTCTATGAAGGTTTTTGCGAAAGTAAAGTCATTATGGGGTATCCAAAATCTCTTATATCACTTCTATGAAGGTTTTTGCGAAAGGAAAGTCATTATGGGGTATCCAAAATCTCTTATATCAATTCTATGAAGGTTTTTGCGAAAGTAAAGTCATTATGGGGTATCCAAAATCTCTTATATCACTTCTATGAAGGCTTTTGCGAAAGGAAAGTCATTATGGGGTATCCAAAATCTCTTTTATTACTTCTATGAAGGCTTTTTCGACAGTAAAGTCATTATGGGGTATCCAAAATCTCTTATATCACTTCTATGAAGGCTTTTGCGAAAGGAAAGTCATTATGGGGTATCCAAAATCTCTTATATCACTTCTATGAAGGTTTTTGCGAAAGTAAAGTCATTATGGGGTATCCAAAATCTCTTATATCACTTCTATGAAGGCTTTTGCGAAAGGAAAGTCATTATGGGGTATCCAAAATCTCTTATATCACTTCTATGAAGGCTTTTGCGAAAGGAAAGTCATTATGGGGTATCCAAAATCTCTTATATCACTTCTATGAAGGTTTTTGCGAAAGTAAAGTCATTATGGGGTATCCAAAATCTCTTATATCACTTCTATGAAGGCTTTTGCGAAAGGAAAGTCATTATGGGGTATCCAAAATCTCTTATATCACTTCTATGAAGGTTTTTGCGAAACCTTTACTCCATATTTGATCCCGTGCGACTTCCTTTTGTTTCCAAACATGAAAAAAGCAACTCCTCAAAGTTATAAAAAAGATTCGAACAGTCGAACGGTTTTTTTGAAATAAAAAGTGTAAATAATGAAGATGTTGAAGCTTTTTGAAAAAAAATATCATAGCAATTCAAGTATAGAGCCGCCCGTGGACGCCTGGAGTGCACATGGATCATTTTTGGTCTATAATAAAAGAAACCGTCCCACAAAATTACCAGAGGAAGGCCGTTCCGATCGAGGTACCTCCAGAACAATTTGAACCGCATCTTGAAATGGAAAAAAGTTCGAAATTTATTTGCGGGAATAAGAAAAATCATTGAACACCAAACAGGGACTGTACCGAACCATAAATTCGATGTTTTGACTGTTCAAAAACATCTCGCACTTTGGTTTCCCTAAATATACTTTTGTTACACTTCGTATAATACATTAACAAGTTTATTTACCCTCGTATTCAATTATATACGGGGCAAAATCGATTTTTGTTACATTCAAGATTGTATATATTTCATTTTAGAATATTCTCCAGTACGGCACTGGTTTTTCTTTTTAAAAAAGTTTCAATATTCATTTTCGATGCAGTCGATAATTATCTAAAGTCGGTTTAAAAATAACATTCAACTTTTCCTCATTAACATAGTCATATATTTAGATATCGATCAACGTCGTATTTGCAGCATCCATATTAATTACAAAATCGGCTTAAATAAATTTCTATGCAACAATTATTCCGTTTAATCTCTTTACCAACGTCAATCAAACAAATTCTCGTTGAACTATATACATAAACACGCCGGTATCTGTGTGTGCATTTAATTTGATATCTCAGATTATCTTATTAACCTTGTCTAATGGGTTTAAGAATTCAATCTTCTTGGCTTAGAAATGGTATTCGGTATGAACGATAATATTTTAAATATTCTCAATGTATATATTTATAAACTTACCGACCGATGTTTTTCTATTTCGAATAAAATTATAAATTGATTCCGATATCCGATGATATTCCCCGAAATTACCTAAAGATGGCGCTAGTTTGAAGACGCCATGTTGTTTAGTATCTATTTGACAGCTGTCAATAGTGAATTTAAAAAGCGTTAGTCCAAACGATATATAATCTTAACTAGTTTATACTCCGGTTTAAACTGTTACTTCGTTATCAACACTAAAATATTGCGTAGCAAAGTTTCAACGAAACTTTACGATTTGCGAAGACCAACAGCGCAGAAATCCACAAAACTGAACTGGATGATCGTCGACTAAGGTGCCTTCGACATAAATCTTCTCAATAACATCTGGAATGTTTTCCCCAACGGGATTAAAATGCTAGTTTGAAACGCCTAGGAAAAAAATGATAGAGTTACCCTCGAATAGACTTCGGGATCTACTGGAGAGTGCTGGGTAATTAGTTTATCGAGAGTGTGAATTAGGCTACGACGCAATAGAGAAAATACTAGAAAATAATACTCCTGGGAGTTTATAGAACAATTTGGGAATACGAGTTTCACCAGTTTCATGATTTGGACTTGAAAAAATTGTAGTTTCATTGAGAATTTGTGTCATCCAATATAAGAAATCCTCCTTTTCCTCCGTAAAATTTCTTCCGCGTTTCCTCAGTGATCATTTGGACGTTCGACCTTCATTCCTCGCTGGCGTTATTCCGAGTTAAAAATCAACGAAAACAAACTCCAAGTCGGCTGGCTAGGTTGAGGCGTCAGCAGTTTGGAATCGGGAAAAATCGTAAACAGCGACTATTAAGTAGCGTTATTGCAGCGTTTGAACGATTAATCAGTAGATAACTTTAAGAAAAAGAAACTGCTGTTTCATTGAAACAATCGGTGGCAAAATTAGGCTTCAAATTAATTCAGTATCCATCGCATCGGCATCCAGCAACTTTTTCCTGTTCTCGGACTTCAACAAGTCGAATTTATATGTTAAATCCAAGGTCAAATTTCGTCTTTGTCTTTTGTCTTTGTCTTTTGTCTTTGTCTTTGTCTTTGTCTTTTGTCTTTTGTCTTTTGTCTTTTGTCTTTTGTCTTTTGTCTTTTGTCTTTTGTCTTTTGTCTTTTGTCTTTTGTCTTTTGTCTTTTGTCTTTTGTCTTTTGTCTTTTGTCTTTTGTCTTTTGTCTTTTGTCTTTTGTCTTTTGTCTTTTGTCTTTTGTCTTTTGTCTTTTGTCTTTTGTCTTTTGTCTTTTGTCTTTTGTCTTTTGTCTTTTGTCTTTTGTCTTTTGTCTTTTGTCTTTTGTCTTTTGTCTTTTGTCTTTTGTCTTTTGTCTTTTGTCTTTTGTCTTTTGTCTTTTGTCTTTTGTCTTTTGTCTTTTGTCTTTTGTCTTTTGTCTTTTGTCTTTTGTCTTTTGTCTTTTGTCTTTTGTCTTTTGTCTTTTGTCTTTTGTCTTTTGTCTTTTGTCTTTTGTCTTTTGTCTTTTGTCTTTTGTCTTTTGTCTTTTGTCTTTTGTCTTTTGTCTTTTGTCTTTTGTCTTTTGTCTTTTGTCTTCGTCTTCGTCTTTGTCTTTGTCTTTGTCTTTTACTTTGTCCGACTTTTTCCTGTTTACGAAATTGAAAACTTCGCTTAAGATACCGAAGAATATTTCAACCGAGCATCTATTGGCTCCAAATGAAGAAAATAGTGAATATTATTGTTAACACAATTAAATTTTGATCGAGCGGTAAGTTGGACGAAGACGAATCATTCAAATTCATCGTTGTTCTCATAGTAGGTCACGTACAACCTACACCTACAAAATAATGTTTCTGCAAACAAGATAATAACCCTAAACGTCTACTTAAATTGTTTGAATTATATTTGATAAAGAAAACCGGGTAATATTACATCACGCTTGAAAATAATTTAACCACGTATAAGTTATGATACTATTTATAAACAATAAACTCCCGTTAGTACATTTATACAACTAGTATTAATACCATAAATAACAATAACGAAATGGAAATAATCGATCGACGAGAAGTGGATTATGTCAAATGCGGTCAAGACTTTAGGTTCGTTCCAACAGAAAACTCCCCAAAGCTCCACGAGTTTTGTGGTTGTCAGTCAACATCGTCCACACCATCAACATCACCGACAAAACTGTCTCTATACTACAGAGACATATTGATTCAAATTCACCTGTCGGAATCGCTAGTGATAGAGCGTTTGAGCTGGGGCGATACCCTAATCCATCTCAATAATACGTTTCGCCCTCCCAATACGTTGAACAATAAAAAAAAAAAGGAAAATACTCACCCTCCGGGCGGTAAATGATGCGTATCGGTACCATTATGAGATTGTCGATCCAAATAGGGATTTCTCAATCTGCTGCCCTCTATTGTTGTTATTAAAAACCATATTACCAAGATACATTCTTCTAATTTCATAATACGTTCGGTGTACGGCTCGCGAGGAGCCTCCTTCGATATCTGAAACTGGAAAATAAACAAAAATAACAAAAAGTGAGTGAATTTTGAACAAATATAAAAATAAATAGCGAATAACGCCATCAAATTATTGCGATGTTATAGATTTGATTTCAATCGGCAAATGATTGTGCATTTTTTTCGCATTGTAAAGTATTGAGCCTTTAACTAATACCGAACGTGAACTAGATAGCAGTGCAACGAATTTGCGGCGATTATAATATTTAATGTCCAGGCAGGACCAAATCCAAAGCGTAGACGATTCGGGACGAAATTATCCCGGATATCAGCACGTCCTGTATTCACAACACGTGTGGTAGCGCCCCCCGGTACCATCCCTTTCCTGAATTGAAAAAAAAACACCCCATGCAATCATCTAAACGGCGATTAAATCGAAAAATATCAGTTTTTATTTAGTGGGAATATTATTTTATGAACAAACCTCGTATTAATGTGTAATTATCGTAGTTACTCTATTTGTTTATGAATATAAAGCTAAAAAAAAAAACGTAATTAACATTTCCCGCATTGCATTACATTCATTTCGTTTTTATCGGTTTCCAACTATGTTTTGTATCATCATCATCATCATAATTGGTTCTAATTAACTTAAGAAGTCCTGTTTATATGTCAACATCGAGTAATTGATCCCCATTACTAGCAATTAGTTAGATTCAGATGGTCTCACAAGTATCGGGCCCATCGTCTCTTCATTTGTTTGACCGCCGAACCGTTTTTTTCAAGTCCGATAGCAGATAATAATCCGAAGGGATTAAATCTGACGAATATTGTGTACGAAATAGCAATTCAAACTTTAATTAATCAATGAAATAACTGATGGATAATCTGGTGCAAACAAACAGATATTTAGTGGAAATTATCCCACGTGAATCCCAAAAAAACCGACGTTATGACCTTGAACGCGGTCTTTGCCTTATTTGGAGCCTTTTTAGTCCATTATTGTTTGTATTTTATTGTTTCGGGCGTGAAACGATACACCCACGTTACGAAACGGCGCTTTATTTCCACGAAACATTGCTAAGATCTATGGAAACATCTTCACGGCGCTGTTTTTGTTTCTTTCAGAGCAAACGCAGCGTCCATTTTGTGGTTTGTGGATTTTCTTCAACATTTTTGGAAGTCTTCAAATCATTCGGTCTAGTTACAATGATTTAATAATTATTATAATAATAATTAGTATAATAAACGGCCTTGGATTTACAAAACAGTATCTTGTAACGGAAGTTAAGTGATAATAAGTAACTACATCTGCAAAATATCCGGAAAACGATAAAAAAATTATTCCGACTGCTGTTATCCACCATTTTTTTAAATATAAATAACGTTTTATGTTTTATTTCAACTTGAATCTTTTATCTAAATAATTTTCTTGGTTTCCAATTTATATTATGAGGAAAATCGCGTGGATTTGTGTTGAACTAAACGACGCCATTTTGTAGAAAGTCACGTGTTTGTTGTTGTACAGAAAACTGCATCTGGAATCTCATTTGGACTACAAGTTCGCCATATTTATCGCCGGATGATTTTTTCTTGTTATTTCATTCGAAATTCGAAATTAATTTTTAATTTCCGGACGATTTTTAAGATGAATTAGGTGAAAAGAATACACAATATATTTTGTAATTAAAGTAACAAACTTTTTTGTATAATATGGTATGGTATAAATATTTATTACGAATTATGGAGGAAAAATATGAAACATTTGTTTATAACTTTCGATAGAAAAAGAATGTGTCTAAGTAACTAGGTAAATTTGATTTTTTAAATTTCATTTTTGTGGGATATATACAGGGTGAAAGTTCGAGTATGAAATATTGTGACAAATCGTAATATAAAAATTCCTAGAATTCACATTTGTAGAATAGAAAAGTTGTTATACGACAAAATTTGAAGAAAAATATCGATATTATCGGAAAAAAATACAACAACGTTTTGTCGATTATACAGAGCGAGTTATAAAACATCAACTTTTGAAAATAATTTTAATATTTCAAAAAATATCGTAAACGATAAAAAATATATTTTTTTTCTGTCGATATTTTATAAAAAAAGGTTTTTGATACGGAAATTACGAAAAATTCATAAATTTAATGGAAAAAAATAGTTTGAAATGAAAAATTTGAAGAAAAACGTATGTATGTTATAAATATTTATATAAGTTTATTTAAATATTTATTACGAATTATGGAGGAAAAATATGAAACATTTTTTTATAACTTTCAATAGAAAAAGAATGTGTCTAAGTAACTAGGTAAATTTGATTTTTTAAATTTCATTTTTGTAGGATATATACAGGGTGAAAGTTCGAGTATAAAATTTTGTGACAAATCGTAATATAAAAATTCCTAGAATTCACATTTGTAGAAAAGAAAAGTTTTTATACCACAAAATTTGAAGAAAAATATCGATATTATCGGAAAAAAAATACAACAACGTTTTGTCGATTATACAGAGCGAGTTATAAAACATCAACTTTTGAAAATAATTTTAATATTTCAAAAGATATCGTAAACGATAAAAAATATATTTTTTTTCTGTCGATATTTTATAAAAAAAGGTTTTTGATACGGAAATTACGAAAAATTCGTAAATTTAATGGAAAAAGATAGTTTGAAACGAAAAATTTGAAGAAAAACGTATGTATGGTATAAATATTTATATAAGTTTATTTAAATATTTATTACGAATTATGTTTGAAAAATATGAAACATTTTTTTATAACTTTCGATAGAAAAAGAATGTGTCTAAGTAACTGGGTAAATTTGATTTTTTAAATTTCATTTTTGTGGGATATATACAGGGTGAAAGTTCGAGTATGAAATATTGTGACAAATCGTAATATAAAAATTCCTAGAATTCACATTTGTAGAAAAGAAAAGTTGTTATACGACAAAATTTGAAGAAAAATATCGATATTATCGGAAAAAAAATACAACAACGTTTTGTCGATTATACAGAGCGAGTTATAAAACATCAACTTTTGAAAATAATTTTAATATTTCAAAAGAGATCGTAAACGATAAAAAATATATTTTTTTTCTGTCGATATTTTATAAAAAAAGGTTTTTGATACGGAAATTACGAAAAATTCGTAAATTTAATGGAAAAAGATAGTTTGAAACGAAAAATTTGAAGAAAAACGTATGTATGGTATAAATATTTATATAAGTTTATTTAAATATTTATTACGAATTATGTTTGAAAAATATGAAACATTTTTTTATAACTTTCGATAGAAAAAGAATGTGTCTAAATAACTAGGTAAATTTGATTTTTTAAATTTCATTTTTGTAGGATATATACAGGGTGAAAGTTCGAGTATGAAATATTGGGACAAATCGTAATATAAAAATTCCTAGAATTCACATTTGTAGAAAAGAAAAGTTTTTATACCACAAAAGTTGAAGAAAAATATCGATATTATCGGAAAAAAAATACAACAACGTTTTGTCGATTATACAGAGCGAGTTATAAAACATCAACTTTTGAAAATAATTTTACTATTTTAAAAGAGATCGTAAATAAAAAAAAATATATTTTTTTTCTGTCGATATTTTATAAAAAAAGGTTTTTGATACGGAAATTACGAAAAATTCGTAAATTTAATGGAAAAAGATAGTTTGAAACGAAAAATTTGAAGAAAAACGTATGTATGGTATAAATATTTATATAAGTTTATTTAAATATTTATTACGAATTATGTTTGAAAAATATGAAACATTTTTTTATAACTTTCGATAGAAAAAGAATGTGTCTAAATAACTAGGTAAATTTGATTTTTTAAATTTCATTTTTGTAGGATATATACAGGGTGAAAGTTCGAGTATGAAATATTGGGACAAATCGTAATATAAAAATTCCTAGAATTCACATTTGTAGAAAAGAAAAGTTTTTATACCACAAAAGTTGAAGAAAAATATCGATATTATCGGAAAAAAAATACAACAACGTTTTGTCGATTATACAGAGCGAGTTATAAAACATCAACTTTTGAAAATAATTTTACTATTTTAAAAGAGATCGTAAATAAAAAAAAATATATTTTTTTTTGACGATATTTTATAAAAAAAGATTTTTGATACGGAAATTACGAAAAATTCGTAAATTTAATGGAAAAAGATAGTTTGAAACGAAAAATTTGAAGAAAAACGTATGTATGGTATAAATATTTATATAAGTTTATTTAAATATTTATTACGAATTATGTTTGAAAAATATGAAACATTTTTTTATAACTTTCGATAGAAAAAGAATGTGTCTAAATAACTAGGTAAATTTGATTTTTTAAATTTCATTTTTGTAGGATATATACAGGGTGAAAGTTCGAGTATGAAATATTGGGACAAATCGTAATATAAAAATTCCTAGAATTCACATTTGTAGAAAAGAAAAGTTTTTATACCACAAAAGTTGAAGAAAAATATCGATATTATCGGAAAAAAAATACAACAACGTTTTGTCGATTATACAGAGCGAGTTATAAAACATCAACTTTTGAAAATAATTTTACTATTTTAAAAGAGATCGTAAATAAAAAAAAATATATTTTTTTTTGACGATATTTTATAAAAAAAGATTTTTGATACGGAAATTACGAAAAATTCGTAAATTTAATGGAAAAAGATAGTTTGAAACGAAAAATTTGAAGAAAAACGTATGTATGGTATAAATATTTATATAAGTTTATTTAAATATTTATTACGAATTATGTTTGAAAAATATGAAACATTTTTTTATAACTTTCGATAGAAAAAGAATGTGTCTAAATAACTAGGTAAATTTGATTTTTTAAATTTCATTTTTGTAGGATATATACAGGGTGAAAGTTCGAGTATGAAATATTGGGACAAATCGTAATATAAAAATTCCTAGAATTCACATTTGTAGAAAAGAAAAGTTTTTATACCACAAAAGTTGAAGAAAAATATCGATATTATCGGAAAAAAAATACAACAACGTTTTGTCGATTATACAGAGCGAGTTATAAAACATCAACTTTTGAAAATAATTTTACTATTTTAAAAGAGATCGTAAATAAAAAAAAATATATTTTTTTTTGACGATATTTTATAAAAAAAGATTTTTGATACGGAAATTACGAAAAATTCGTAAATTTAATGGAAAAAGATAGTTTGAAACGAAAAATTTGAAGAAAAACGTATGTATGGTATAAATATTTATATAAGTTTATTTAAATATTTATTACGAATTATGTTTGAAAAATATGAAACATTTTTTTATAACTTTCGATAGAAAAAGAATGTGTCTAAATAACTAGGTAAATTTGATTTTTTAAATTTCATTTTTGTAGGATATATACAGGGTGAAAGTTCGAGTATGAAATATTGGGACAAATCGTAATATAAAAATTCCTAGAATTCACATTTGTAGAAAAGAAAAGTTTTTATACCACAAAATTTGAAGAAAAATATCGATATTATCAGAAAAAAAATACAACAACGTTTTGTCGATTATACAGAGCGAGTTATAAAACATCAACTTTTGAAAATAATTTTAATATTTCAAAAGATACCGTAAACGATAAAAAATATATTTTTTTTCTGTCGATATTTTATAAAAAAAGATTTTTGATACGGAAATTACGAAAAATTCGTAAATTTAATGGAAAAAGATAGTTTGAAACGAAAAATTTGAAGAAAAACGTATGTATGGTATAAATATTTATATAAGTTTATTTAAATATTTATTACGAATTATGGAGGAAAAATATGAAACATTTTTTTATAAATTTTAATAGAAAAAGAATGTGTCTAAATAACTAGGTAAATTTGATTTTTTAAATTTCATTTTTGTAGGATATATACAGGGTGAAAGTTCGAGTATGAAATATTGGGACAAATCGTAATATAAAAATTCCTAGAATTCACATTTGTAGAAAAGAAAAGTTTTTATACCACAAAATTTGAAGAAAAATATCGATATTATCAGAAAAAAAATACAACAACGTTTTGTCGATTATACAGAGCGAGTTATAAAACATCAACTTTTGAAAATAATTTTAATATTTCAAAAGATATCGTAAACGATAAAAAATATATTTTTTTTCTGTCGATATTTTATAAAAAAAGGTTTTTGATACGGAAATTACGAAAAATTCGTAAATTTAATGGAAAAAGATAGTTTGAAACGAAAAATTTGAAGAAAAACGTATGTATGGTATAAATATTTATATAAGTTTATTTAAATATTTATTACGAATTATGTTTGAAAAATATGAAACATTTTTTTATAACTTTCGATAGAAAAAGAATGTGTCTAAGTAACTGGGTAAATTTGATTTTTTAAATTTCATTTTTGTGGGATATATACAGGGTGAAAGTTCGAGTATGAAATATTGTGACAAATCGTAATATAAAAATTCCTAGAATTCACATTTGTAGAAAAGAAAAGTTGTTATACGACAAAATTTGAAGAAAAATATCGATATTATCGGAAAAAAAATACAACAACGTTTTGTCGATTATACAGAGCGAGTTATAAAACATCAACTTTTGAAAATAATTTTAATATTTCAAAAGAGATCGTAAACGATAAAAAATATATTTTTTTTCTGTCGATATTTTATAAAAAAAGGTTTTTGATACGGAAATTACGAAAAATTCGTAAATTTAATGGAAAAAGATAGTTTGAAACGAAAAATTTGAAGAAAAACGTATGTATGGTATAAATATTTATATAAGTTTATTTAAATATTTATTACGAATTATGTTTGAAAAATATGAAACATTTTTTTATAACTTTCGATAGAAAAAGAATGTGTCTAAATAACTAGGTAAATTTGATTTTTTAAATTTCATTTTTGTAGGATATATACAGGGTGAAAGTTCGAGTATGAAATATTGGGACAAATCGTAATATAAAAATTCCTAGAATTCACATTTGTAGAAAAGAAAAGTTTTTATACCACAAAAGTTGAAGAAAAATATCGATATTATCGGAAAAAAAATACAACAACGTTTTGTCGATTATACAGAGCGAGTTATAAAACATCAACTTTTGAAAATAATTTTACTATTTTAAAAGAGATCGTAAATAAAAAAAAATATATTTTTTTTCTGTCGATATTTTATAAAAAAAGGTTTTTGATACGGAAATTACGAAAAATTCGTAAATTTAATGGAAAAAGATAGTTTGAAACGAAAAATTTGAAGAAAAACGTATGTATGGTATAAATATTTATATAAGTTTATTTAAATATTTATTACGAATTATGTTTGAAAAATATGAAACATTTTTTTATAACTTTCGATAGAAAAAGAATGTGTCTAAATAACTAGGTAAATTTGATTTTTTAAATTTCATTTTTGTAGGATATATACAGGGTGAAAGTTCGAGTATGAAATATTGGGACAAATCGTAATATAAAAATTCCTAGAATTCACATTTGTAGAAAAGAAAAGTTTTTATACCACAAAAGTTGAAGAAAAATATCGATATTATCGGAAAAAAAATACAACAACGTTTTGTCGATTATACAGAGCGAGTTATAAAACATCAACTTTTGAAAATAATTTTACTATTTTAAAAGAGATCGTAAATAAAAAAAAATATATTTTTTTTTGACGATATTTTATAAAAAAAGATTTTTGATACGGAAATTACGAAAAATTCGTAAATTTAATGGAAAAAGATAGTTTGAAACGAAAAATTTGAAGAAAAACGTATGTATGGTATAAATATTTATATAAGTTTATTTAAATATTTATTACGAATTATGTTTGAAAAATATGAAACATTTTTTTATAACTTTCGATAGAAAAAGAATGTGTCTAAATAACTAGGTAAATTTGATTTTTTAAATTTCATTTTTGTAGGATATATACAGGGTGAAAGTTCGAGTATGAAATATTGGGACAAATCGTAATATAAAAATTCCTAGAATTCACATTTGTAGAAAAGAAAAGTTTTTATACCACAAAAGTTGAAGAAAAATATCGATATTATCGGAAAAAAAATACAACAACGTTTTGTCGATTATACAGAGCGAGTTATAAAACATCAACTTTTGAAAATAATTTTACTATTTTAAAAGAGATCGTAAATAAAAAAAAATATATTTTTTTTCTGTCGATATTTTATAAAAAAAGGTTTTTGATACGGAAATTACGAAAAATTCGTAAATTTAATGGAAAAAGATAGTTTGAAACGAAAAATTTGAAGAAAAACGTATGTATGGTATAAATATTTATATAAGTTTATTTAAATATTTATTACGAATTATGTTTGAAAAATATGAAACATTTTTTTATAACTTTCGATAGAAAAAGAATGTGTCTAAATAACTAGGTAAATTTGATTTTTTAAATTTCATTTTTGTAGGATATATACAGGGTGAAAGTTCGAGTATGAAATATTGGGACAAATCGTAATATAAAAATTCCTAGAATTCACATTTGTAGAAAAGAAAAGTTTTTATACCACAAAAGTTGAAGAAAAATATCGATATTATCGGAAAAAAAATACAACAACGTTTTGTCGATTATACAGAGCGAGTTATAAAACATCAACTTTTGAAAATAATTTTACTATTTTAAAAGAGATCGTAAATAAAAAAAAATATATTTTTTTTTGACGATATTTTATAAAAAAAGATTTTTGATACGGAAATTACGAAAAATTCGTAAATTTAATGGAAAAAGATAGTTTGAAACGAAAAATTTGAAGAAAAACGTATGTATGGTATAAATATTTATATAAGTTTATTTAAATATTTATTACGAATTATGTTTGAAAAATATGAAACATTTTTTTATAACTTTCGATAGAAAAAGAATGTGTCTAAATAACTAGGTAAATTTGATTTTTTAAATTTCATTTTTGTAGGATATATACAGGGTGAAAGTTCGAGTATGAAATATTGGGACAAATCGTAATATAAAAATTCCTAGAATTCACATTTGTAGAAAAGAAAAGTTTTTATACCACAAAATTTGAAGAAAAATATCGATATTATCAGAAAAAAAATACAACAACGTTTTGTCGATTATACAGAGCGAGTTATAAAACATCAACTTTTGAAAATAATTTTAATATTTCAAAAGATACCGTAAACGATAAAAAATATATTTTTTTTCTGTCGATATTTTATAAAAAAAGATTTTTGATACGGAAATTACGAAAAATTCGTAAATTTAATGGAAAAAGATAGTTTGAAACGAAAAATTTGAAGAAAAACGTATGTATGGTATAAATATTTATATAAGTTTATTTAAATATTTATTACGAATTATGGAGGAAAAATATGAAACATTTTTTTATAAATTTTAATAGAAAAAGAATGTGTCTAAATAACTAGGTAAATTTGATTTTTTAAATTTCATTTTTGTAGGATATATACAGGGTGAAAGTTCGAGTATGAAATATTGGGACAAATCGTAATATAAAAATTCCTAGAATTCACATTTGTAGAAAAGAAAAGTTTTTATACCACAAAATTTGAAGAAAAATATCGATATTATCAGAAAAAAAATACAACAACGTTTTGTCGATTATACAGAGCGAGTTATAAAACATCAACTTTTGAAAATAATTTTAATATTTCAAAAGATACCGTAAACGATAAAAAATATATTTTTTTTCTGTCGATATTTTATAAAAAAAGATTTTTGATACGGAAATTACGAAAAATTCGTAAATTTAATGGAAAAAGATAGTTTGAAACGAAAAATTTGAAGAAAAACGTATGTATGGTATAAATATTTATATAAGTTTATTTAAATATTTATTACGAATTATGGAGGAAAAATATGAAACATTTTTTTATAAATTTTAATAGAAAAAGAATGTGTCTAAGTAACTAGGTAAATTTGATTTTTTAAATTTCATTTTTGTAGGATATATACAGGGTGAAAGTTCGAGTATAAAATATTGTGACAAATCGTAATATAAAAATTCCTAGAATTCACATTTGTAGAAAAGAAAAGTTTTTATACCACAAAATTTGAAGAAAAATATCGATATTATCGGAAAAAAAATACAACAACGTTTTGTCGATTATACAGAGCGAGTTATAAAACATCAACTTTTGAAAATAATTTTAATATTTCAAAAGATATCGTAAACGATAAAAAATATATTTTTTTTTCTGTCGATATTTTATAAAAAAAGGTTTTTGATACGGAAATTACGAAAAATTCGTAAATTTAATGGAAAAAAAATAGTTTGAAATGAAAAATTTGAAGAAAAACGTTTTTAAGAAACGATAAATTACAAAGTTCCATGGGGGAATTTCGTTAAATGCGAATGGCTTTCAAGGGATAGACAATACAAGAATAATACCAGAAGATCGGAAACTCAAAAATGTCATTAGCATTAGCGTCGCAACTCAAAAAATCCCTTGAAACTTGAAAATTTCATCTGAAATTACGTCACGCAAATGTTCGCCGTCAAAAATAAAAAAAAAATATACGATAAAGGAAAGATATGAATTCAACACTCACTCAACTATTTTCCAAATCGTCAACCCGAAAATTTAGAGTACCATTAACTACCACATGTCTTTAGTTACTTAATAATATAAGCGAAAAACCAGCACTCGAACGCGTTTCACTACGACACGGCCTTAACTGATTTAAAATCACGATGTTTGATATCTGAAAGCCGAGATTCGACTGTAAACGCTTCGAAATGGTCCGGCGACTAAGTGCGATGCTTAATTTCTTCATTCTTCGAATTATATTGGAAGTTGCGCGCTCCTATGCTTAATTTTATAATTTCTCTAATTCAAACATGGAGATCGTATTTACAGGAAGACACATTTCAGTTCCTTCGAACCATTTTTATTATTTATTTGTTGTCGTTATATTTATTTCGACTTCAACGGAGGCGACTCGTCATAAAAAAAACTAAATATTACGAAAAACAACTTTCGAAATACGTATTTCTGTCGTGGGGATTCCCGTGGAGGCGCGCCTGGACCACTTCGGCAACCACCGAAGCTTCCGGCACATTTTTAGTACGACTCCTTCTTCTTTAGCACTTTTAACATCAAAATGAAACTTGGAGACCACAGAAACGAAAATATTCTCAAGTAAAAACACAATTAGACCGAGAAAGAAGCCAAAACTTTAGACGTAGCATTGGCTGGCAAGATCTAGCACTAGCCGTCCACAAATCAAACTCTGCAGCAAAAGATGGACACGTCTGGTATGAGAACAAGCTGAGGCATACTTAAATTGGGTCTTCTACATCTCTTATTGGGGGATCTAAAGGCAACACACGCGATCCGGATTGCTGTTGGTGCACTGGGAAAGTAAAAACTACAGACCACGTCAGATTCAAATCTGATCGGCTTTTAAAACGACACGTGCTTATAAACCTCGGCTGCATACTCTTCTACCATGATCTATGAAATAGAAAGCAGGCTTAGACTGGTCTTATATCATTGATGCGATTTTCCCGCCGGGTTTTTATGGTTTAGATTTAGCTTTAGTCTTAAAATAGGTCTGAGAGGCATTTCTGGATAATAGGATGGATTCGGAAATCAATTTCATACGATTTCGCCAACATTTTCACTGATTTGTGACACTTCTTCTTCTGTATCTGCCATTTCTTCCATCAAACGTTCCGATAACTAAGTTTTGACATCTTTGGAGTGTCAGCTGTCTTAATCGTCTTCGCTTTACGATTTTACGAAATGATTTTTCGATATTTCCATCGGTGACAGCCTCTTTGAAGCGACCGTTTAAACCACTTCTCAACCATCGATTCTACTAAGACAAAACCCGAATGATATTTATCAATCATATTTTTTGGTTTTAAACAGTATTTTTCGTCAATTTACACACGAAATTTCCTTTTATCTCTTTGTCAAATTTAGAAAATTTGCTTCGGTCGTAAACTGACAGCTGTCAAATTTATTTGAAGGTTAGAACTAACTGATAATCATATGGATTTGATGCTAATAGCGCCAAATTTATAACTTTACATCTTTTTTTCTGTACGTGTAAACGTAGATGATTATTTAATTTGATTAATAGATGAACTACCCTGTATAATGATAGTGTCCGATGTAGGTATGACATAAGATTTACGCCTTGATTATACTGCATACTAGCTGCAAATAATGAGCCAATTACCGAATTTGTCTAGTTGAAAGAGAAGGATTTATTAAAGCCCACTTTATAATCAAAAAAGCCAACAGTTTATCTAATGGAATTCTTCTTTATTAATTTGAAGGACATCGTAAGCTTAATTTTTCACTTTTTCGTCACGAGATTATGAAATAATAACGTACAAAGCTATTGAAAAGAAAGAAAATAAGGAATGTATTCTGCTTTATAAAAATTCGTTACCAAAATCAACCATAGGTGCCAAATCAACTGTATTTGCTTTTTAGTATACCAATGATTTGGACTGTACCAAAAAATCGTGTAATCGATTGTTATTTTTGTTTGATTCAAACCAAAAGCATCACAATCAAGTCCAAATATACTGTCCAGTACCCAAACTTGTCATCTGTCAACAGACCAATCCTACATAGTGTCGAACTGCCTGTACCAAAACCTCAAAATCCCGAATTCGTTCTTAATCAAAACTAAATTAAATTAGTCTAAATTAAAACACTGATTTACTGTAATAAATCATTTGACTTCTCAAAAACTAGCTTGAAAGCAGTGTTGCCATACAATAAAAACATATCAGGTTAGGTAAAGTTAGGTTAGGTTAGGTTAGGTGCGATCAAGGAAAAGAGTCCAGGAATACTTGCAGGAAACTTTATTTCAAATTTGGTAAAAGTTTACGTAAGACGAAAGAAAATTTTGTTGGCCAGTGTATCGGATGATTTGCTTGTATATTTTCGTTGTTGTTGTTTTTTTTTTTTTGTAAACCCCTACTAAATCAAATATAATAAAATTTCGGTGGGTAAGTATGTATCTATTATAAATGACTCGTGATTAAAAGTGTGTTAAGCAAGCATCGATTGCAAAATATGCATAGAAAAAAACAAGATGCTGATATTGTCTGTTTAACCTGATTATCACTTTTTTTGAGGTTACACTAATCAGCTGATTATATGGTTAATATCAAATATGTTAAATAGTAAAAATAAATTAGGTGCTAATATCTATCGAATGAGAAATACTTTGATGTATAAAAAATAAAACAATTCAAGTTTATTATTTAAAACTTTATTTGGAATACGAAAATACAAAAATTTATTTATTCTTCAACGTAATCAATTTTTAGTTCGATATACTTTTTTAAACGACGCCATTTGGAAGTTGTTCGTTCCGTATTCATTTACATATCGAAAGTTGCGTTTTGAGTGTTTCATGTTGTGAAAGTGACACTGCAAAACACTTCCGGAACGCTCTAGAATAAATAAATGTCACTCCATGTTGACAGCTGACAGTTTCATTTCGATGATTTTGCAAATAATTAATTAATATTGCAAATATCATTATATTGTTCAATAAATAAGATGTTTATAATTCTATATTATTTACTTTCTTTCCTCAGTGTAATTGTAATAATTGTAATAATTAAAAAATGTTGTTTTTAGTCTTTGGCATACAAATAACTATTCCCAACGATGTTTAATAACTTCCCTACCCGTCAAAGTCCTCAAAATAGCCATTATTGGAAAATATTTAACCACGGAACCATTTCTTTAAGTCTGGAAACAGAAGGGGGTTAAATCTGGCGAAAAGGGTGCATAGAGTAGCAATTCAAACTTCTTTTCGTTTATTTTGACCAAATGTTTACAAATCCACTATTGATAGCTGTCAAACAGACACTAAACAACATGGCGTCTTGAAACTTCAAACGTTTAAGTGACTACCGCCATCTCTAGGACAGGCCTGGTACTTTTGGGACCATCCTCGTATAAATAACGGTCGATAAACTTTGAAACCAATAAAAAAAATAATAGCAGAATAAAATCCATCGGAAAACAAGGAGAATATTATAAAAATGGAGGATTGAATAATTTAATACCGTTATTAAGTTTATTTTGACCAAATGTTTACAAATCCACTATTGATAGCTGTCAAACAGACACTAAACAACATGGCGTCTTCAAACTTCAAACGTTTAAGTGACTACCGCCATCTCTAGGACAGGCCTGGTACTTTTGGGACCATCCTCGTATAAATAACGGTCGATAAACTTTGAAACCAATAAAAAAAATAATAGCAGAATAAAATCCATCGGAAAACAAGGAGAATATTATAAAAATGGAGGATTGAATAATTTAATACCGTTATTAAGTTTATTTTTACCAAATGTTTACAAATCCACTATTGATAGCTGTCAAACAGACACTAAACAACATGGCGTCTTGAAACTTCAAACGTTTAAGTGACTACCGCCATCTCTAGGACAGGCCTGGTACTTTTGGGACCATCCTCGTATAAATAACGGTTGATAAACTTTGAAACCAATAAAAAAAATAATAGCAGAATAAAATCCATCGGAAAACAAGGAGAATATTATAAAAATGGAGGATTGAATAATTTAATACCGTTATTAAGTCAGGAAAAGGATGAGGGTGAGTTTTTAAGGGTAAAAACGGTTCATCTCGATTTCCGATAAAACTACGAGTCTTATGGAAAAAAGTTAAATAGCAAAGTTGTAGGTAATAAGAAGATCTACAACTTTTGTACTTACACTTTTTTCACATAACCTCAAAATTTAAGTAAAAAATTAAGATTACCAAGTTTTCATGTTTTTCATGTTCCAAATATACTATAATTAATTTGATTTGAAATATTTGTTTTTTCCCCTTATTTTTTAACTTGATATCCAATTGATTGATAATTTTTTATTATTTTTTTTCACACTCTAAATACGCGAAAAACATAAACACAAGATGAGTGTCATAACCTATAACTTATGAATATTATATATCGAAAAAATCCTTGTAAAATGGAAGAGTGTGGTGGAAGATTCACATTCCACAAATAGAATGATTAAATCAATTTAAATTTTAAATTAAAATATGGCTCTTGATTTGCTCATTGTTTGATTAAATGGCAGTCCAGTTGGATTATTATCAAAATGAATATGCTACTAAAATAGCTTATACGGTCGTCGAAAGAACACGCACACCAACATAATAAACTTAATATGTCATTAACCACTTTATTAGTGCCTTTTTCAGTTGATCTCAAGGATGAATTGGACGTGGGAGGAAAACTAATTCTAAAAATGTTGCGGAACTTTTAATTTTCACATGGCTCTAAAAGATTACCTCTCAAGGTTGACTTGTATGAATTTCAGAGGAATTCGGTCGTCGACGATGAACGTATAATTTCAAAAAAAAACAATTTAAGAGTGGGAGTTTACATTTGTACATTTTAAATAGCTGTATATCCTTCAAGACATAAGGCCAAATTTGTTTTTAACATTGTGAAGTATCCAAAAGAACGTATGTCATTACTTAAAATAAATATACCTACGTACGTCATATGTCAGTATTAAACAACGTTGCCAGATATAAAAAATAATATGTAAATTGAGGAAATGTCGAATAATAGCAAAAAAAACCTCAGCTGTCAAGAATTGTTGATTAATTATTGTAATTAGTTTTGTTTTCGACATTGTGAGGTTTTAATGAGGCATCCAAAAGAACGTAAGTCGTTGCTTAAAACAAACCTGTACGGTGAGCGAGTACATCATCAACACAACGTTGCCAGACTTAAAAAATAGTGTGTAAATTAAGGAAATGTCGAATAATAGCAACAAAAACGACAGCTGTCAATAATTGTTGATTAATTATTGTAATTAGTTTTGTTTTCGACATTGTGAGGTTTTAATGAGGCATCCAAAAGAACGTAAGTCGTTGCTTAAAACAAACCAGTACGGTGAACGAGTACATCATCAACACAACGTTGCCAGACTTAAAAAATAGTGTGTAAATTAAGGAAATGTCGAATAATAGCAACAAAAACGACAGCTGTCAATAATTGTTGATTAATTATTGTAATTAGTTTTGTTTTCGACATTGTGAGGTTTTAATGAGGCATCCAAAAGAACGTAAGTCGTTGCTTAAAACAAACCAGTACGGTGAACGAGTACATCATCAACACAACGTTGCCAGACTTAAAAAATAGTGTGTAAATTGGGGAAATGTCGAATAATAGCAAAAAAAAACGACAGCTGTCAATAATTGTTGATTAATTATTGTAATTAGTTTTGTTTTCGACATTGTGAGGTTTTAATGAGGCATCCAAAAGAACGTAAGTCGTTGCTTAAAACAAACCAGTCCGGTGAGCGTGTACATCATCAACACAACGTTGCCAGACTTAAAAAACAGTATGTAAATTGGGGAAATATCGAATAATAGCAAAAAAAACGACAGCTGTCAAGAATTGTTGATTAATTATTGTAATTAGTTTTGTTTTCGACATTGTGAGGTTTTAATGAGGCATCCAAAAGAACGTAAGTCGTTGCTTAAAACAAACCAGTACGGTGAACGAGTACATCATCAACACAACGTTGCCAGACTTAAAAAATAGTGTGTAAATTAAGGAAATGTCGAATAATAGCAACAAAAACGACAGCTGTCAATAATTGTTGATTAATTATTGTAATTAGTTTTGTTTTCGACATTGTGAGGTTTTAATGAGGCATCCAAAAGAACGTAAGTCGTTGCTTAAAACAAACCAGTACGGTGAACGAGTACATCATCAACACAACGTTGCCAGACTTAAAAAATAGTGTGTAAATTGGGGAAATGTCGAATAATAGCAAAAAAAAACGACAGCTGTCAATAATTGTTGATTAATTATTGTAATTAGTTTTGTTTTCGACATTGTGAGGTTTTAATGAGGCATCCAAAAGAACGTAAGTCGTTGCTTAAAACAAACCTGTACGGTGAGCGAGTACATCATCAACACAACGTTGCCAGACTTAAAAAATAGTGTGTAAATTAAGGAAATGTCGAATAATAGCAACAAAAACGACAGCTGTCAATAATTGTTGATTAATTATTGTAATTAGTTTTGTTTTCGACATTGTGAGGTTTTAATGAGGCATCCAAAAGAACGTAAGTCGTTGCTTAAAACAAACCAGTACGGTGAACGAGTACATCATCAACACAACGTTGCCAGACTTAAAAAATAGTGTGTAAATTAAGGAAATGTCGAATAATAGCAACAAAAACGACAGCTGTCAATAATTGTTGATTAATTATTGTAATTAGTTTTGTTTTCGACATTGTGAGGTTTTAATGAGGCATCCAAAAGAACGTAAGTCGTTGCTTAAAACAAACCAGTACGGTGAACGAGTACATCATCAACACAACGTTGCCAGACTTAAAAAATAGTGTGTAAATTGGGGAAATGTCGAATAATAGCAAAAAAAAACGACAGCTGTCAATAATTGTTGATTAATTATTGTAATTAGTTTTGTTTTCGACATTGTGAGGTTCTAATAAGGCATCCAAAAGAACGTAAGTCGTTGCTTAAAACAAACCTGTACGGTGAGCGTGTACATCATCAACACAACGTTGCCAGACTTAAAAAATAGTGTGTAAATTGGGGAAATGTCGATAAATAGCAAAAAAAAACGACAGCTGTCAAGAATTGTTGATTAATTATTGTAATTAGTTTTGTTTTCGACATTGTGAGGTTCTAATGAGGCATCCAAAAGAACGTACGTCGTTGCTTAAAACAAACCTGTACGGTGAGCGAGTACATCATCAACACAACGTTGCCAGACTTAAAAAACAGTATGTAAATTAAGGAAATTCTGAACAATGTATGTGGAAATAGCAAAAAAAACGTCAGTTGTCAAAAATTGTTAATCAATTCTTGTAATAATCTAATTTTAATTTTGTGAGATTGTTATAAGGTGTCCAAAAGAACGTACGTCGTACGGCTTAATAAAGTCTGTACGGTAAATGAGTACATCATCAACACAACGTTGCCAGACTTAAAAAATAGTGTGTAAATTGGGGAAATGTCGATAAATAGCAAAAAAAAACGACAGCTGTCAATAATTGTTGATTAATTATTGTAATTAGTTTTGTTTTCGACATTGTGAGGTTTTAATGAGGCATCCAAAAGAACGTAAGTCGTTGCTTAAAACAAACCAGTACGGTGAGCGTGTACATCATCAACACAACGTTGCCAGACTTAAAAAATAGTGTGTAAATTGGGGATTCGTTTAATGACATGACACGCTTCTTGTACGGGGTAGGTACTTCGAATAGGATCACGAAAAAAAAATAACTGATTATAATTTTTTTTGTGGAACCTTTATTTCAATATAAATTTATTTGAAACGATCAAAAATCGAACAAAAATTGCACACTATTACAGACGTAATCGATCCCGTGCTAGTCAAAAACCAACAACTGTCACTGATTCTCTTCCACCATGGAATGTTCTCCGAGAATCGGCACCGCGATTGGTCTGGTTTGAATTTTCCGTCTTATTGGCGCGAAATATTTATGATTCAAAGCCTCGCGAGCTGTTATCCTTTCGGCGTGATCGATTTTTAACAGACATTCTAAAAGATTCAACGATTGATCGTTTATCAAATATTCGTTTTCCGTATTCACGAACCTCTGCCAGGATTTTCTCGAGTGCAATCCTAACAGACAATACAATTTTTTTTCAATCGTTATATTGTACTTGTTGAGATAATCGTGCAGTTCGTTTGTACCTGAAAAAAAAAAATTACCTACACATTCGACATCCACCGTATTCTCCAAATTCACCAACGAGTGATATTTTTCAGTTTTAAATTCAAATAATCGGATAGCAAATGAAACGTTAAGTAGAATCACTGCCCGATCCATCTAAAACGTCTGATTTAGCACTACGAGATTTTTTTTTCAGTTTTTTAATGTATTTTAACCTCAAATTCCACACCTGTAAGCATCTCCACGTTGCAGGAGCAACTTGAAATACTCGAGTGTAAATTTCACGTAAAAAACATCCACCGAAACCACCAGATTTAGCACCAAATGAAAATATTTTTTAGTCGTTGAACGAATCTGCGTAAATATAAAAATTTTGCAAGAAATAGTGGGAGAATCACTGCCCGATCCACCTAATACGTCTGATTTAGCACTACGAGATTTTTTTTCAGTTTTTTAATGTATTTTAACCTCCAATTCCACACCTGTAAGCATCTCAACGCTGCAGTAACAACTTGAAATACTCGAGTGTAAATTTCACGTAAAAAACATCCACCGAAACCACCAGATTTAGCACCAAATGAAAATATTTTTTAGTCGTTGAACGAATCTGCGTAAATATAAAAATTTTGCAAGAAATAGTGGGAGAATCACTGCCCGATCCACCTAATACGTCTGATTTAGCACTACGAGATTTTTTTTCAGTTTTTTAATGTATTTTAACCTCCAATTCCACACCTGTAAGCATCTCAACGCTGCAGTAACAACTTGAAATACTCGAGTGTAAATTTCACGTAAAAAACATCCACCGAAACCACCAGATTTAGCACCAAATGAAAATATTTTTTAGTCGTTGAACGAATCTGCGTAAATATAAAAATTCTACAAGAAATAGTGGGAGAATCACTGCCCGATCCACCTAAAACGTCTGATTTAGCACTATGAGATTTTTTTTCAGTTTTTTAATGTATTTTAACCTCCAATTCCACACCTGTAAGCATCTCCACGTTGCAGGAGCAGCTTGAAATACTCGAGTGTAAATTTCACGTAAACAACATCCACTGAAACCACCAGATTTAGCACCAAATGAAAATATTTTTTAGTCGTTGAACGAATCTGCGTAAATATAAAAATTCTACAAGAAATAGTGGGAGAATCACTGCCCGATCCACCTAATACGTCTGATTTAGCACTACGAGATTTTTTTTCAGTTTTTTAATGTATTTTAACCTCCAATTCCACACCTGTAAGCATCTCCACGTTGCAGGAGCAACTTGAAATACTCGAGTGTAAATTTCACGTAAAAAACATCCACCGAAACCACCAGATTTAGCACCAAATGAAAATATTTTTTAGTCGTTGAACGAATCTGCGTAAATATAAAAATTCTACAAGAAATAGTGGGAGAATCACTACCCGATCCACCTAAAACGTCTGATTTAGCACTATGAGATTTTTTTTCAGTTTTTTAATGTATTTTAACCTCCAATTCCACACCTGTAAGCATCTCCACGTTGCAGGAGCAGCTTGAAATACTCGAGTGTAAATTTCACGTAAAAAACATCCACCGAAACCACCAGATTTAGCACCAAATGAAAATATTTTTTAGTCGTTGAACGAATCTGCGTAAATATAAAAATTCTACAAGAAATAGTGGGAGAATCACTGCCCGATCCACCTAAAACGTCTGATTTAGCACTATGAGATTTTTTTTCAGTTTTTTAATGTATTTTAACCTCCAATTCCACACCTGTAAGCATCTCCACGTTGCAGGAGCAGCTTGAAATACTCGAGTGTAAATTTCACGTAAACAACATCCACTGAAACCACCAGATTTAGCACCAAATGAAAATATTTTTTAGTCGTTGAACGAATCTGCGTAAATATAAAAATTCTACAAGAAATAGTGGGAGAATCACTACCCGATCCACCTAAAACGTCTGATTTAGCACTATGAGATTTTTTTTCAGTTTTTTAATGTATTTTAACCTCCAATTCCACACCTGTAAGCATCTCCACGTTGCAGGAGCAGCTTGAAATACTCGAGTGTAAATTTCACGTAAAAACATCCACCGAAACCACCAGATTTAGCACCAAATGAAAATATTTTTTAGTCGTTGAACAAAACTGCGTAAATACAAAAATTTTGCAAGAAATAGTGGGAGAATCACTGCCCGATCCACCTAATACGTCTGATTTAGCACTACGAGATTTTTTTTCAGTTTTTTAATGTATTTTAACCTCCAATTCCACACCTGTAAGCATCTCCACGTTGCAGGAGCAGCTTGAAATACTCGAGTGTAAATTTCACGTAAAAAACATCCACCGAAATCACCAGATTTAGCACCAAATGAAAATATTTTTTAGTCGTTGAACGAATCCTCGTAAATACAAAAAATAATCGAAGAATCACTGCCTGGTCCACCTTATACGCCTGATTTATCACTGTGTATTCTTCTTTCCACTTTTTTCTCATTTAAAAACCCCGCATCTTATATATGAAAACAAATTTCAAAATTCCTCTTCAATTCAGTCGCTATTCGTATCACCAAACTAACCTAGCATCCATCAAATTCACCAGATTTAACGCCTAGTGAAAAATTCAGATTGCGGTACAGTCAAGCGTGTGCCGGCCTTTAGAAGATCATCATACCGACAAAAACAAATCGAAAATAGAATAATCAACTTGTTTTTCGTTAAATATGTCCTTGGAATTTAATGATTTTTCATTTTATGATAAAAAAATAACGCTTTGTACGAAATTGAGCGATTTAGTATCAATATACAATCTAGCCTAGTTTCCAACATAACAACCACCCCTCGTATATCAATCACACTATATTTAACCGAATAATAATTTGAATCGCGTTTTCGTTTACTACAAAATCGATTTTTTATAATCATTCGATTCAACATTACCTAAAACTTTGACGATCCTCACTAATTGATCGTAATTATCCAACCCGTGAAAAAATGGTTCTTTTCTGAAAATCATCGAAGCGAACATACACCCCAACGACCACATGTCCAAAGAATAATCGTAATATCCATAATCTACTAGCAGTTCAGGTCCTTTGAAATATCTCGAAGCAACTCTAACGTTATACTCCTGTCCTGGATGGTAAAATTCCGCCAAACCCCAATCGATTATTCTGATTTTATTATTCGATTGATCGATTACTATATTATGCGGTTTGACGTCTCTATGCATGATCCCTTTACTGTGACAAAAATCTAAAGCTTTCAATATTTCGTATAGATAATATCTCGTATCGGATTCGGTTAATTTTAAATAGACGTTTTTAAAATCTTCGTTCTGGACGAGTTGTTCGAATATTAACGCGGTTACGTCCGTGTCAGGTACACTCACTACCGATAAAAGCTTAATAATGTTGGTACCGCCTCTTAGACATTCTAGGATCTTGATTTCCCGCTTTATTTTTCGTTTTCTTACTGGTTTCAACATCTTTATAACGACGTTTTCGTTTTTAACTTGATGTAGACCTTCGAATACCACGCTGTATTTGCCGTGACCAATCTTCCTTATTAAACTGTAATTGTTAACATCTTCGTATTGAGGATTGAAATTGTCGTATTCGTAAAACGAACTCGGTTTCTTCGATAACACGTCTGCGTATACTTTTGATATTGTCTTTACTTGTTCACTTTTCGATTCCCTGTAAAATTAAAATATGAATTCTTAATGAAAATAAACGCAAACCAATATTAACACTTATTACATTTTTTAGAAAAGCTTCTTATGATTATATTAGCTTTTACAAAAGGCTTTATTTTCAATGTATCTTTGTAGTTTTTAAACTTAATTTTTGACCACTACACAGGTTCATAGAATGACGAAAATTTGGAAATGTCGATGTTGTCAAATGACATTTTCGATTTTTCTAATACTTTATTAATAAAAGATCGATGCACAAATTTCTCGATTTAACTTGAAAATTATTATAAAAAAAACTTACTTGATCATTTTTCTGTGATTACTACTTATTCAATATATGTATTAAAAATTCTAAATATTCGTTGTTTATAAGTAAATTATTCTTTGACGTTTTGTAATTGTAAAGTCTAATACATCAAAATAACTTTCCCCTAATAACAACCTATAAAATATATCAAAATATATTCCGAGAAATATAATATTAATCAAAATAATAATGAAAATATTAAACTAATATTAGAATTATATATATATATATATATATATATATATATATATATATATATATATATATATATATATATATATATATATTAGTAGGGTTGGGTGCGTTCGACAATGTACCTAATAGAAATAAGAAGTACACTTTGCTTCATCGAATTTCATTTTTAAAAAATATTTTATTCCATTCATTAGATACATTATTAACTTTTAGACATCATCTTAATATATTATGAAGAGACTATAGGTTTGATCTAACCTGCTAATCTGGATCGTTCTTGGAACGGTAATTATTGCAGGGATCGAATCTCAATCCAGAGAATCAGCTGTGGCTAGCTAAAATAAAATTATTTCCTGCATAATTTGAATAGACGCAATCATTTGGTGCCCTCTAATTGAAAAAATAATGGAGAAAAAATATATTACACGATCGTCACCGTAACAAGAACTGTTTTTTAGGGGTTGGAATTAAGCGTATATTGACTTTCGATTCACATTTTAGAACGCATTTTAAGCAAAAGTGACGCGAAGCTAATGTCAAAATTGTCAATTGTCGTTTAAATAGTTTGAAGAGAAAGTAGTTAGAATTGACAACGCTATACTTATCGATATATTTATCAACTTTCACGATATACATAAAAAATATCATTATATTTAATTTCTAACTTCAATCGTGAGTATTGATTTTTGAAAAGTTGCAAATCAAATAAAAGTTACAGATTTAATAACTGATTATGGCTGATAGTGATGATGAATATGATAGAAAACGACGAGATAAGTTCCGTGGAGAAAGAGCAGAAGCTAGCTATAGGGGAACAGAACGTGTATCAAGACCGAGGGACGATTGGGCCGAAAGAGATTCTTGGCCTCGTCCCAGACCAAGAGAGTACAGAAGCAGTGTTCGCGATAGGGGATATTCTCCAAGCTTAGAACCAGCACCGAAGCGAATTCGTCACGATTATTACGCTGGTGGTGCCGAAAACTATTATAATCACTATGTTGGAGGAGGTACATATCATCCACCAGTTCACAGGTATGTACTTATTTAATAACTTTAAGGATTATTTTTTTAAATATATTTTTGTTTTAGGGAACCAGTAGGTAGTCATATAGAGGGTCAACAACCACCGATGATGTCGTTTAAAGCGTTTCTAGCCACGCAAGATGATAACATATCTGATAGTGAAGCTATAGAGAAATATAATGATTATAAACTGGAGTTTCAACGGCAACAGCTTAACGAATTTTTTGTAGCTCATAAAGATGACGAATGGTAAGTATTTTCTTTTTATTTTTTCTATAAAGATTTTCTTTTTTTAATTTCTCGATAGGAACGTTCATGTGACATACAATAATATTTTTAAAGTTTCAGTTTAATAATAAAATTATCTAGGTTTTTGATAAACTGAAAATAATTTCGAATTCTACTTTAAAAATATTATAGTTTGTTAAAGATGAATCAAAATGGTTGAAAATAGATTTCTTGTGATATTCACATAATTGTGCATGTTATTTTGATGGTTTGTATTTTTGGAAAACAGAAAATTGTCCCCCAAACTGATAATTGATAGATTTTTAAACCCCGACTTGGACTTTCCTTTGCAACGAGGACCAAAATTTATTTTCAATTGTCAACCTATTGGATTGTGTCTACATTGTTTTATAATTGAATAGTGACCATCAAAGTCCATGAGAACGTAACTTTGCATTTTAGAATTTCCATTTTTTTTTTTTCACTTTCTACAATTTGACAAATGGATAAATTGGAAGATTATTGAGTTTTGGAATGATCCAAAGCCCTGTATTGTTCTTTTCTTTCAGTTTTAAATAGAGAGGCCATGGGACTATAGTTAAATCTGATTTAAAGTTGAATAGGACTGTCCTGAATTGAAATATTAATTATGTACTTGAACAGTTTCATTTTTTCACTTTCTACTCTATTACCAAACAAAAAATATACCAAAAACAGATAAATCGGTAGATTATTGGGTTCCAATGTGATCCGTAGACCTGCTCTGACTTAGAAATGGCAGGTAACCATACAGAGTCTAAAGAACCTTAGTCAAATGTTGTACTGTCCTGAGTTGAAATATTATTTCTAAACTTGAGCAGTTTAATTCTACAACAGTTAAATGACAAATTTTCAAGTATTTTACATTTATGTATGTAACTTACGGTTTGATCAGATTTGCTTGAATTGTAGTTATGGCTTGATGCTTCACAATCTTTGCTGATAGTTTTTCAATTCCCCTGGTTTTGAAAAAGGTTTAAATGCCATATATAAATAAATTTTTCATTGACTTTGCGCTTTATACTTGAAATAAAAACAAATATGGGCCTTCTAGGGAAATTAAAAGATTTTTCTGAGGCTTGATATGATAAATGTTCACCTCGAGATTTATTGATCCTAGATTTGATTCAGGATTAATAGCATCTTTGGATCTTGTAATTTTGATAGTATTTCTATTTTTGTTGTGTTGTTAGTGTTATTCATATCTACAGATTAAGTTTTGGATATTACCAACTCCATCTGATTTTTTTTTGGTCTGTCATGACAGAAAATATCATTTTTGTATATAATTATCTTATTATCTAATAATTAAAATGTTTTTTTTTCGAATTATTCCAATTAGGAATCTGAATGATTTTATGTAAACAAACCGAATTCAGAATAATATGCATAAATGTTATAAAAATTGTTAATTCATGGTATAGTTTACAAGATTTGATTGAAGCAGGTTAAAAAATGGGATACATAAATAAAATATTTTGGATTAATTTGAAAATCCCATAGAATATCAACTGTCCTTGATTGTACGATAACTATAAAAGTTTTTTCTCTACAGCAAGACGAGATGACTCTCCTCAATAAAATATTATAAACACCATTGAGAAAATCACGGAGGATCTTTCGCGTTTTTTAAATCGTTAATTATAAAAAGTATAAAAGTTATAAACAAATTTACAACAATGAAAAATGGGTGATTTTTCTTTGTATCGTTAAATGTGAACTTATGCGCGCAATGCATAAGTTTTCGCGTACTTGTTAGGGTATTTTCAAAAATAGAACGACACAGGTGAGATTCACGTTCAAAAAGAAGTTTATTATTAATTTTTTTTTTCGTACAAGTGTGGATGTCGAGCATGGCTTTATGTGGATGAGTATCGAAGTAAAGTTAATTTATTTCATGATGACTAATAAACTATGAAAAAAAGTAATCATTTTGTATTGTAGAAACAGTAAAGATTCTCTATTACTTAATTTATTCGTATATGTATATTCATTTCTTCTATTATTGCTGCAAGACAACCATTATTTTTGTCTCACCTTTTTTTAAAATTGAAAACTCTCCAAGATATTGGAAATTGAAAAATTTTGGAAAGTTTAGAAAAAACAATCACCATTTTTGTTTCACCTTGTATAAGCTCTAAATTTATTCCAATTCCCTTATTGATATATTCCAAATTTCAATGGGTCAATTCCACATCTTTTGATATACTATAAATTTTTTTGGATTAAAAACTTTCAGAGATATTTCAATTTGAAAAATTTTGAAAAGTTGTATAAAGCAGGGAATTTTATATAGAATTATATTTTCTTTATTTCCATTTATTTCTCTCTTGAACATATAAACTACAGGTTTTGTTACACTCAGGTGGTTTGATTGGTTTTTTCAAGTTGTTGTTTACAAACAAAAGAGACAAATGTATATATTATGAAATTATAAAGGGTGTTTTAAAATTTGTGCTCATCAAGTCATCAGAATTTATAATAAATCAAGTTTACTTCAAGAATGGATATTTTATATTGAATTTCAACAATTCAACGTTGTATTAACAATCAGCATGAAGTAATTATACTGTTTTTCAATTTTCCATTCTAGTATGAAAGAATCGTATGTATGTGGATTATTTTTCTTTGTCATTCGATTTTTTTTATTAACTAATTACAATTCTTTTATTTTTGCGGCTAATTAGGTTTCGACTGAAATACCACCCCGAAGAATCAGTTAAACGAAAGGAAGAGCAAAGGGCCGCATTGAAGGTTAAATATAAAAAAAATTAATTCAATTAACAGTGATTTACAATAAATATTTCATTTACAGAGGAGAGTTGACGTCTTTATAGATCTTTTGAACGCCGGAAAAATCGATTGTGTTAAAGTAGATTGTGCCGAAACCAACAAATTATTAAAACTCCTTGATACTGTGGTTATCAAATTGGAAGGAGGATCCGACGAAGATCTAGCTGCTCTAGAGCAAGAATACGAAGGTAAATCTTTTAATAAACTTGATCGAATATCTGTATCGTTCGTTATTCGTGTATTTTTTTAGAAATGGAACAGAAATATAGAGAACAAAAAGCGAAAGAAGTCGAAGCGGAACGAGCAAAAGAAAACAAAGAAGTAGAGATTAAAAAAGAACCCGAAGATAAACCCAAATCATCCGAAGAGAAATCGAACGGAGAAGTTGTAAGCGGATCAGAAAAGGAACCAGAAAATAATAAAGAAAACGACGAAAATAAAGAGGAAGAAAAAGAAACCGAAGTGGAACAAACGAATGAGATACCAAAAGAACAAGAAGCGAAAGAAGAAGGGGAAGAGGGCGAAGAAGAAAAAAATAAACAAATCGAAGATGGCGAAGAGAAACCTGTTGAATCAGAAGATATTCCACCGACGAGCGGCGAACTTGAGAAAACCGATAAAAATGAAGAATCGGAAAAGATGGAAACCGACGAATCCAAACGCGAGGAGACCGAAAAACAACACGCCGCTAAAAACAAAGAAAAGAAGCGTAAAAGATCGTTTTCGGGTAGTAGCAGCGGCTCTTCGAGCAGTAGCAGCGATAGCGAAGAAGATCCGAAAGAAAAAGAGGATAAACAAGAGGAAAAAACTGAAGAGGCGCAAGATAACGATAAAGAAATACATACAATAGACGAAGAAGAAGAACCTAAAGCCGAAAAACCGAAATCCCTGCATAAAACGACTTCGATCTTTTTAAGAAATTTGGTACCAACTATTACGAAACAGGAAATTGAAACTATGTGCTCTAGGTAAGTCGGCATTCATAAAAAGTTCGCCAAATATTTCAATTTATTTATTTATATTTTTCTAAAGAGTGGAAGCTCAATCTCACATCTTTCAATTTACTTTATAATCATCATTTTTGTTTCACCTTGTATAATCTCTTAATTTATTTGAATTCACTTATTGATGTATTACAAAGTTAGATGCGTCAATTCCACATCTTTTGATATATTATACATTTTTTTGGATCAAAAACTTTCAGAAATATTGGAATTTGAAAAATTTTGAAAAGTTGTATAAACCAGGGAATTTTATATGGTGTTAAATTTTTTTATTTCCACTTATTTGTCTATTGTATAAATAAATCAATTTGTTATTCGGTTTTTGTGAAATATTCTAAATTATTAGAAAAAATAATCATTATTCTTGTTTCACCTTGTATATTCTTTAAATTTATTTCAATTCACTTATTGATGTATTCCAAAGTTAGATGCGTCAATTCCACATCTTTTGATATATTATACATTTTTTTGGATCAAAAACTTTCAGAGATATTTTAATTTGAAAAATTTTGAAAAGTTGTATAAACCAGGGAATTTTATATATTGTCATATTTTCTTTATTTTTTACATTTTTTTATCTTAATCTTTTCTATAAAATGAAAATTCTAGTTATATGCATCACACATCAAAAGAATCAAATTTATATTACAAAATAGTTTGATATACTGGGTGATAATAAAAGTTCGTCCGAAAAGTCTAAAATTGATAATTTGGTTCCATCATAACTCACGGTATAATAATGCAGGGTGAACCGAAAATATTAAACAAATAACATCAATTATCATGTATCAAATTTCTGATTCCTTCAGATACGACGGTTTTCTACGTGTCGCCTTAGCTGATCCCCAACCTGATAGAAGATGGTTGAGAAGAGGATGGGTTACCTTCAAGCGAGACGCTAACATCAAAGAAATCTGTTGGAATTTGAACAACATCAGATTAAAAGAATGCGAATTAGGAGCAATCGTCAATAGAGATCTAAGTCGAAGGATTCGTCCAGTAAACGGTATAATAGCTCACAAACAAGTTGTTAGATCCGATATAAGGATATCCGCAAGGGTAGTGCTGCATTTAGATACTAAAGCCGGTCTGTGGATTGATGACGATGAAAATAAAGAAAAACCCCAACAGGTATAACATATAAAGGTAGAAGAATAATTAGATTTTGTATGTTTTTGTTTTTTAGACTTTCGGATTGGTATCGAATAACCCGGTATTGCATAATATAACTGATTATTTAATAGAAGAAGCTAGCGCAGAAGAAGAGGAACTTTTAGGACTCGAACCAACGACGGATAATCAAGACGCAACGGCTATAGTGGAAAGGGACGAAAATTTGATCGCTGTTTTAGATAGGATCATCCTCTATTTGAGAATAGTACATTCCGTTGATTATTATAATCATTGCGATTATCCAAACGAAGACGAAATGCCGAATAGGTGCGGTATTTTACACGCTAGAGGACCTCCTCCTACTAGTAAAGTGAGTTTTCATCTAGTACCAAACGAATTGATATAATTTTTTATGTTTTTTTTTAGACCGACATGACTCAGTTCATCGGCGCGCCGATCGAAAATAAAATGGCCGCTTTCCTACCAGATAAACCTCTAGAAGAAAAAGACAAGAACGAATCGAAATTGATTAATTTGGCGTTGAAAAACGTCGACGTCGAAATCGACAAATTTGTCCAGGCGAATACTAGAGAATTAGCTAAAGATAAATGGTTGTGTCCCTTATCCGGTAAAAAATTCAAAGGTCCCGATTTCGTTAGGAAACACATATTCAACAAACACGCCGAAAAACTCGAAGAAGTCAAAAAAGAAGTGGAATTTTTCAACAATTACCTCAGGGATTCGAAACGACCCATGTTGGCGGACGTACCGCAAACCAAACAACGCGAAGAACCACCCGGTTATACTCATCCGTAAGTACCTAACCCCAATTACTTTACCCCCTGTTACCCCAATTAATTTTTCTAGTTTCACTAGTGGTGGATACGGCGCTCTCGGAGGATACTCCAGACCGACACCATTTTATAACCAAGGATTCGTTCCGAGGACCAGAGGATATCAACCCCGCGGAAGGTAATTACATATTTTTTTCTTTCTTAAAAAATTGATTTTTAATGGTAATTTTCGATTTAGGGGTGGACCTACGGATTTCAGACCGGTGATTCACTATAGGGACTTGGACGCGCCGCGCGAACCCGAAGAATTCATATAAATTTGACGTTTTTGTGACACAAATTTCGGTTATTACAAATGCATAAAAAAATATATTAATCACCGAAAAACAAACCAAAATTTAAGCGTTTACTTATTGTTTGAAAAGTTTTTATATTTGTGTGCTTTTCTAAATGATTAAAGCAGTAGATAGTGTTTGTATGGCTTTTATTTCACGTACATATCTAAAATAATTTTGAAAATTGACCAATTTTTATAAAAACACATACCTATATGAGAATATTTTTTAAAATTCCCGCTAAAAAAACTCGTGAAGATTATCTGAATCACAGAACTAGAAATAAATGACGCGTTCCGTCGAAATTGACCGAGTAACTATAAATTAAAGCTTAAAAATGACGTTATTTGATAACTACTATAAACAATACGGGAAGAATAAAGAAAATAGACTAAAAATCACATCTAAATAAGAATAATTCTCAAAATTCCCGCTAAAATTTACAGAGACAATAACTTACGTTACAGAACTATAATCCAATCTCGCGTTTCCGTTAAAGTTGATTATTCCCGTTAAAACCGACTAAATAAAGAAACAAGAACATAAAAAGAACAATGTTTTATTAAGTTAAATAGAAATTAGTATAAAAATAATATTTCATAACCGACGTACTTAACAGATCGGTGTGCATCTGCACTTAACAACTATGAATAGAGGTTAGGTAACTATTACATATTTTTCTGCAGCTACGCCTTCTAAGACGTCAACCATCATCTGTTATTTGGTTTGTGACAGATAAACAATCAATGATTGACGTATGACACAAAACAAATGACAGATAAGATTGCATTTTATCGAATACAATTAGATTTGAGCGTTCAAACACGTTACGTCGCTTTTAATGAAATACAAAATACACACATTACAAAATTTAATAATTCGTGTAACATTATCAAAAAAAATACTTAAAACGAATAAATATATAAAAAAACAAATCACGAGATTATAGATAAAACGTGGGAATGTAAAAAATAATTTCAAACTACAGGGTGATCTTGTAAATATTCACAAAGTGTAGGTGAAATAATTGTAAAGTGTTTGAATTTATATAATCACCCTGTATTTGCTTTAAAGGGTAACTTGATAAATATAATGGCGATAAATATTGGGGTAGTTTTAAAAATAAAATGAATCAATAAAATTACAATCATTATCACATTTCTTTCTTGTTCATCATTGCCCATAATTCGGACCTATCCAACAATCGGTCTAATTCCTTCTCGGGTATGGTCAGATCGTCGAAATTCGTCGTTTGTTCCTTCAACAATTTTTGCAAAGCTTTCAATTCGTCTTTGATTTTGTTCGTTTCTCCAGATTTTCTAAATTTACCTAAAACGAATAGACCAAAAGTTGCAAAAGAAAATATTTTCATTTGACACAATATTAAAGGAAACGTTTTTCTATGCATTTAATCACAAAAACGTAACTCAAAGTAGACAAAAAATAATATAAAAAGAAGACGAAATAGAAAATACAAAGAAAAATCTACCTAAGAGTAGATCAAAAGAAGCATACGAAGAAGAAGAAGAAATAAGAAATATTTGAATTTCTCATGTGGAAACGTCAGGAAAATGTGATTTTATGCACCTTATCATAAAAATAGTTGCAGAATCGTCAATAATGTCCAATTTTTTCAGTTGATTCTCAATGGATTACAAATTTTTCGTTTTGCTTATACTAATCTATTGAGATAGAAAAA
The DNA here is from genome assembly GCF_026230105.1 of Diorhabda sublineata. Taxonomy (NCBI): domain Eukaryota; kingdom Metazoa; phylum Arthropoda; class Insecta; order Coleoptera; family Chrysomelidae; genus Diorhabda; species Diorhabda sublineata. The sequence goes on from NC_079481.1 coordinate 455,242, forward strand.
CGGTAGAAAATCATCTATCTCGGAGTAAACTAAAAGTGGCAAAAAAAAGGAGATGGACATCAATAGATATCAATTGTTATCGGTTGATTTCCATTGAAGTCAACATCAATTTATATCAAATGACAGATCAAACATTATCAATTGACAATATACAATATTTGATGTCAAAAGATAACATTAATTGACCATCAACTTCAATCGACATCAAACGACAGATCAAACAACTCCAACTGACATTGACAATCAAATGACAGATCAAACAACTCCAACTGAGATTGACAATCAAATGACAATAATTGATGTCAAAAAACATTAAAAGACAACATCAACTTAAATGGACATCTAAATAGTCATCAATCGACTTTAACAGAAATCAATTTTTGTCAGTTGACGGACATTAAAGTCTATGGTTGTCGATTGATGATGTCCAATCGATGTTGATTGATATCTATTGTTATCGGTTGATTTCTACTGAAATCAATCGATTGACTTTGATTTACATCAAATAACAGATCAATCAACATAACTGTCATCAATTGACAATCGACAAGAATAGATAACAATTGACATGATAAGACATAAAATCTATCTCAAGGTAGATCAAAAAGAAGAAGAAACAGGGAGTATTTAAACGAAATTGTAAACGAATATTTTTTGAGGAATCTAAGCACAAAAATAGTAATATTATCTTCGATGATGTCACAAAACAACTGATCCAAAATTTTCCATTCTTCCAAATCGATATAATAAAAAAAAAGAGATAAAATTAACCCACCATCCTGTATAATAATCTTTTCCAACAACCTCTTCTGATACCCCCTATTGATAATCAAATCGTCGATGGTATTTTTAGCTACCAAGGTATACACCATAACAGGTTTCGTTTGACCTATCCTATGACAACGGTCTTGAGCTTGTATATCCATTTGGGGATTCTAAAACAAAATATGTTCCATGTTTTATTCGAGACGCGCCGTAAATAATCTAATCTTACCCAATCTCTATCGAAAAATATAACTGTATCTGCTGCTGTCAAATTAAGACCCAGACCTCCGGATCTGGTAGATAACAAAAAAACGAACATATCCGGATCTTTACTAAACTTTTCGATGTTGTGTTTTCTATTGATCAAATTCATTCCACCGTCCAAACGACAATATTTATATTCTCTCATTATTAACGCCTCCTCGATCAAATCCAGCGACATCACCAAAGTGCTAAATATCAATACCTGCAAAATAATATCAATTATACGTTTTAAGAATGTTCGGTCGTCGCATTCTAGAGCATTTTCGGGAAAATTGATAGTCTCGTGGTGCTAAATCTGGCGAGAAAGGTGGATACGGACAGACAGGAAAACTTTTAGTACCCCACTAAGTCTCTTCTTTCACTATTTGCATATTTTCATCGATTTTTGAGGTTAAAAAACTTTCTAGTCTTTAACTGACTCAAGTTACTTATAAATAGTCTTTAAAGTAAGTAAATTATCACCACAAATAGATTTCAATTTTTAGTGGGCACTTTTTCATCGCACCTCGTACATTTTTACGTCGATTTATAACTGCGGGTGAAACAGACAGAAATTTTTATTGAACAAAGAAGAGATATCACACAAAAACGTCGGTATTGCAAAAAAATCGGAAACTTTTTCTCGGAATAGAAATTTTATGAAAAAATTCCTTGTTTACTTAGGTTAGATGAGAAATTTTCCATACATACATACTTTAGCAAGAGTAACACTTGTAAACACCTTTCAAAGTTATTTAATTATCACCATAGAAAGATTTTCAACATCTTTTGAGCTTTTTGGCGCTTATTTTTTAATTTCAAACGAACTTTTTCATTACCCCTCGTACAAAAACATTTTAGAAAAAATGTTTACGGCGATTTATAGCTGTGGGTGAGACTTTATTTCGCCACTACATTCCTGATACGAAAAGGCGAGCAAAATAGTGGGTTAGGAAGGGTGAACTTTTTCCAAAAAAAAAAAAAAAAATACAATTGTATTGATTCCAAAAACAACGATGGCGATTATTTTGCAATGGAAAACTCGATTTTCAATCAGGAGCTACGCTCCTAAACATACAATCACTAATAGCACTATGAATTTGGTTGATCATTCTCCAGATCTAACCACCAGTGATTTTTTCGTTTCCTAACCTAAAAATTTGGCCTCGAAGGTAGAGATTTTCATGAAAATGACTTACATCGACGTTTATACTGCAAAAAAATATAATTATTGTTCTGAATAGTTCATTTATCCCTGAAAACGTTGAAAAATGAAATTTTAAGCCTTTTTTATTTAGATTGGGTCAGAAATTTTTCAGATAACCCTTGTATTTTTATACGAGTCCCGAGTTTTAGGTAGTAAACTACTTACAAATAATCTTCAAATTTACTAAATTATCACCATTGAAAGATTTCTACATTTCGTTGGCTTTTTGGCACTTTTTTTTCAATTTGAATTAAACTTTTTCATCCCTCCACGTACAAAAAAAATGTCGAAACATGTTTTACGTCGATTTATAAATTTATAAATCCTGAAACCAAAGGAGAAACAAAACAGTGGGTCGGAAAAGAAAAAATTGTTCCGAAAAAGAAAAAGACAATCGTGCAGGACCGAAAAGACTGTTTTGAAAACTAATTTTCAATTAAAAACGTGTTTGTCGATCGAAACAACGCGGCTAAACATTCAATAACGAATTGGACCATAAATTTGGTCGATTAATCTCCAGATCTGACCCACGGTGATGTTTTTCTGTTTCCTAACCTAAAAATTCACTTCACAGACCAGATTTTCATCATTTAACCGTAAATAATGTAAAAAAAAATGGAAACTATCACCTCAAACGGTTTGAAAAAATGAAAAATTATCGTTAAAAAAATAAAAAAATTAAATTTCAGGAACTAAACAGGAATTTTTAAATTTATAGATACAGGGGGTTTACAGAAAGTTGAAGTATCTTACTTTATGACCGTCTTTCTTCAATCTAGGTAATAATTGATCTAGGACCATCAATTTTCCGCTGCTACGGATTAAATCCTCATTAATTAACAAAGTTTTCTCATCTGCGTCAGGATCTAGTGGAAAATGTACGAGATAAGGATGATCGACGATTTTTTTAAACATCGACATCGGAGACATCATAGTTATCCTCGTAATAAACTTGATGTGTTCTTTTTTGAGATCCTGTTTGGTATTAGCCCTTTCCATTTGTAGTAATTCTTCTTCGTAATCGGAATAATCGTCCTCTACAGGCGGTTCGTAATAACTTTTGGGTTTTCTTCTTCCTCGGCGGGGTAAAGGCGCCTGAAAAGTATTCAAATAGGGTTACAATAAAAGTACTGTTTCAAATCAGATAAAATATAAGAATATCCCCAAAAACACTTTAATACCAATTGAGCCACAACGCGAAAATATCAAATTAATTGCAATATATACGAGGTGTGTTACAAAAATAAAGCAAATAATTTTTTTTTGAAACAGTTGCGTCCATTCCGATCGATATGTTGTATACCCCCGTATATAAAGACAACTTCGAACCAATTCCATTAGTTATTTGTTAAATAAGTGCTTTAGAAGCTTACTGAATATTAAAATTTGTCCATAATAACTTTGAACAAATGGGATTGGGTCAGTTGACCTAAATAAAAGATAAAAATATGGGAAAAAGGACATGATCGTTCGTTAAAATCGAAAATTGTCCTACTAGAATCCTTGCAAAATAATCTGGAAAAGAAAAAACTAAAAAAAAATGAGTCACTGGTACCTTCTTGTAAGTCCACCACCACGTTCCTCACCAGATTTGGTACCGTGCGACTTTTGATTAATAAGAGCATAGAAGATCAAATTAAAGAATCCTTTCACAAAATCCCACAACTTCTTGTTGATAAGTAATATACAGAAAATTTTTTACTGATTAACAAAATGGCTGAAATAAAAGTTGTTAGAAGACCAAAAAAAAAAACTTACATCTTCTTCGATTCTCAACAACTTGGCCATATTTTTATTGATAACATAATTATACAAATCGTGTTGTAGTTTCGTCAAAGGACAATAGATATTTAATTCCTTTTTCGGTACTACATCTCCCAAAACGTCCTTCTTCAATCTTCTCAATACGAACGGTTCCAAAACTCTGTGAAGGGTCGTTATGAAATTGGTCTTTTCCTCTTGTTCAATCAGCTTATTTTCATCCTAAATATATATATACATCCACAGTGAGTATTAATAAACAAAAAAATATCATTCGTATTATATAAACCTTCATGTCTTCCAGCATTACAAGAGAAGCGAACGTATCGACGTGATTGAATATGTGCGGCATTAAAAAATTTAATAAGGCCCAAAGTTCCGTAATATTATTATGTATAGGAGTACCAGTCAATAGAAGCCGATTTGATGAAGTCAGGGATCGCAGCATACTGAAAAAAAAATAACTTCCATAGAGACACAACCACACGATAATAAACTGTAAACAAAATGTCGTATGTATTCGCCCACTTAGGGATCACACAATAACACCAATTAGGTTTACTTTAGCTTCGATTAGGTTAGGTTGACTTAAGCTAGGTTATGTTTATGTCAGCGTTTACTTCAGCTAGGTTATGTTTATGTCAGCATTTACTTCAGCTAGGTTATGTTTATGTCAGTTTTAATAAGGTTTACTTTAGCTTCAATTAGGTTAGGTTGACTAAGCTTAAATAAGGTTATTTTATTTGGTCGATAAGTTGAGAAAAAGATTACAATTAGTATAATTTTTGATAGTATATGCCCAGATTTTTAACTGTGTTTGAATTTGGTTTGAAATGATTGTTATCAATTAATAACATTGAACCGACGTGTTTTTATGTAGAAATAAGATACTTACAATCATTACGGTAGAAATTTCTAAAAAAAAATTGTTAATAGATTCATACTTACACTGCTAATTGGCATTCATGATTTTTCACCCGATGTCCTTCATCTATAATAATATACTGCCATTCCAATGTTTTCAGAATTTTTTTTTCTGCTATAGGCGTTTGATAAGTCATTAGAACTACAGGTCTAGTCCAGAAATCTCCTACTTTATATCTCCTTTGGATTTCCGAATACATTTGGATTCTTTGAGATTCGTTTCCGTGAAAAACTACTACGGGTATTCTTGGAGCGAATCTTTGAAATTCCATTTCCCAATTAGGTATAGTGGATAGAGGAGCTATTATGAGGAAAGGACCTGGTACTTTTATCTCCATAAGGTGAGCTATCAGGGCTATAATTTGAACTGTTTTGCCGAGCCCCATTTCGTCTGCTAATATACCATTAATACCATTGTTCAGTAGATTCTAAAAAGTCAACTGGGTTATTATTTTTGAAAATATCTTTTAAATGGTATTACTTACGACCATCCATTGTACTCCCTCAATTTGGTATTCTCTCAAACTTCCTCCCTCAAACAACTTCAACTCCTGCTTTATATCATTTTTAGCTGCAGAAGGTAAAATTTTAATTATTTCAACGATTAATTTTATTTATTAAAAAAAAATAACATTTGATGATTATAAAACCAAAAAACCAACCTTTAACAACAGGTGATTGAATTTCAGCATCAACTGCTTCCTTCATATCACTTAAAGTAGGCAAAAGTTTATTTTTTTCTTGTAGAGATTTGGTTGCAGAACTAGTAGGAAACGAAAAACTTTCATTAGTAATATTTATCTGATAGAATGAGCATTGAACTATATCATCTTTACCTTTTTTTATTATCCACCAAAAGTTTTTCCTTAAAAAAGTCTGAATACTTGGAGCTTATTTTTAGTAAATAGTTCATTCCTTTCAGGGCTTGCTCTTTGCGTTTTTTCAAAGTCTCTTCTTCCGCTATCCTCTTTTCTTCCAATTTCTGTTTCTTTTGATTCTCGCGCATAATTTGATATTCCAGCTTGCGTTTCATTTTTTCTTCTGCTTGAATAACTAATTGCAGAGCACGTTCTTCTTCTTGGAGTCTCTTTTCTTCTAACCGCCTTTCGATATATTCTTTCTTCATTTTTTCCTTTTCAATTTTCTTATTTTCTTTTTCTTGTTTTCTTATCAACTTTTCTTCTTCCAAAATTCTTTTTTCTTCCAAGCGTTGTTCTCTTAATGCTTCTCTAATTTTTTCTTTCTCTATCTGTTCTTGTCGATTAGTAACTTTCTTTAGTGGTGATTTTTTTTGTACATTATTTAATTTTGCTCTTTTCCTTATACGTTCTACTGTTTCTATATCAGGAAGGTTTATTGCCATATCATTACTTTCTTCTGAATGTAGATCCATTTTTGACTAAAGTTGACAGTAACTGATTCGAATTATTGCAATTACTTTTAAATGAATGGAAATGAAATATATGTAAAACGTTATGGCGTATATGTAACTATTATGTAATTCATGAATAATAAAAATATAATATGAATTTATCAATTTAGTTACTTTATTTCTTTTTCAAATTTAAGAACACATGATTGTCTAACAATGTAATTTGTAAAACTTACTTGACTTAGATTTACGATTAAAAATATAAAAAAATAGAGATACAAATTATACAAACATTAAAATCACGACAAATATAATTTCCAAAACTAAAAAAAATGTTGATTAACCAGTTTATCAACATATATTGGCGCTAAAATTATGAACAGTTATCGATAAACGTTTCTTCTTTTTTTTTTCAAAAATTTTTTAATACTTGAACTACTATCTCTCTATATATATGTAATTCCGTTGTTTTATCAACGACAAATGAATTATTTTTTGTTCACAAATAAAGACTATTTCTATAAAGTAGACAAATTGTTACAAACTCGCTTAATAATAATTTTTTAAAAAGTTCATTTCATCAAAAGTCACTGGATTAATGATATGTTATGACATAATCAAGATGTAGAAAGAAGAATATATAAGGTTAGATAAAATTTGTGAATAAAATTTATATTTTAAAGCTTAAGAATTTATTTTAATTCACATAATTTATTGATATCGGTTATTAATTATGTGTACTCCTACTGAAATCATTAAAAATATTTTCACCCCGTTTCAAGATCATATAAATGAAGAACAAGACACAAGAGAGGTAAGGTAAATAAAAAGAAAGTTCATGTATCTTTATTAAAATGGATTTTATACAATCTACACTAACGTACTTGTATATTTTAAAAGGAAATGCGTAAAATCGTAAAGGAAATAGAAAAACCTTTAAGAGAAATAATAACAATTCTTCAAGTTATACATCATGAAAAAGATGTCGAAAAAAGTGAGTATCTAAGTTTTTAATTCCTAATATGTTAAAAAAAAACTATTTATCGATATTTTCAGTGCACGCTGCTTGTATAAACGCTAGGAAAACGTTTGAAGAAGTACGTCAAGGATATGATTCCTTGAACAAATTGATACCTGCAGGGCAGTATTATAGATATAACGATCATTGGCGATTTGCTACACAACGTTTGTGTTATTTGGCCGGCCTAATAATATTTTTGGAAAAAGGAATTTTAATTGATAAGGAAACAGCTGCAAGTATTTTAGGACGTAAGTAAATAATTTTTAGTACAACTGTTTTTGTTTAAATGACCATTTCTAGTTTCCAATCAGTCGAATCTTCACTTAGATTTAGAGGATTATCTCATGGGGCTACTAAATTTAGCTTCTGAATTGGTGAGGTTTTCATTTTACGTCTTTTTTCATTTTCTATCCTGAAATTTTTCATATTTTAGTCAAGATATGCAGTAAATTCCGTCACTTTGGGTGATTACAATAGACCTATACAAATTTCAAAGTTCGTGGCGCAGTTGAATGCCGGATTTAGGCTTCTGAATCTTAAGAATGATTCTTTGAGAAAAAGATTCGACGGATTGAAATATGATGTGAAGAAAATCGAAGAAGTTGTTTACGATTTGTCAATCAGGGGATTCGCTTCAAGTTCATCTTCTACTGAGGTACAAGGAGAGGAAAAATAATAAGTACTGTTATAAGTTTAAGTGTTTTGCATTAGTTTTTTATATTTACTTGAAGGCAAGTTTTTGTAATACAGGTAAGCAAAATATATAGAAACAATCTTTTCTTTATTTTCTCTTTGCGTTTTTTCCCATTAGGTGTTGGATTAAAAAAGTTTTGAACTTGATTATAAACTTTGTTTTTACAATTATTCAAATTAAGGGATTTTATTAAAATGTTCCAATAAATCATTTTTTAAACAGTTTCTAATGGAACTAGAATGGTGAAGTTTTTCATTTTTCGTTTTTGAAGTTAAATTTTTTTTTAAGAAACGTCTTAAATTTTTAAAATAAAGTATATAAAGTCATAAGAAATATCAAATTTCCATTTAATATCTATATAACTAATTTTTATTGGTATATAATACAAATCTTGTACATATAGTGCACATAACTATTTTCCACCAAATATCAAACCTTAAAGAAACAAATTTGTGCATCTTCATCAAGTAACGTTTAGTATTTCAGGTAAAAAGAATTATATGTTTCAAAACAATTTTTTGCAGGTACAATGAGCCTGATGTTTTCGAAAATTTAAATTTTAATGTTATTAATCATGTTTTTTCACTATTATTTTACCCCAGAACTTTGGGCACTTGGACAGAGCCTCCTGGGTCAATGCATAAAGACGGCCCCGGTTAAAAGACAGTGTGTCTCGAAATCGATTCCGTTATTATCTCTAACACTTGTATCGGCCCCATTTTCTATTAGAAAGTCGATGATATCCTTGGAGACTTCCATAATAGCTGCAATTAATAATAAATAAGTCCTAATAAAACGTATTCGTTTGTACAAACGAAATTTGATTAAGTTAATAAAGTTTCAAATGTTCTGTTGAAATTTGTTATAAACATTAGGATAATTTCCGTTCGTGATGAACAATTAGAAAAATTAGTTCTCGAAAAACAAAAACGTGAAGTCCAAACAATGAATTTTTTCGCGTACGAGTACATTAAATCGAAATGACAGTAGACGTTATGACTAATATTCCTACTGTCGGCATTTTTACCAAATTTAAAAAATTTTTCAATTTGTTCTGTACAACAAACAAAATAGTTTTTATTATTAATTATTATTTTATTATCGTTTATTCGTAACTAATGTCATATTCATAATGTCTCACGCCATCATTAAACACATCGAGTATTTAGTTGATGCTATTTTAAAAAATTTAACAAAAATTTATCAATTACCCATAATTCTACACATCATTGTCTCCCTCAACGACCTTTTGGACCTTTGTGAGGAAACCCAGAATTGAAAAAAAACATCGGAAATGAACGAAAAAAGGGTTATGTTTGAATATAACTTAAAAAGAGTATAATTTGAGTAACTTTGATTTATTGGTGACTAATGTAGGTTTAAATAACGTGCTTTCAATAAAAATGAAGATTACAATCATTTTTTTTTATAATTTTTTTATCAATACATTGATATGTATTCTAATGTTCACGGCTCACATCATCTTAGACATAATTTAAATATCGTCTGCTTAGAAATTTATGATAAATTAAATCAAGTGAAATAAAAAGGTGAAAACAATTGTTAAAATAACTAATTTTGATAATAAATAGTCCTTTAGTCGAAATAATTCGCTAAATGGTATGAATTAATGAAAACAATCCACATAACCTCAAAATAACATCGAGTTAAAAGCGTTTTTACAAATCGTTGTATTGAATTTCGTTCTTTATCTGTAATTAGAAGAAAACAGTACAAAAGGGGATTAATATCGTCTAATAAATTAATATTATTGTCATTTTTAGTATAAAATAAAACCCACAATGCACCAAAGTTATAAGAAACAGTAATTGTGAGTTTCGAGGTTATATTCAAAGTATTAAAAATCGTCGTCAAATCATTTTTTATGTTTCTAAAATAGATGTACCTGCTCGTAGTAAAGGAGTCCATCCTTTGTTGTCTTTAAAATTCGCGTTTCTTATCAATTCAAAACAAAATTTAACGTTTTCCAAATTATTCGTATCTACAGCTACATGAAGTAAATTCAAATCGTTTATATCTCTTGCAAATACATCTGCTCCTTTATCTATTAAAAATCTCGCTATTTGGAGTCGTCCTTTTTCTATAGCGATCATCAGAGGAGATCTTTTATTATAAATAACTGATTTATTAACGTTAGCTCCCAAAGATATCAATAAATTTATCATTTGTATATCGTTAAATTCGATTGATTGAATTAAAGGTGTTTTATTCTCCCTATTTTCGGTGTCTAGTAAATATGGCCTAAAACCATTGAGTTGATATTAAAGATAGAGTGGATTCGAGAGAAAGACCATCGGTTTACCTATTACCTATCTTTCTCTCTCTCTCTCTCTGTTATACCGATGCTCTTTCTTTTTCAATCACCAGTTTGAATCTACTTGAATACGCCCGGTCCGTATTTAATATTAATTCTATACCTTAAAGTCGAAAAATTGATAAAAAAAATATTTATTATTCAATTTTTTTGTAAAAGATTTCCGATTTTATCGAACAACAATACACTTTTCTTAGTGTATTCTGTTATGTCATCCCTGTGGTAAATTGACATACCTAATATTCGCGATCTTTCTAACAACCGACGATTTTCCTAATTTGACGTATCGAGTCATATGCATTGTGGTATAGAAAGGACCTTCGTCGGTAGCACCTTTAAAATAAATCCAATTTTCATCGTCCATATCGTCAGATTTAATACGAAAATTGTAACAAGTACAAGGTGCTAAATTATCCACTTTGTAACAATCATTTTCACCCCTATAACAAGAAACGTTCTCGTTTTTAACTACCGTTCAATGGGACAACCTGTATACGATTACATAAATCTTTCTCAAATATCCTACTTACCAGTAAATACAACGCCATTCTTTAATAGAATTTAATATTTGTAATTTACGTTTTTTATTACGATCAAATAAATTTTCCCAACTTAATACTATATAATTTGGTTTTCTTTCCAACGTTTTGATTAATTTACGATCATTTTTAATATTAGTTGAATGAAACATTTTGTTATTTGGAATAAAATATTGATTAAACAACTTCAAACATGTGATATTCGCTAATTGCTACTAAAACGAAACCAAATTTTGAGCTTATCATATATCTCTTCAAAATATATTTTTCCGAATTAAAATAATATTTTAATTAAACTAAATATTATTATAATTACTTCATACGGAGGGTTAATCAGTCTCTATGTAGTTCACCTGGTACTTCTGTAATCTTGCTTATTGGTCCTTCGAAGATTTGACGTATGTTAATTATAAACATCGAAATTTGTAATTCAATTTTTGAGATAAAAATTATGAATAATAATTAAATAAATTTGTAAATAAATAAAATTCTCAATTTTCCAAAATTGATTTAAAAAAAAATAGTTAAATATTTATTTATACTAGATATGGAAGGTTAACCAGAATCAGTATTTCACGTGACACTTCTATACTATTTTTGATTGGTTTATAAAGAATTTGACATATGTCAATATTGACTGAGTTAAAAATCAAAGTTTACAATAGAATTTTAATAAACGAGTACATAATAACTTTAATTATGTTAATTTTTATATAAACAATATCAATGTGAACATATTTCATCGATACCTTAGAAAATGTGAAAATACGATCTACAAAATGGAATCTAATAAAAATGAACCGCAAAGAATAGGAAGTAACGTGGAATGCAATGTAAGCTTCTTAGATAGAATAGAAAAACGATCTTTCGGTTTAAGACAATATCAGCTTAGTTTAGACGACTCGATAGCATTTAAATTATACAGTAATTTCCATAATTTCGACCTTGGTCATAAAATTAATACCGAGAAAAATTTAGGTGGTATATTCAACTTGGAATTCAGTCTCGATGGGTATTATAGTCGATTAAACACGTTAGAAATATTATTAATACTTAATATTACAGGAAATTGTTAGTCGCAGCTTGCGAAGGCAAACAAGTTATAACTATAGATGCTGCTAGTCAAAAATTAATTAATACTATCCCCGATGCTCATCAGAATTGCGTAAATTGTGTGAGGTAATAAAAATTTAGCTTCAAATACAATTTAAATGTTTAGAAGCGTCGGTGAATCAAAAATCGCGTGGTTTTTGCAAAAGTGTGTGTTCAATTCCTTTAATTGTAGATTTTTGAATGATAAACATTTCGCTACTTGTTCGGATGATACTTCAATTAAAATATGGGATATAAGAAAGTTGAAATATTGTATGAAGACTCTTCATGGTCACTCGAATTGGGTAAGTGCTTAATACAAAATTCTGTGATATAAATACAAAGATTTTTATTATAATTGAAGATTTTCACTTATTTTCAATATTCGAAACATTATTAGATAAAATTTACTGTATTTTGTATGAAATATTATTTAGATTTTATCAAACATCTAAATATTCAGTAACTATTGTTATAATTGCATAAAATCATTTGAAATAGTGAAATAAGCATTTTATGAATGGGATTGTGGCAAAATTGAACCAAAGTGTGCTAATTCTAATATATTTCCTAGCTTTTGAATACTTTCCTTTCATTTTTTCTGTTTTTTTTTTTAATTTTAATTGTGTTTTTATCTCAACAGTCCACCATGCTGTCTGTTTTCTGTTATTATTCTGTCTGATTACCTCTTGCAGAGTCTATGATGTTAGTTTTTTTTCTACTTTCTTTAATATTTGCTAATTTTCCGAATTTTTTCATACCTTTTTGTTATTGCCTGAGCGGGTTTAGTTTTACTTTACCTATTAGAGTTTGTACCTCTTTGCATTATTATCCAATTTTTTGGTACAAATAGGTTAAAAATATCGAATGGTCAGAAAAAGATAACGTAATGGTAACATCAGCTTTCGATGGTAGCATATACGCTTGGAATTTGAAGAGCCCCAACGAAAGCAACATGATGTATGATAAAGTATTTCTAATGAACGGTCTAATGAGAATGAAATTAACTGAAGACGGTACGAAAATGGTGATATCAACAACCAACGGTTTCATGATTATCATACATGATTTAAATCTTCTTACTTTAGCTACAGATCTGAGGTCGTTCAGGGTAAGCATTTATTACCCATTAAGTTCAATCCAAATAAATTTGATGGGGGTATTTTTAATGGTTTCAGCCTAGTTTGTACAGGTTGATGCAAATGAGCGATCAGTGTTTTCCTGTTGGTACAGTTTACAATTATCTATTTTCCCCTTTGAGAAAAAGAAACCGGATCGAATTCGTTGACGATTTTCCTAACGAAGCGGAAGTTATTAGTTCTTTACAGATACATCCGCACGGTTGGTGTGCAGTATCCAGAAATTTAAACGATGAAGAAAACGAAGAGGTATATATGAGTTTAAGTAAATTTATGTTATCTACATATTTTTTTTGTGGTTTTAGTGGACCACTGTCCATGATATACAAAGTAGGGATCCCAAAGATTACGAGAACGCTTTTACTTATGTTTCTGAAGAATTACCAGAAGGATCTGAACAAGATAACGAAACAAATAACCGTCCCACGGATCTATGGATGGGTTATATTTCATTAGAAGAATACAGTAATCACAATAGAGATTTTAGCCAAGTTACTCAGAATATTTTCGAAAATTTTCAAGTGCCTACGATGGGTATTTTGAATACAGGTCTTATTGGTAAGTAGAATTTTGTTGTCACATGGTAATACGGATAAATTGATGACCTAAAGGGTAGTAATACATAATACTGGATCCATATGTAGTATCATGTCGTCTACAGGGTGGATTTTTAACCAAAAACATGCAATACTGATCATTTCAGCGATTAGAGAGAGGGTTGCATTGAAACTAACAGAAAAAAAATGTTTTGATGTGAGTTAATGAACCTAAAGGGTAGGAATACATAATAAAGTATCCAGATATAGTATCATTTCGTCTACAGGGTGATTTTTCAGTAAGAAACTATTGAAAACTTATTATACTGATCACTTCAGTGATGAGAAAGTGATTTAGATTTGTTCTATGATGATTATATTCGAATAAACTTTATGTTTTAGGTGTAAATTCGTCTTTCAACACTTATTTCCGTCAACATCCTGAACATAGCAACAAAATCGTGAGGAATCTACCGAGAATGACGCACTATATCAAAGAGAAGAACGTGGGTAAAGGTTTCATCAAAGAATTGTGTTTTTCATCGGATGGTAGAGTGATTTGTTCGCCTTTCGATCGAGGTATCAGGATGTTGGCCTTTGATGATAATTGCAGCGAATTATCCTGTTGCGTACCGGATAATCCTCAACAACTCAAAACCGTCATTGAAATGAATGATTATCACAAAGACGTTGTAGTTTCTTGTAAATTCAGTCCGTTACATCATCAGTTGGTCAGCGGTTGTTTGAATAGTGAAATTAAATGGTACCAACCTGTGATTTAAAAAAAAAATAATAAATTTTCGACGATTGAGTAAGGTACCGGATATATAGGGTAAGCACACTAATTTTCGAAATGTATATTGAATCGAGAAGACAAAAGTAATCGAGGAAAGAAAATCGATTTTACAGTAATTGCTATCGAAGGAAATTCAAATCGAAATTGAGTAAAAATAAAGATACGTTTTTTATATTCGCGTGACTCTTCTTCTTTTTTTATACAGTTGCTCGTATTTTTACTAAGTGTCATTAAAAAATTGATATCACACGATTTAGTATTTTTTTTTTCAATATTTGATGCTGTGAAACTTGAATTTTTCCATTTATCGTGAAAAGTAATAATTTTTCGGAATGTCAACATTCATAGTTGTATTGTAGCTTTGTTACGTCTATAAATACAAGGGAGAATATTTTTTATTTTCATGGAAGTTGTTTTGTAAATTGCAGAGTGTTTAATAAAGCCTAATGTGTTTTATCTAATAAAACACCCTATATAAGTATGTATATCTCTAATGTTTTCAAAAATATGACTGAATGTTGATATACAAGGTTTAGAGAATCAAAATTTCTACGTTTTGCAATTACTTGGGTATATACAAGATGTTTAATAAAGCCAGAATATATTATAGTTGCTTTTTCGAATAAAAACACCCTATATAATTATGTATATATGATATTTTCAAAAATATGACTGAATGTTGATATACAAGGTGTAGAGAATCAAAATTTTCATGTTTTGCATTTACTTCGGTATATACAGAGTGTTTGATAAAGGCAGGTAAGTTACCATTATAATATTAATTATAAAAAAAATAATTATTGAATAACCTGTATACTTTATTATAAGTGGAACTTAAATCAGTTTTGCAATTGTGAAAAGTGAATTATTTTTCCAACAATATTTAATGGGCGAAATGGATTAGAGCGATACAAAATGTTACAATAATTATAAGCGTCAATTGGAACGCACCTTTTATAATCCATTGATGGATGACATCTCGAAAAAATGCCTCGAGTACGTTGACAGGTACAGTCAAATGTCAAAACTTTGAAAGTTTCGTATTGAAATGTTTTTGTTGTAATGAAAAACTGCCAAAAAAACAATTTTTATTTTAATAATATAAAAAATTATAACTACGGTGAATGTTACTTTGATTTGATCTCATATTCTATTAATAATGGCTGGTAAAAACATATTAGCAGAACTTCAACTATATACAGATTATCTTAAAGAAAGAACGCTTGTACTCAGAGAGGAAAGTAAGTATTTGAACGAATAATAAATATAAAACATACTTAAATATAATATAAACAAAAACTTGTTACATAAACGAATTAGTACTATTTTTTTTTAAATATTCAAGTATTTTTCAATACTTTTATGATATTCAAAATACGTTTTTTCAAGATGTAAATTTTGTTTTAGACGCTAGGCTAGAAATGATATTTAAAAGACTAAAAATGTTGAATGACGAAAATAGAATACCCACAGATATATCTGAAAAAATATCCGAAATAAAAGAAACTCTCATAAATACACCGTTATCTTCTATATCCCAAACAGAAAGGTTGAGAAAACATCATAATTATCTATCAAAACTGAAAATTTGTATTAAAATTTATATCAATATTAATGAAAGACTTTCAGGTGACATCAAAATGGCAAAAAGGTAAGACAGTGTGATTCGAGTTATTGTGATATCTACAGGGTGTTTCTTAAACCCATAAGGTATTAATGTTGTTTTATTCAATAAAATACCCCATATAATTATCTATATCTCTGTTTTTTGAAAGTTTAAAAAAATTTTGATATAAAAGGTATAGAGAATCGAAATTTTGATGTTTTGCGATTACTTCGGCATATACAGGGTGTTTCATAAAGCCACATTGTATAAAAGTTGATTTTTCTAATAAAACGCCCTATATAATTACCTATAACTCTGTTGTTTTGAAATTATTTCAAGCATCTGGTGGGTAAATTGTTGCAATTTACTGTAGAGACAGTTTTCTATAAATTTTTTAGAGAACTTGAGCATTCAAACCAAAAGTTAGCAGGTATTTCGAATTTGAGTTTAGAGCAAATACAACAATTGGAAGAAAAGGCTAAAAGATATGAGAATGAAGTGTCTAAATTTGAGGTAATTCGTCAATTTACCCTCATTTACAATTTGTTACAATTATTTTGTTTGTTTAGAGAAAATATCCTTGGTTGAAAGATCCGATGTTCGATTTACCTAACATAACAAAAGAAACGCAAAAGCTACAAGAAGTGAAGACTACTAAAGAAAAATTAATAAAAGAACTCAGTGTGTATCAAGGATTAAAACCAGACATTAGAGAAGCCAATCAACAGCTCGCTCAAATCAAAGAAGAACATAATAAAATCAGTGCTCTATTGTTAGATTCCCAGGTGTCTGGACAAAATTTCAATTATATCGATAAGAGATAGGAGAGCGTTCGGTTTTTGGAAACATTCAATTGAGTCATTTCATCAGAACTAAGTGATAATTATAGAATAGAAAATATATTTAAAATTCGACTTTGTTTTTTCAAAATATCTACATCTGACTCTATTGGCCAATTTGACATCAGTATTGTGTACAATTTACCTTCAGTTTAAAAAAAAAGATTTGAAGTGTCCTGTCAAAGTTGATTTGCATTCAAAATGTTTTCAATTTTGAATCTATTTTATATTATTGTTAATGGTTATCAAAATAAATGCTTCTAATTTATAACAAATATTATTTTTTTATACATTTTACAATATAATATTCTACAAAAACACACTGTTTACATTCTTATATTCACCTAGTAGTTCAAATGTAATACTTATATGGAGTAGTTCAGATGGAACTCATATCGAGTAGTTCAAGTGACTATCAAGTAGTCCTTATGTAAGTCATATATTGAATGGTTTATTGTAACTCTTGGATTGGGTAGTTCACATATTCACGATAAATTCAATAGTTCATATGTAACATACATATGATAGTGGTTTATATCTAGTGCAAATTCAATTCAAGATACATCATAAGTAACATTTCGAACAATTAGTAAGTGACATATTCGTAAACGACCTACTGTTAGAAGTTTATCAGAGTTTAAATTTTTATGTGAATCTCTCTTTACAAAATGAGGGAAATATCTCGATATATATGTCAAAAATTAACTTTCATTATCAATCAACCCATAACTTCATCGAAATTTTTCGTTTCACGCCATGAACAACCACCCATTTATTTTAAACAGTACCAATGTTATTGATGAATCATTTTTTACAGCAAGTGAGTAAATATTTTTCAATATGACACGAAATTTATGAAAAAAAATTATTTAGTTTAAAGAAAACATAAAATCAAACATATATCCCTCTTTTTGTGCAAGCAATTTAATGTATTTTCAGCCCCAACATTTGTGAATGGTCAAAACGTTTTCGTATCTCAAGAAAAACAAAGAAAATTATTTGATACATTGAGTACTACCATAACAGGAACACCACAATCCTCCGGGTATCCCCAATTTTATTCAGGGAATTACATCCAAGCCGAACGATATTACGGTCCTCACGGGATCGTTTACTCTTTCCCATCAACACATCCTAATCCACAAATAAACCGGTAAAATATTAAAAATTTAATCAAATTCGCCGATTGATTATTATTTTTAAAGGTGGTCTGGAAATTCTTATCCTCTATCACCGAATGTTTTAAGAACCGATATACCTAATTCTTCCAGTCCCTCTTACCCCATAACTTATCCAGGAATGGGTTTAAGGTCGCCAGAATATCAAGAACAATTAGCACAGAATCCGTTTTATTTTCAAGCCCAGCAATTACCTGCGTATAAATTTAAATTCCATTTAAATGAAAGTACTTCTTGTTCGGATTTGTTAAATACTAATAACCAAGTACCCGGTTTTCGTAAGTATTGTTGTTGAAATTTCCGCTCCTATCAAACACTCTGTGAAGATTTTGATTCTTGAATGTTTCTTTTAGAAGGAACTCCTGATTTTCAAAATCTCGCCGGTATTTTGTATCAACAAGGATCCCACATTCGATATCCAGGTACATATTTAAAAACTACTTTTTTTTCCCAATTTTTACATTCTTTTGACAGATTGCAAAGTCATAGAAATATGTGGCCATTTTTGGTCTGTCAATAAAATATATGAGGCGCGTTTATTTGTTGTCATCTGTCAAAGCTGTTTTTAAGTGTGGTTCACCTTATAGCACTAGCAAATTCATCCAACAATACCTCTATGCTTTTTAATTGTTTATTGTTATTTCGTATAAAATCTAGTACTTTATTCTATAAATCGATAGAATTTTGTTTTAGTAATTTGTAGAGTGTGTCTATTTTGTAAAATATTCGTGACTAGTATTACAAGGATGTAAAATAGGTTGCATAACTTGCTGTGTTGAAAACAATTTAAAAAGTTGACTTTTTTTATAACATTCTAGATTATTTGAATAGATTACCGGAAAATCCAATTGTCCCAAACGTGACAAATGAACCCAGTAATGTAAGTGCTTTATAATGAGTAAAATATAATTGATTTTCTAATAGCTTCATAAATAGAATTGTATATGGCGCTACTATGCCATATTGCCAGATCACTATTTCCAAAATAAAATGTACGTTATTTTATTCTATAATTTTACGTCAATTAATCAATTTCCTCATAAGTTTATACTTTTTGTGGTAATTAAAAATATTGTTTTTGAGGTTAAGCGTTTAGTAATTAATAAATGCTATCAACCGCCTCGGCAACACGTAGCAGATATATTAGACGAACAAAAACGTGAACAGTTAGAAACAAAAGACGACAAAAAAACCGTAACTTTCAACAACCAATTAGAAAAAACTGAAAAAAGCGAACAAACATATTTTCCTTGTAACTGTGCTGGTAACTTTTTTCATTTATATGAAAATGGGAC
This sequence comes from Diorhabda sublineata, assembly GCF_026230105.1. NCBI lineage: Eukaryota > Metazoa > Arthropoda > Insecta > Coleoptera > Chrysomelidae > Diorhabda > Diorhabda sublineata. The sequence continues at coordinate 474,584 of NC_079481.1, forward strand.
ATCCGGTATAGTATATATAAATTTTAGATAACAAGAATAAACGTGACGCTGAAACTAGCAATAACGATTCTCGGAAAAATGCCGTGAAGAAATTTTTCCGAAAAAAACTTGGGAGCCATAGAAATGGAAGCAATAATTCCGAAAGAGGGCGGTCGAAACAAAAAAGAACTAGCAACGGAAAGATTAAAAAAGCCGAAGAAGAAGAAAAGAGAGATGAATCGGAATACGATACCGAAACGTCAGATTCGGAATGTCGATGTTCAGATTAGGTAAATTAATTTTATATTTCATAATATATATTCAAAACTTTGCAAATAAGTGTAATAATTATTTTTGAGTAAGAAGAATTTTACCATTTTTATATAATTGAAATAAGAATAATTCTAGTTTTTTCAGTGTAGTTTTGATCTTGTCCAATTCACTCAATGCTGTTCGTATAACTTTGTCGTTTTCGTGTGATTTTTTGGGTTGAACTTAACTCCAATATGTATTCACCTTTAAACTTTATTTCAAAATAAAACCACAACTTGTATATCAATAAGTTTGCCGAATAATTCATGTCAACAAATTTAAAGTCCCTGTATAGGAAAATCTGAGCAAGAGCGTTCGTTCACGCGATTGGTTGACTTCACGCTAAGAAATTAATGGTGGCTCCAATAGAAGCGCGCGAAAAAATGCCCTGTTCAAATAATCGCACCATGTGATTGACTATTGGGACATATATTTAAATTATAAAAGTTTTGTATAGGAAATAACATTAATGCATCTAAATGTTCTTGATTTTATAATAATAATAATAACATTTATAGATATAAATAATGAAATTACAAAAAAAAACGAGTCATAAATGCAAGTCTGTTTTGTTTACATTCGCGAGATTACATGACAGGAGAGAGCGACCCCACGCGCAAGCGCGGGCGCCATTAATTTATTGAAGGAAGGTACTAGAAAAGGCCATAGGACACTGGGCTTTATAGCTCATGTCAGACTTTCCTATACAGGGACTTTAAATAAACTAAGTACGCTATTTTCAATTCCGAAAGTCAGTTATTTCAACACATTGTAGGAAAATGTCAAAGGACTAGCTAATAAACATGTAAATATAGAGATAGGAATCACTTATTACACTTCTGTCAGTTACCAAGTAACAGTTTTTCAACGTAGATAGGTATTAGACATTTTTTAACGAAAAAATGTTTTATTTATCAATCGTAGTGAGGGTTAGACGAAAAAGTGAAATAATTCCAAAAGACGCAAATATCATGCTGACAATAATTCCGTATAATTTCTGTTTGCAAACCATGCCATCTCTATTTTCAACTGTTAACCCAAAAGGTCAAACAAGGTCAAGGCAAACCGTGTGGATGGACTATGTAAAAAATATTTAATACATTTTTCTGTTCGATGTATTTCTTCTACAAGTACATACTTTTGAGATTCGATTTAATTATTTTACTTTAGACACTTAATATGCTCGAAATTAATTTATTTATAACTCTTTCATTGAAATGAAAGAATGTTTTAAAAAAAATTTATCAGGTTGTTCGTTTTAATAAGTCGGACGATTTTATTTAAATTCGACATGGGGTGTGAAGTATCTGTGAGGGGATTGCGTAATCAATCATGTGCTTGAACTCAAATACGTTCCGAATTGTATATCCTTGAAGAGAATTTTCATAATCACTGAGATAACTTTGTATATAATGTAATGATATTTTAGTTAGTGATAAGCTGCGTTATTGAAAATATTTATTCGAAATGAGCAGATCTCTTACTTTGGAAAATTTGAAAATATCCTCGTTGGACGTTAAGGACATACGTTTTCCTACGTCCTTACAAGCCGATGGATCCGATGCCATGGTAAGTTCATTATTTACGAAAATTGTTTTTAAAAAATTAATAGAAAAAATTATTTACAGTAGTAAAAATCTTTTCATTTTAAAAAAGGTCACAGTTTGTTATCCTTGAAAATCACAAATATTAAAATCTGGTGAATAAGTAGGACGCTTATTATATAATTGAATCTAGAATATTTGGCCATTCAAAAATTCAATAATAATCATTTTATTATTTTAAATATTATATATTGATGTACGAGGGGTGATAAAAAATATCAAATCGTATAAATTAGAATTTATTAATAATATAAAGAATAGGCAAAGTCTATTTCAAATAATTGTCCATACTGGGAAGAAAAATAGTCGCTGGGTGTCAAATCTGGACTGTATGAAGTCTGATTCAGGATTTTCGTCGCTATAATTTTAATTAGATAAAGTTATTTCAATAATAATGATTATCTCGATACTATTGTTGTATAAGTAGTTCGATTAGATCGGATCATGTAAGTAAACACTCAAAATCAAATTATGAGTGATTGTTTGAATTGGATACGTCTATCATACGATAGAATATCAAAAAATGAATCCGATCACGCGTATATAAACTGCTAAACATAATTAGATGTCTCCTTGTTATTTAAGGCTGACATTTGACAGCCAATTGACGAATTGTCAAAATCAGCTGATGTCCGTTTACAAATGGCCTCCGTGGGGTAAACAAATGTAGTATCTGTATGGATGACAACGTGGATTTGTTGTTTTTTGTTTGGAAACTGATGGAGTGGGTCGATCGATTACCCCACGTTCGCCATTTTGACGTATTTTCTTAGATTGGAATCGTTTTTACAGCACACCGATCCTGACTATTCCTGCGCTTACGTTACGATAAAACTCCAATCGGGATTAGAAGGATACGGTTTAACTTTCACGTGCGGTAGGGGAACGGAAGTTATAGTAGCGGCGTGCGAATCTATGAGACCTTTAGTCGTAGGCCAAATCGTCACCGATATCTATAAAGATTTCGGAACGTTTTGGAGATCGTTGACTAGCGAAAGCCAATTGAGATGGGTAAGTTTATATACCGCGAACTAAATCCGGTTGATACGATGTCGATTTAATTAGATCGGTCCGGAAAAAGGGGTAACTCATCTGGCGACGGCGGCGATCATTAACGCTTTATGGGATCTGTGGGGTAAGCTGGTCAAGAAGCCAGTATGGCAGTTGTTGGCCGATATGGAACCTGAACAGTTGGTAGCTTGCATCGATTTCAGATACCTGACGAACGTCGTTACGAAAGAAGAGGCGATAGAAATGTTGAAGAAAGGCAAAGAAGGCAAAGAACAAAGGATGAATAAATTGTTGGAGAGCGGTTATCCTTGTTATACCACTCAAGCAGGTACGTTTTTCATATATTTATATAATTTTTGACGAAACTATGCGAAATACGACGTTCCCGAAAGATTCTAACCACATTTTTTGTGAATTATAAAACTTTTCGATTTCCCCTTGTATTTTATCAAAGAATACGTTCATTTTTATAACATTTATAACGAAATTTGGTACAACCTGATGTTATCCAATATTTTACAAAAGGAATCGCCCATTCTTCTCGAGAATTTTGTGAAATTATCAATTTTTCGAATTATTTCGAAAGCTACGTCAACTGTCAACGCAATTTGTAACGAAATTGGGCGGAATATGACGTTACCGAAGCATTTACGAAAGCGAATAGAGATTTTAACCACACAATTCGATAATTTACATTCTTTTCGGTTCCCCCCCCCCGTAATTATTCCAATAGATACGTTCTATTTAATAAGATTCTTAACGAAATTGAGTGAAATATAATATCACCGAATAATTTACCGAAAGTAATTGTCTATTATTGACAAAAATTATGAAAAATTATCAAATCTTCGAATACCCCTTGTAATTATTAGCGGCGTCAACTTTAAACGCAATTTGTAACGAAACTGGGCGGAATATGACGTTACCGAAGCATTTACGAAAGCGAATAGAGATTTTAACCACACAATTCGATAATTTACATTCTTTTCGGTTCCCCCTCGTAATTATTCCAATAGATACGTTCTATTTAATTAGATTCTTAACGAAATTGAGTGAAATATAATATCACCGAATAATTTACCGAAAGTAATTGTCTATTATTGACAAAAATTATGAAAAATTATCAAATCTTCGAATACCCCTTGTAATTATTAGCGGCGTCAACTTTAAACGCAATTTGTAACGAAACTGGGCGGAATATGACGTTACCGAAGCATTTACGAAAGCGAATAGAGATTTTAACCACACAATTCGATAATTTACATTCTTTTCGGTTCCCCCTCGTAATTATTCCAATAGATACGTTCTATTTAATTAGATTCTTAACGAAATTGAGTGAAATATAATATCACCGAATAATTTACCGAAAGTAATTGTCTATTATTGACAAAAATTATGAAAAATTATCAAATCTTCGAATACCCCTTGTAATTATTAGCGGCGTCAACTTTAAACGCAATTTGTAACGAAACTGGGCGGAATATGACGTTACCGAAGCATTTACGAAAGCGAATAGAGATTTTAACCACACAATTCGATAATTTACATTCTTTTCGGTTCCCCCCCGTAATTATTCCAATAGATACGTTCTATTTAATAAGATTCTTAACGAAATTGAGTGAAATATAATATCACCGAATAATTTACCGAAAGTAATTGTCTATTATTGACAAAAATTATGAAAAATTATCAAATCTTCGAATACCCCTTGTAATTATTAGCGGCGTCAACTTTAAACGCAATTTGTAACGAAACTGGGCGGAATATGACGTTACCGAAGCATTTACGAAAGCGAATAGAGATTTTAACCACACAATTCGATAATTTACATTCTTTTCGGTTCCCCCCCGTAATTATTCCAATAGATACGTTCTATTTAATAAGATTCTTAACGAAATTGAGTGAAATATAATATCACCGAATAATTTACCGAAAGTAATTGTCTATTATTGACAAAAATTATGAAAAATTATCAAATCTTCGAATACCCCTTGTAATTATTAGCGGCGTCAACTTTAAACGCAATTTGTAACGAAACTGGGCGGAATATGACGTTACCGAAGCATTTACGAAAGCGAATAGAGATTTTAACCACACAATTCGATAATTTACATTCTTTTCGGTTCCCCCCCGTAATTATTCCAATAGATACGTTCTATTTAATAAGATTCTTAACGAAATTGAGTGAAATATAATATCACCGAATAATTTACCGAAAGTAATTGTCTATTATTGACAAAAATTATGAAAAATTATCAAATCTTCGAATACCCCTTGTAATTATTAGCGGCGTCAACTTTAAACGCAATTTGTAACGAAACTGGGCGAAATATGACGTTACCGAAGCATCTACGAAAGTGAATAAAGATTCTAATCATACAATTCGTTAATTCAAATACTTTTCAGTTCGCCCCTGTAATATTCCAATTCCACTTCCTATTTCATTCTTTTTAAATATGGCAACGTAGTTTAATTGTGACACGTCGAACTTACAAATCGTACAGTTTTTATCAAGTAACGACATAAGTTATTTAGTATACATTATTATAACCTCAAAGCGTCAAAAAGGATACAGAACATTAATTATGATCATTGAATTATTAAAATTTTGACAGATGACATCAGAAATATACAGAAAATTAACAATCATAGACCTAGTAACACCACACTGCGTATTCGATGAAATTTTTATTTCATTATTAGAACGAGATGTTGTATCTGTCAAGTATACTTTGCACCGTTTGTTTTTTTTACTCCTTCATCTTTATTAAGTTGAAATTTTTATAACCGTTGGTATTATTCATATTAAACTGTTTACATCACCACTACACCAACAGTCACCATTAGACAGTCTGAAGCGCGTTCCGATAACCAAGTTATCGCCTTCAGAACGCGCGTCAGTGTAATTGTGAGTGGTGGTGTAAACAGTTTATTTAGTACTTCTTTATCTTGTTTTACCAATCACCACACGTTGGGATAAATATTCCTTAGATCAGACGATGTTTACAATAAAAAAATGATTGAAAATGAACTGACAATATTTTTATTAAAACGACAGCTGTCAAAAAAGTATAACCACTATTGTGATGTCAATGGAAATGAAAAGAACGCATGTGTTTACTTAAAAAACCAAATTTATTCAAGTACGTCAGGAGATCGGATTTAACAACGTTGCAGGACTTGAAAAATTATCTATAGATTGTGGAAATGTTTGTATATATTGAGATATTCCGTAATCGCGGTTACGAGAGGGTCAAAAGTCAAAAATCCTTCGCATATTTCGTCTAGTCTATTTATTTTAAAATCAACGGAATTGTTAATTGAAAATTACGACGATGGCGTGACTAGTTTGCTCAACAAATATTTATTTTCTATCGATGGGTAATTATTAGATAACAACGTATAATTTACACCTTTTGATAAACAAATAATTTTATGGTGGTTTTGCTAAAAATAAATCGGTTGACGTCTCAGGTGCATTTCACATTTTATAATATCGATGTTATTTATGGTGTTTCGGAAAAATTATTCCCTTTGTAATTATTTCGAAAACTACGTCAACTCTCATCGCAATTTGTAACGAATCTTGAATTACTTTCTGGTTTCCTCTTGTAAATATTTCAATAGATACGTTCGCTTTGATCGTACTTCGAACTAATTGAGTGAAAGTAATCGCTTAATGACTTTTTTAATTACCATTGTAGTTATTTAAAAAAACAGACGTCAATTGTAACCGTAAATGTAAATTTTTCAAGAATTTGAGTACAATGTGACGTTAGTGAAGGATTTGAGAAATTAAATACACATTCTACCCTATCCCATCCTACCATTCTACACTTTTTTTGATAATTATAATACTTTTCGATTTCCCCTTGTAATTATTTAAATTTGATCCTATTTTGAACGAAATTTGGCAGGGCAATTGTTGGTTTTACTCAAATATTTTGAAAAATTATCAATTTTTTGAGTTTCCCTTGTAATTATTTTATAACATACGTCAATTGTCACCGCCATTTTCGTGGAAATGTCAATTTTCAACGAATTTAAATGAAAACTGTCATTAAAATTCCCCATGTAATTATTTGAAAGCTACGTCAACTGTCATTAAAATTTTGAACGATCTGTTAATTCTTAACGGAAATTAGTGAAATACGGGGGTTATTCTATATATTTATGCAAATAATCACGGATTTACCCTCCTATTTTGTAATTTGTACTACTTCTTGTTTTCCCCACGTAATTACTTCAATAGATACACACTTTGATCGTATTTTTAACGAAATATTATGTTACCGAGGGTTTACGAAAGTAATCTCTGGTTTTACGTCAACATTTTGAAAATTTGACGACTATTTTATTTCCCCGTGTAATTATTTTGAAATCTACGTCAACTGTTATGGACATTCTGAAATAACTATCAAATTTGAACGAAACTAAGTGACACGTGACGTTACCTAAACATTTACGGAAGTAATAATACTTTTCGATCTCTCCTTGTAATTATTTCATTATTTACGTTCGCCATTTTTAATGTACTGTCAAAGTGAATAGAAGATTCTAACCACACATTTCGGTAATTTTAATATTTCTTCAATTCCCATCGTAAAATTGTTTTGGTTAGATTATAACCTATAAAATTTTTCGATCGCAGGATGGTTGGGATATTCGAATGAAAAGATCCAACATTTGGCGCAGAAATACATGGACGCCGGTTTCAACGCTTTCAAAGTGAAAGTCGGTAAAAATTTGAAAGACGACGCCAAAAGATTGGAATTTATTAGAAACATCATCGGTTGGGATAAAACGTTGGTAAGACGCTTTTATTTATTTTTTTATTTTTCATATTTTCGACGCTAATCACATTGTCGCAGATGGTGGATGCCAATCAGGTATGGGAAGTCCAAGAAGCTATCGATTGGATGAAGGAATTGGCTAAATTCAAACCGCTCTGGATCGAAGAACCGACCTCGCCCGATGACGTTCTCGGTCACGCCGAAATATCCAAAGCTCTAAAACCTCTAGGAATCGGCGTAGCTTCCGGGGAGATGTGTTGCAACAGGGTATTATTCAAACAATTCTTGCAAACGGACGCCATACAATATTGTCAAATCGATTCGGCCCGTATCGGTGGTGTCAACGAGATCTTATCCGTTTATCTAATGGCACAAAAACTTGGAGGTTTGTATTTATAAATTTCGATCACTTGGTGCTAAATCTGCACGAATTGTTGACTGCTCCTTATAATTTTAGTCGTTTAGATCAAATAAGTCACTTAGATCCATGTCCGGCAATTAAAATGGCTGAACATTCACTTGGTGTCAAATCTGACAAAGTTTTTGTCATTTTTGTCTGTTAATCGATGATGAAATGGATGAAAACATGGAAAAAAGTTGCACTGAACTAAATTTGGTAAAATTGTCGACCGCCTAGTAGAAATTACTTGGTGTCAACTCCGGCAATTACAGTGGATGCCAAATATCAATTCCTTGTATTGTGCAACGTTCCTGTGCCTTTTCAATACATTTGATAATTCACGTGGAATCAAATTTTTTCACTCTTAGTCGGTTGACAACAAGTATAAGTCGCCAAGTCTGGCAATTATATAATTTCATCGTATTTTTTGAGTCCATTATCTCTTAATCGGCGATAAAATAGACGAAATTGGGTAAAAAAGGCACAACGAACTGAATTTGGTGAAAGTATCGGCTGCTTTTGGTTTTTTTTTTAGTTTCGGTCGATTTGTACCGAGTGAAAGTCACTTGGTGTCATGTCCGACGACTGCAGTGGTTTTTAAATGTCAATTCCTCGAATGATCCTAATCCTGGTGTCTTTTGGACACATTTGTCTCTTTATCTCTTTGCCAAATGTGGAAAAAAGTCGCGCTATACCAAATCCGGACAAACCGCTTCTTTGGAGCGAATGCAGTGTTTTTTGCTCGTTTTTCAATCGATTAATATGTTTTAGTAAAAGTATGTCCTCACGCCGGCGGTGTCGGTCTTTGCGAAATGGTACAACATCTACAAATGTGGGACTACGTCGCCTTATCGGGAACTTCCGATGGTAAATGGGTGGAATACGTCGATCAACAACACGAACATTTCGTTTATCCGACGTTAATAGAAAACGCTCATTATCTAGCACCGAGGGTAAGTAATTTCTTCTTCTTTTTCCTTACTTTATGCAACGGGTTGAGTTTACGTTGTAGGCGCCCGGATACAACACCGAATTGAAAAAAGAAGCGATCGAAGATTACGTTTATCCGAACGGAAAGGAATGGGAAAGTATGTTCGCCAAAGGAATTTTCAGCGATCCCAGAAAGAAGAAATAAATTATCCGAAAAATATCTGTATAATTGAAAATTGATTAAACCGTACCCCTTAAAATTAAGAATTTTTTTTAAATTTAAACATATCCAATTTCCTCTGTTTCTCTTTCGGTTTATCGCAGTCTGCGTTTTGGAATTTCCTCTTTTCTCCTACCTGGAAACGACAAATTTGAAAAAGTAAAAAAATCAGTGAATCGATGCGAAATTACCTCCGGAAACTTTTTGTTAACCTCCTTGGTTTCATTTTCGTACGTAACCCCGGCAAATTTATCGGTTAAACTGAGGGGATTGATCGTTTTATCGAATTTCGGTTTCTGGAGACGTTTCAAAAACGGATTCACTTCTTCTCTTTCCATTTGCTGAAATTAAGAAAGAAAAAATGATTCGTCTGCTTGGATGTAATACGAATTTGATTACCTCTGTATCTATGGTAGTGTCGCTGAATGAATTTGGGGTGGAAATTTCCTGGAAACAAAATTTTTTAAAACGAAATTATCGCGATTTGATTAGATTCTTACTGTGTTTAGGGTAGTTTCCGTTACATCTGGGGTAGCCGGAACTTCTTTAAACGTTTCCCGTTTCAATTTCGGTGTGCGTTTTAGATTTAATTTTATATTAGTCGGTTTTCGGGATGTAGTTTCCTCTTTTTCTGTATCCTGTAATGTTTCTTTGCCATTTTCGGATTCTAGCGTAAGTTTCGTTAGTAGATTCGTTAATTTTTCCGCTAGTCTCTTTTTATCTAATTTTGAGGCGTATTTTAACGCTAACGATATTATTTGGGGGTTCAATACGATTTCCATCAATTCTAACGCCCTTTCATCTAAATTATTCTTGCAAGCCAACTGAAAAATTAATTTTTTCATTATTTTGTTGAAAAATTTTCACCTATATATATTTAAAACTCCATTTCGAAAAGTCTGAAGTTTACAGACAATATATCTACTACAAAGAAAATCTCATACTACAGGAAAAAAGTTTACAGAAAGGTTTACAAAAGAAAAGTACAAATTTTACAGAAAAACTGACAAGAACTACAGAAAAAAGTATAAAAAGCCTACAGAAAATGCCTCTACTACAAACAAAGATCTATTACTACAGGAAAAAAAATTACAGAAAGGTTTACAGCAAACAAATGAAGTTTTTAGAAAGGTGTACAAAATAAAAATACAAATTCTACAGAAAAACTGACAAGAACTACAGAAAAAAGTATAAAAAGCCTACAGAAAATGCCTCTACTACAAGCAAGACCTATTACTACAGGAAAAACAAATTACAGAAAACAAATGAAGTTTTTAGAAAGGTTTACAAAATAAAAATACAAATTCTACAGAAAAACTGACAAGAACTACAGAAAAAAGTATAAAAAGCCTACAGAAAACGCCTCTACTACAAACAAAGATCTATTACTACAGGAAAAACAAATTACAGAAAGGTTTACAGAAAACAAACGAAGTTTTTAGAAAGGTGTACAAAATAAAAATACAAATTTTACAGAAAAACTGACAAGAACTACAGAAAAAAGTATAAAAAGCCTACAGAAAATGCCTCTACTACAAGCAAGACCTATTACTACAGGAAAAACAAATTACAGAAAGGTTTACAGAAAACAAACGAAGTTTTTAGAAAGGCGTACAAAATAAAAATACAAATTTTACAGAAAAACTGACAAGAACTACAGAAAAAAGTATAAAAAGCCTACAGAAAATGCCTCTACTACAAACAAAGATCTATTACTACAGGAAAAAAAATTACAGAAAGGTTTACAGCAAACAAATGAAGTTTTTAGAAAGGTGTACAAAATAAAAATACAAATTCTACAGAAAAACTGACAAGAACTACAGAAAAAAGTATAAAAAGCCTACAGAAAATGCCTCTACTACAAGCAAGACCTATTACTACAGGAAAAACAAATTACAGAAAACAAATGAAGTTTTTAGAAAGGTTTACAAAATAAAAATACAAATTCTACAGAAAAACTGACAAGAACTACAGAAAAAAGTATAAAAAGCCTACAGAAAACGCCTCTACTACAAACAAAGATCTATTACTACAGGAAAAAAAATTACAGAAAGGTTTACAGCAAACAAATGAAGTTTTTAGAAAGGTGTACAAAATAAAAATACAAATTCTACAGAAAAACTGACAAGAACTACAGAAAAAAGTATAAAAAGCCTACAGAAAATGCCTCTACTACAAGCAAGACCTATTACTACAAGAAAAACAAATTACAGAAAACAAATGAAGTTTTTAGAAAGGTTTACAAAATAAAAATACAAATTCTACAGAAAAACTGACAAGAACTACAGAAAAAAGTATAAAAAGCCTACAGAAAATGCCTCTACTACAAGCAAGACCTATTACTACAGGAAAAACAAATTACAGAAAACAAATGAAGTTTTTAGAAAGGTTTACAAAATAAAAATACAAATTCTACAGAAAAACTGACAAGAACTACAGAAAAAAGTATAAAAAGCCTACAGAAAACGCCTCTACTACAAACAAAGATCTATTACTACAGGAAAAAAAATTACAGAAAGGTTTACAGCAAACAAATGAAGTTTTTAGAAAGGTGTACAAAATAAAAATACAAATTCTACAGAAAAACTGACAAGAACTACAGAAAAAAGTATAAAAAGCCTACAGAAAACGCCTCTACTACAAGCAAGACCTATTACTACAGGAAAAACAAATTACAGAAAGGTTTACAGAAAACAAACGAAGTTTTTAGAAAGGCGTACAAAATAAAAATACAAATTTTACAGAAAAACTGACAAGAACTACAGAAAAAAGTATAAAAAGCCTACAGAAAATGCCTCTACTACAAGCAAGACCTATTACTACAAGAAAAACAAATTACAGAAAGGTTTACAGAAAACTAATGAAGTTTTTAGAAAGGCGTACAAAATAAAAATACAAATTCTACAGAAAAACTGACAAGAACTACAGAAAAAAGTATAAAAAGCCTACAGAAAATGCCTCTACTACAAGCAAGACCTATTACTACAGGAAAAACAAATTACAGAAAGGTTTACAGAAAACTAATGAAGTTTTTAGAAAGGCGTACAAAATAAAAATACAAATTTTACAGAAAAACTGACAAGAACTACAGAAAAAAGTCTAAAAAGCCTACAGAAAATGCCTCTACTACAAGCAAGACCTATTACTACAGGAAAAACAAATTACAGAAAGGTTTACAGAAAACTAATGAAGTTTTTAGAAAGGCGTACAAAATAAAAATACAAATTCTACAGAAAAACTGACAAGAACTACAGAAAAAAGTATAAAAAGCCTACAGAAAATGCCTCTACTACAAGCAAGACCTATTACTACAGGAAAAACAAATTACAGAAAGGTTTACAGAAAACAAACGAAGTTTTTAGAAAGGCGTACAAAATAAAAATACAAATTTTACAGAAAAACTGACAAGAACTACAGAAAAAAGTATAAAAAGCCTACAGAAAATGCCTCTACTACAAGCAAGACCTATTACTACAGGAAAAACAAATTACAGAAAGGTTTACAGAAAACTAATGAAGTTTTTAGAAAGGCGTACAAAATAAAAATACAAATTCTACAGAAAAACTGACAAGAACTACAGAAAAAAGTATAAAAAGCCTACAGAAAATGCCTCTACTACAAGCAAGACCTATTACTACAGGAAAAACAAATTACAGAAAGGTTTACAGAAAACAAACGAAGTTTTTAGAAAGGCGTACAAAATAAAAATACAAATTTTACAGAAAAACTGACAAGAACTACAGAAAAAAGTATAAAAAGCCTACAGAAAATGCCTCTACTACAAGCAAGACCTATTACTACAGGAAAAACAAATTACAGAAAGGTTTACAGAAAACAAACGAAGTTTTTAGAAAGGCGTACAAAATAAAAATACAAATTTTACAGAAAAACTGACAAGAACTACAGAAAAAAGTATAAAAAGCCTACAGAAAATGCCTCTACTACAAGCAAGACCTATTACTACAGGAAAAACAAATTACAGAAAGGTTTACAGAAAACTAATGAAGTTTTTAGAAAGGCGTACAAAATAAAAATACAAATTCTACAGAAAAACTGACAAGAACTACAGAAAAAAGTATAAAAAGCCTACAGAAAATGCCTCTACTACAAGCAAGACCTATTACTACAGGAAAAACAAATTACAGAAAGGTTTACAGAAAACAAACGAAGTTTTTAGAAAGGCGTACAAAATAAAAATACAAATTTTACAGAAAAACTGACAAGAACTACAGAAAAAAGTATAAAAAGCCTACAGAAAATGCCTCTACTACAAGCAAGACCTATTACTACAGGAAAAACAAATTACAGAAAGGTTTACAGAAAACTAATGAAGTTTTTAGAAAGGCGTACAAAATAAAAATACAAATTCTACAGAAAAACTGACAAGAACTACAGAAAAAAGTATAAAAAGCCTACAGAAAATGCCTCTACTACAAGCAAGACCTATTACTACAGGAAAAACAAATTACAGAAAGGTTTACAGAAAACAAACGAAGTTTTTAGAAAGGCGTACAAAATAAAAATACAAATTTTACAGAAAAACTGACAAGAACTACAGAAAAAAGTATAAAAAGCCTACAGAAAATGCCTCTACTACAAGCAAGACCTATTACTACAGGAAAAACAAATTACAGAAAGGTTTACAGAAAACAAACGAAGTTTTTAGAAAGGCGTACAAAATAAAAATACAAATTTTACAGAAAAACTGACAAGAACTACAGAAAAAAGTATAAAAAGCCTACAGAAAATGCCTCTACTACAAGCAAGACCTATTACTACAAGAAAAACAAATTACAGAAAACAAATGAAATTTTTAGAAAGGTTTACAAAATAAAAATACAAATTCTACAGAAAAACTGACAAGAACTACAGAAAAAAGTATAAAAAGCCTACAGAAAATGCCTCTACTACAAACTACAATTTTACAGAAAAAATAAAAAAATTTTAAAAACTTCTACAAAAAAAAATTGTCAACGAGAAATTAATGTTTAGGAGAAAATGACAAATTTTACAAAAAAACAGAGTTATTACAGAAGAATTTTACGGAACATGTTTGTATAAAAAATACTACAGGAAAAAAGTTTACAGAGAAAAAATGAAGTTTAACAACAAACGGTTTGTTTATGAAGTACAATTTTACAAAAACAATGAATTATAGAAATGTATTAAGAAAAAAAAAACGAGATTTGGCAAAAGTTTGAGAAATCAAAAACAGATATTGTACAGAAAATCAGAATGGGATTACAGAAAAAAGTAGAATGCTTACAAAGGAATATACCCGTAAAAAAATAAGCTTCAATTTTACAGAAAAAAATGAATAGTTTAAAAAAAAACAAAACAGGCATTACAGAAAAAACGGTATAAAGTTATAAGAAAATGTTTATAAAAAAAAATAAATTCCAATTTTACAGAGAATTCTACAGAAAAAAGTGAAGTTTGACAATAATTTGATAAATTAAAATAAAACGAAATTGTTAATAGAAAATTTTACAAAAAAAAAAGTAAAACAAACAGATAAAAGTCCATATTGAAAATAAATTTCAATTTTAGAGATAAAAAATAGTATATCACCGAAAAAATCGATCCAACAAAAATCAAAGTTTATTAAAACATAAAAAGTTCAAAGCCTATATAAAGAAAAGTGGAATTTTTCAGAAAATAAGTCCGGAGAGGAGCATTTCGAGAAAAATAATGTCCAAATACGCCCGGATACTTCGGAAGTAAATTCAACTTCAAATAATTGGTCACTATTGCCACGAACTCGTCTGACTAAAGCCGGTCCTGTCCGTTTAAATTAATAGAATGTAAAGTTTGGTGGACGCGCCGGGTCTTTAAATCGTTTTTCTAAGTTGTTTACATCTTTAGTGACATCTTTTTAAAAGAGACGATTCCAATATGACCTCTTCGTTTGTTTACATCCTAGAGTCCGAAATATCGAGAAAAACCGTTATGTATAAATAGCCATCAAGTGAGTAAATAATCTGGAATATTTGGAATAATCAAAAATAAATTAGATAAAGTGTTAGTGAATAGTGCTTAGTTTGGTGTATTTAGTGTTACATATATTCCAGAAAAAAACTTACGGCGAAAGTTTTAACGGCGGTCTCTTTGAATTTTTTATCGATATCGGGAATTTGTAACATCGACCAAGTGAACAAATTCATTTCCATTTTGGTTTTATCGTTAGTTGTTTCGGCGAATGGCGGTTCGATCGGTATTTCACACATCGTCGGTCGCGGGGTAAAACCGGGATACACGGTACCCCTGCACTTGATACCCCCGACCGTTTGATTCGATTCGAAAATCGTAGTTACGAAAAAACCATCGCCGGGACATTTTCTCTACAAAAAAAAAAAAAAAATTAATAAGTCCGGCTATATCGCACGGTTCGGATTCGCTTATTTAGCGTTTTCGTAATCGTAGAATCCATTTATCGAAATCCCAGCTCGATCTCGATGAAACCGAGTATCGATAAATGGATTTCATGTTTTCGAAAACGCTAAGCTAACCGGATCTGTCAAGTTTTGTTTTTCGAATACTCTGGTTGCTTCCCGATTGTTCTATTTAAATCCGATATTGACATTTGACAGGTTTAGGAAAGGAAAATAAAGAGCGGAGTGAAATATTATACTCTGTTAGTTATCCGCACGGTTCGGCTTCGCTTATTTAGCGTTTTCGTAATCGTAGAATCCATTTATCGAAATCCCAGCTCGATCTCGATGAAACCGAGTATCGATAAATGGATTTCATGTTTTCGAAAACGCTAAGCTAACCGGATCTGTCAAGTTTTGTTTTTCGAATACTCTAGTTGCTTCCCGATTGTTCTATTTAAATCCGATATTGACATTTGACAGGTTTAGGAAAGGAAAATAAAGAGCGGAGTGAAATATTATACTCTGTTAGTTATCCGCACGGTTCGGCTTCGCTTATTTAGCGTTTTCGTAATCGTAGAATCCATTTATCGAAATCCCAGCTCGATCTCGATGAAACCGAGTATCGATAAATGGATTTCATGTTTTCGAAAACGCTAAGCTAACCGGATCTGTCAAGTTTTGTTTTTCGAATACTCTGGTTGCTTCCCGATTGTTCTATTTATATCCGATATTGACATTTGACAGGTTTAGGAAAGGAAAATAAAGAGCGGAGTGAAATATTATACTCTGTTAGTTATCCGCACGGTTCGGCTTCGCTTATTTAGCGTTTTCGTAATCGTAGAATCCATTTATCGAAATCCTAATTCGATTATCGGGTATCGATAAATGGATTTCACGGTTTCGAAAACGCTAAACTAACCGTGAATGAAGGGCATAGGGGAGTATGAATTGATTTACATGTTTAGTCGTGTCGCAAAATGGTATCCAAGTATTGGTGTTGTGCGGATACATCGATAATATTCCGGAAGAATCCATCATCGCAGGGGTACCTATATCCGAAAATCCCAACCAAGTTAACGTCGAATCGGGACCCAGAGCCCCACCGATATCCCTACATTGTATAGATTGACCTAAAAATGATTGAAAACATAATTTAAACCAACAAAAAAAAAATGATTTTATCGATTCACCTTCGAATTTAATCAACCTCACGTTGATACATTGATCCCCTTTTCTTACTCCAGACGTATGGTGAGCAATCATGAGTAAATCTTTGAAAGCTGCCATAGAAACTACAGGTCCCGGTATGGACAGTACCGCCCTTTGGGTACCGTAAACTGACGCTACCCTTATTATGTAATTACCCATTGCGAAACCAATTAAATTTTCGGAGGCGGTTACCGAAATTATTTCTTCGGTTTCTTCGACTTTCAACATCCATTCTTTGGAGCTGGCTATCAAAGGCACAACGTGAATTTGACTGAAAACCGAATTTAGTTACAATTTGTATTAAAAACAAATTCAATTGTTTTCACCTAACTTCGAAGCACAAAAATTTCATTCAAAATTGGTGGAAAAGAAGTTCATTGGGCCCATACGCAATCCACTTTATTATATTATGAAAAATACATTTTTTTTTTCGAAATTAATTCCCTTTGCACCTAACCTCAAAACTTACTAACAACCGTTTTTTGTTTTCCTATTATTTTCTCATGAAAAATTGGATGAAAGAAAAAAATCCACAATTAATCCTCACCTAACCTCAAAACTCATACAAAATCTTTTTTTTTTCTTTTACTATTTTTTTAACACAAAAATTTTATTCAAAATAGTTGGAAAAGTAGGTCATTTGTCCCATTCACAAATAACTGTTTTTTTTAACAAAACTTTCAACAAAAAAAATGGTGGAAAAGTAGTTCATTTGTACTATGCACACAAAACAAAATAGTTAGATGAGTAGGTTATTTGTCCTGTATAAAATCCCATTTTATATTATAAAAAAAAAATTAAAATCCCAACAAAAGTTTCAATTTTTTAGAACAACAATACAAAAGTAGTTCTTTTGTCTCTAACAAATTGCCCTGTTTTTGAAAAATTTCAATTTAAGAGATTTTTTTCAATTTTTTTGATCAATAAAAAATTTTTGGGTAAAAAATTATAATTACTAAATTATACTAACAATTACACTAAAAAAAAGCATACCTAGAATTTGCCACCAGCAGTGCGCTTCTACTCAGTGACCCCATCGTATAATCCTGATAATTTTGCATCATCATGCTGTTGTGGAAACTCGAATCATGAAATTCAACTTCTATAGATTTAACGGAAGTTTCGTCAGAATTATTTCCATAACATCTAATAACCCCCACGTCATTCCAGCACATATATCTCGGATCTAGATGCTCGGGGGTCGAAGATGACATAAAAGGTGGTTGTAATGGAATTTCTGGAGTACGCGGTCTTGGTGTAGGTACCCTGGAAGAGCCTGCGACAAAAAAAATCAATTTTTTTATACCTACTGGATATATAAAACACTTTTGTAATAAATAATTAAATTATAATTTGAATATAATAATTTCATACTTACTTTTAACACTAACACTGTAAATAGAAATAAACAATATATATCCAACAACCCTATATATATATATAAAAATAATTTTTACATTACATACCAGCCACAGATTGCTTGGAATCTTCATCTATATCATTCATGTACTGCTTTTTTAATTTATTAACAGAAAAAGTATTTTCATCATCATCATCATCATCATCGTCGACTTCTTCGAATGGTATGTTATCAAAATTTAATTCATTTGTAATAATAACATCTTGACTTTTATTAGAAATTTCTTTATTTTGATTTATAATAGACCAAGTCATTATTCCTAATTGACCCTCGACGTCAGTGTAAACGATTTGTCCGTTTCCTTAAAAAAATTAGATGATTTTTTCACTAAATCATAAAGAAAAATATTAATAAGGGGAAAAACAAATCAAAGCAACAGGAACCAAAACTTTGAGAGATTTTCAAAGAACCCTAGAAAGAGCAAAAGAAGTACAAATCTCATAGAAAATTGTATTTTATTAAGCTTTAAAAAACTGAAAAATTTCTTTTAAATATTGTTCATTTTTTTATCTTAATTAAGAAAAAAATATATATCGAAACTTTTTTTATTTCTGTAAATTTCATTAATAGAATTTTTTTATTTTAGTATTACTTGTACTTAAATCGAAAGAAATGATTCAATTATCATTTATAATAATAATAATAATAAAAAATAATATAAATACCTATGGGATTCCACATTAAACCACAAACAGCTACTGATTTCTCATGTTTGCTAACACAGGATACTTCTCCTGTAGAAACATTCCAAATCACAAAATCCCCTTCTAATGTAGTGGCTAAAATGTATCCCCCGCAAGGCGAAAATTGAACAATGGAATAATCTGAAGAAACTTCTTTACATGTTAAAGTAACATTTGTGGACCAATCTGACACTTGTAAAATAATAACGCTGTTCTTTTCGGGGTAAGCAAGATATTTTCCTTGTTTAGGTTCAAAATCAATTCGACCTAAACCACATTAAATATTCATTAATTTTATGATTTTTTTTCAAGTAAAATAAACCTTACATAATAACTTTGCATTAGAAAAACTGTTGACCTTAGGAAAACAAGTGATTTCTTTCAACAAAACTTTACTTTCTATATTCCATATTCTTAATTTAGTATCACCACATGAAGCCGCTAACATTTTAGACGCAGATGTAACAGAAACGCTCAAACACGGACCCGACATTCCTTCAATTACAGTCACTTCTTTATGCGATTTTTCTAAATTCACCAATTTAATTTCCATATCTTCACCAGCAAGTGCTAATAACTAGACGAAATATTTCTAGTACTAAAATTTATTATTATAAAAAACACTTACTTTGCTATGTCGATCTACCGCGATGTGATTTATTGGTGCTACAAATCTATCTAAAACGCCAGCTCTATCACCGTCAGCTAACGATAATATTTGAATATCATTATTATTAGTTGAAACATAAACATTATCTCCTTTTTGTCCAACCGATAGTGCCCATTCTCCTACGCAATTGTGAATAGGATCTTCTTCGTCTGTAGACCATATTCTTATTTCTCCATCAGCCCCGCAAGTCACAAATTTACTAAAGTAATGATCACGCTAATAAAAGTCTGAAAGATTTATAGTTGTAAAAATTAAATAGTAAATACCTTCCGTCTTCAGAAAAACAAACATCAGTGTGACCTTCATCATGTGCATATCTTAAATCTTCGTGTTTAACAGTCATGCTTTTACCCAAAAATTATTTTATTATAAATGATTAAAAAAAGAATATTTTATTTAGTTTGACTTTGACAATAAAAAACCCGGGAAAATAATAGTATAAAAATTAGGGATATTTGTTTTTAAAATTCCCCTAAAACATTCTGTCTCTATTAACTGTGAGTATAAGAAAAAGATGCATAATAATATGAATATAATGCATCAGGAATTTTTACAATTTTCTATATTTTATAATATATTTGATGGAAATATATGGATTCTATTTGAAATAGTATATAGAATTTCCTCTTTAAATCATTAAATTGTGTTACTTTTCGAAAAACATCTTTATTTTTTCAAATTTAACGGACTCGTTTCACCTCGAACTCAACAAAGCGCGAACATCTAAAACGAACGCAGCGATCGTTTGCTACAATTTCTTATGACCGCCATTTTACATTACCGAGGTGGGGATACGGTAACTGGCGTTCTTATTGTAAGTTTACGAAAGTGGAGTTTTATTTCAATACATTTTTAATAAATCAGTGTAAAATATAGACATAAACGTAAATTGAAGTTACAAAAGCGGTCCTTAAAAAGTGATAGTGTTTTGTGATTTTGGAGTGAAGAAAGCTCGCTGTACTGGGAATCTAACAGCGTGGCTCCATTGGCTTCTCTTTGTTTCTGTACTCTCTGTCAAGGAAAGTGTAAGGTATGCAATATACAAATACATCTTGTTATTATTTAGTAATACGCTTGTATCTGAAACTACGTAAATGCCGCGTCAAGATCAAGATGTAGCGGCTGCCGCTACACAATGTTTTTATTTCCTCGTGTATGACGGTGTATCTCGCCCAGATATGCCAATCATGTTTACGTTTAATAGGAAAATAGGTATTCGCCGGGATATTGCTAAAGTATAATACCATTTTCATTGGTAATTATACTACCTGGTGTGTATTGCAGTTGTAAGTTTCAAAGATAATTTCTATTTGATTACTTGTAGGTATGGCAATGACCCGCATTTCACTTCCAAGTAGATACTATCACTTTTGCACATCTATACATAAATTGTAGTTATTATTTGAAAACTTTTACTTTTCCTCGTAAATTCGATATATATTACTTTTAAATTTTCATATTTAATATAAATATATTTTTTAAATAAATGGAAATTTTTTGCTTGAGTTGCTGTTAATTTTGCAGCATTTAGCCAAAAATCCCTGTTTTCTTTTACAAAATAAACTATATTCAAGTGAACTTTCCAGTATTTCAAATTAATAGATGTAATAAAATTTATCAATTTCTCCGATGAGATTTTAAACTGTTTACAGTATTTTAGAGATTAGAGATGGAAAATAAGCATTCGACATAATTGAAGTTTATAAAAAAAATCTCATTTTCAATGATAATAATTGTATAAAAAATAAATTTCAGTACCATCTAGGTAACGTTATTTTAAATAATTTTGTTTTGATTGCGTATTTACTTGCTAAAATAAAAAAAAAAAACTTGATGCCAATTTATATATAATTTCAAATTTGATCATTACGAGAATTTAAAAAATTGGGAGTCAAATCTGCTTGTTTAGTTAGTTCGTATGTTGTTGTTAATAGCATGATTCTCATCAATATTTTTTCTTTTCCAATATTTCAAATTCAACACAAAGACGTTCGAATTTAAAATGTCATATCTTCTTGTTTTATTTTGTATTCCAAAGCTACCAAAATTTCAACTCGGTTATTGTAGTTTTTTTGACAGATACTAAAGTTGCTCTGATGTCTCTAAATTCCTGAAACCTACTGAGAAATTATTCTTTTGGGGAAAATAAAAAAAAATGAGTGCCCTTTCACTACCAATCTTTTAACTTGAAGAAAAAATTACATTTCGATTCTCGATTTATAGAGCAATTGTAAATTATCAAAATAACATGTAATTTTGTTCTCACCTAGTTTTTTTTTTTGAATGAAAATATTTATTGCACTTTATGTAGATGTTTGTGCCAGGGAAAGATCCACATGCGGCTGTGAAGCCGACCACCGAGCTATGGCATCTGTACACTTGATTTGCTTGTAAACAAATTTTATTTCCTCGTTCTTTTGAAAATGTTTCAAACAAGTTTTTTCATAAAGCATCATTAGATCTTCAGATCTTTCGTGTGTGTTGCTTTTGTGATATTTTAAGAAATTTCGTTTGCTTATACGAGGGTTGCTACTCAAGTATTGAGATACCTCCAAAATATTTTTCCTCCAAAGCGTTTTTGTTTGAACTGACGTGCGAGTTCTCAGAGAAAGTGGGAAATCAGAGCAGGACAATCGGAAAGTTCATAGATGCTCAAAATTTGTCCCGATAAAATTTTGGTCTAGTTCTTTCGAATTTGGTACTTGAAAACTTGACACCTACGGCTTCCTCTGTACATTCAGAGAAAGTGCATTCTTCCTAAATGATGGAATAAAATACGTTTTTTTGTGAATCCTTAGAAATATATTTTCCTCTTATCAGATATAAAAATTATTCGCTTATCTATTGTAATCCTTTTTTGTTTATTAGTGGCTTCCTCCATAAAATTTAATAATTCCATGTCAAAAACCTTTCTAAGTGATTCAT
The DNA here is from genome assembly GCF_026230105.1 of Diorhabda sublineata. Taxonomy (NCBI): domain Eukaryota; kingdom Metazoa; phylum Arthropoda; class Insecta; order Coleoptera; family Chrysomelidae; genus Diorhabda; species Diorhabda sublineata. The sequence goes on from NC_079481.1 coordinate 497,114, forward strand.
ACACTAAAAAATATTGGAAAGGGAAAAGCAGTTACCAAACGAATATATTTCCGAGCTTTCGAATACTTATTTATTTAGAGTTAGTATAATTTTGCCACAATCCCACTAAGAAAACTGTCATAATCTAGTTGGCAACCACGCCACGTGTCTTTTCATTTAAAAATACTTGATACAGGTAGACATTTTTCATAAGATATAGCATATAATCAAGTTAATCCTCCCCAATGTACTTGACTTTGGGCAAAACTCAAAACCTTCTACCTTTTCTTCGTTCCATACTTCAGATCAGATCTCGAGCGATTCTAATCGATTTCTTATTTTGAAGCTCCTGTATAAAAGAAGAAAGAAAAAAAAATCTGTTGGCAATTCGAAGAGTCGCGTTTGACGTTGATGTTTATAAAAGTTTGGGGTTCTCTTTCTGGCGCTTGTACAAACTGAAAAGTTTTTATAACAATAATTTTCTGCGAGAGGGATAATTTTCAAAGTAGAAACATTTTAATTGGATTCGCTGCACAGTTTGGATTACGGCGAAAGTTTCGTTCGGAAAAGTTTTATAAAAACGTTTTTGCTACACCAGAAGACGGGAACGTCTCTTTTTTTCAATTATTTTCTTTTAATTTAAGTACGGACTTTGCATACAGTGCGTGCGTAAACTAATTTTAAACACGCCGTATATTTTTTTTTTGTTTATTTATACAGAGGTGGCTTCGAGGTTTAGTCAAGTATGCGATTTGATTACGGCCTTAAAATCGAGATTTCTACACTATGGCGTTTTTGAAAAAGCCATGGGGCGGCGCTAATATCTAGGGATGGATGGGATTTCGAGTTTTCCGTCTAGTTGGAAATTGCATAATCGTTTTTTGAATAGTTAAATTCAATTTAAAAAATCAGGAAGCGTCTAGAATATTCTAGTTTTGTTTGGAACGTCATTTTCTCATTATAAATAGCGCAAAGTTGGTAAAAATAAACGAGGGTGGTTTGAAAAGTTTTCAAATTTGGCTTATATATTTATATAACTTTATAATTGTTAATAAATAATGTTTCAACTCGATGTACACAACAGTTTGAATCTAATATTGTTCGAAAAAAAAAAAAAAAAAATATCCATTGTTATGATAACATGATTTTAAAGTGATGTTTCTCACGGAAAATATTTCGTCTTAGCGTCATTATTTTATCGATTACTAAATTTCTAATACGCTAAAAATATCTATTTGACACATATATGTTATCGACAGGGGCGTCGCGTAAGGTAAATATTGTCATTTTTTTTTTATCGTAAAAGAAATCTTTAATCAGAATTTTAACTAGTACGAACGTATTGGAAAATCTTGACTACAATCTATACTAACCAACGTAAATTAACTTTCTGTTGGGGTGGTAAATATCCCTTGGACTCCAGGTCATAGTAAGCGTCGCGAAGGATGGTTGTGGATGGCTAAAATGTTAAAACATATATTTCTGTCCTTTTCTAACACATGAAGACCTTTGAAACGATCTTTAAATCTCTGGAATAGTCTTTCTAGAAACTTCCCAAATGATCTGAATGGTTCCAAAATGAATGCAAACGACTATAATCGATTTAGAATGTTCTAGAAATTTCTGGAATGATCTGGAAAATTCCAAAATGTTTGCAAACTACTATAATCGATTTAGATTAACGACTATAATCGATTTAGAATGTTCTAGAATTTTCACAAATGATCTGGAAGGTTCCAAAATGAGTGTAAACGATTATAATCGATTTAGAATATTCTAGAAACTTTTAGATTAGATTTAGAATGTTCTAGAAACTTTTCCAAATGATCTGAAAGGTTCCAAAATAAATGCAAACGAATATAATCGATTTAGAAGGTTCTAGAAACTTTCCCAAATGATCTGGAAAGTTCCAAAATGAGTGCAAACGTATGTAATCGATTTAGAATGTTCTAGAATGATCCGAATGGTTCCAAAATGAGTGCAAACGACTATAATCGATTTAGATAGTTCTAGAAAATTTCCCAAATGATCTGAAAGGTTCCAAAATAAATGCAAACGACTATAATCGATTTAGAATGTTCTAGAAGTTTCTGGGATGATCTGGAAAGTTCCAAAATGTTTGCAAACTACTATAATCGATTTAGAATATTCTAAAAACTTTTAGATTAGATTTAGAATGTTCTAGAAATTTCTGGAATGATCTGGAAAGTTCCAAAATGAGTGCAAACGACTATAATCGATTTAGAATGTTCTAGAATTTTCACAAATGATCTGGAAGGTTCCAAAATTAGTGTAAACGATTATAATCGATTTAGAATATTCTAGAAACTTTTAGATTAGATTTAGAATGTTCTAGAAACTTTTCCAAATGATCTGAAAGGTTCCAAAATAAATGCAAAAGACTATAATCGATTTAGAAGGTTCTAGAAACTTTCCCAAATGATCTGGAAAGTTCCAAAATGAGTGCAAACGTATGTAATCGATTTAGAATGTTCTAGAATGATCCGAATGGTTCCAAAATGAGTGCTAACGAATATAATCGATTTAGAATGCTCTAGAAACTTTCCCAAATGATCTGAAAGGTTCCAAAATGAATGCAAACGACTATAATCGATTTAGAATGTTCTAGAAGTTTCTGGAATGATCTGGAAAGTTCCAAAATGTTTGCAAACTACTATAATCGATTTAGAATATTCTAAAAACTTTTAGATTAGATTTAGAATGTTCTAGAAATTTCTGGAATGATCTGGAAAGTTCCAAAATGAGTGCAAACGACTATAATCGATTTAGAATGTTCTAGAATTTTCACAAATGATCTGGAAGGTTCCAAAATTAGTGTAAACGATTATAATCGATTTAGAATATTCTAGAAACTTTTAGATTAGATTTAGAATGTTCTAGAAACTTTTCCAAATGATCTGAAAGGTTCCAAAATAAATGCAAACGAATATAATCGATTTAGAAGGTTCTAGAAACTTTCCCAAATGATCTGGAAAGTTCCAAAATGAGTGCAAACGTATGTAATCGATTTAGAATGTTCTAGAATGATCCGAATGGTTCCAAAATGAGTGCTAACGAATATAATCGATTTAGAATGTTCTAGAAAATTTCCCAAATGATCTGAAAGGTTCCAAAATAAATGCAAACGACTATAATCGATTTAGAATGTTCTAGAAGTTTCTGGAATGATCTGGAAAGTTCCAAAATGTTTGCAAACTACTATAATCGATTTAGAATATTCTAAAAACTTTTAGATTAGATTTAGAATGTTCTAGAAATTTCTGGAATGATCTGGAAAGTTCCAAAATGAGTGCAAACGACTATAATCGATTTAGAATGTTCTAGAATTTTCACAAATGATCTGGAAGGTTCCAAAATTAGTGTAAACGATTATAATCGATTTAGAATATTCTAGAAACTTTTAGATTAGATTTAGAATGTTCTAGAAACTTTTCCAAATGATCTGAAAGGTTCCAAAATAAATGCAAAAGACTATAATCGATTTAGAAGGTTCTAGAAACTTTCCCAAATGATCTGGAAAGTTCCAAAATGAGTGCAAACGTATGTAATCGATTTAGAATGTTCTAGAATGATCCGAATGGTTCCAAAATGAGTGCTAACGAATATAATCGATTTAGAATGCTCTAGAAACTTTCCCAAATGATCTGAAAGGTTCCAAAATGAATGCAAACGACTATAATCGATTTAGAATGTTCTAGAAGTTTCTGGAATGATCTGGAAAGTTCCAAAATGTTTGCAAACTACTATAATCGATTTAGAATATTCTAAAAACTTTTAGATTAGATTTAGAATGTTCTAGAAATTTCTGGAATGATCTGGAAAGTTCCAAAATGAGTGCAAACGACTATAATCGATTTAGAATGTTCTAGAATTTTCACAAATGATCTGGAAGGTTCCAAAATTAGTGTAAACGATTATAATCGATTTAGAATATTCTAGAAACTTTTAGATTAGATTTAGAATGTTCTAGAAACTTTTCCAAATGATCTGAAAGGTTCCAAAATAAATGCAAACGAATATAATCGATTTAGAAGGTTCTAGAAACTTTCCCAAATGATCTGGAAAGTTCCAAAATGAGTGCAAACGTATGTAATCGATTTAGAATGTTCTAGAATGATCCGAATGGTTCCAAAATGAGTGCTAACGAATATAATCGATTTAGAATGTTCTAGAAAATTTCCCAAATGATCTGAAAGGTTCCAAAATAAATGCAAACGACTATAATCGATTTAGAATGTTCTAGAAGTTTCTGGGATGATCTGGAAAGTTCCAAAATGAGTGCAAACGACTATAATCGATTTAGAATGCTCTAGAAACTTTCCCAAATGATCTGAAAGGTTCCAAAATAAATGCAAACGACTATAATCGATTTAGAATGTTCTAGAAGTTTCTGGAATGATCTGGAAAGTTCCAAAATGTTTGCAAACTACTATAATCGATTTAGAATATTCTAAAAACTTTTAGATTAGATTTAGAATGTTCTAGAAATTTCTGGAATGATCTGGAAAGTTCCAAAATGAGTGCAAACGACTATAATCGATTTAGAATATTCTAGAAACTTTTAGATTAGATTTAGAATGTTCTAGAAATTTCTGGAATTATCTGGAAAGTTCCAAAATGAGTGCAAACGAATATAATCGATTTAGAATGTTCTAGAAACTTTCCCAAATGATCTGAAAGGTTCCAAAATAAATGCAAACGTCTATAATCGATTTAGAATGTTCTAGAAGTTTCTGGAATGATCTGGAAAGTTCCAAAATGTGTGCAAACTACTATAATCGATTTAGAAGGTTCTAGATACTTTCCCAAATGATCTGAAAGGTTCCAAAATGAGCGCAATTTATTATGATCTATAAAGAAGGTTCTAGATTGACCTCTGATCTTTTCCCACCAAGTTTTCTATCTTGAAGAATAGATGATAACCATTGGGGGCTAAATCCAGCCGGTATATATCGATCGGGAAGCCATAACGCAAGTTTCCATAGATAGATTTAATTTTTTTTCTCGAGATTTAAGGATTGCTGGCGATGGAACTGGAACTGCAGGGGGTCCACCGGATCCAGTTAAATTTTGATCTGGTATCTTATCGCGTTCGAAAGTTGACAATTTTTCAAAATACCCGTGTACGATAAAAATCCAATTATAATGGAAAGCAAAAGTTTTATAAGGTTAAGTAAACGTTGTCCCCGGCGACTGCTGCGCTAGTTTCTTTTTACCTCATTCGTAGTCGAAATCTTCATCCGGGTTAAGACGAAAACAACAAATTCGTCGTTCAAATAAAACGTTCTTATCAAGAAATTGCGAAATTTTTGTCATCAAAATAATCTGAATTAAAAAAGACAGCTTAGATATGAAAAATAAATTAGAAAAAGAAAAATCAACAGATATATACCGAAACTGAATAATCTTTGTGGAAACCCTCCGCGTTATTGACCTTCACGAGTTTCTCGGGGAAACGGTGTCGGATGTCGTTGGGTCAGCGGGCGGGAGGTTTTAGGGGCCGAATCATCGAATTTGGCGACAAAAGGGCGATCTCGGACTGCTTAACTTTACAGAAGGGCGGCGACTTCGGAGTACGCACTCCGCTTCTGTTTCTTGATTGTTTCAGCGCGGCGCGCGGCTCCTTCATCTGATTTACGCACGGAATATTTAATTCGATTTGGGGGAATTATATCTACAGGGTGTGGCGTTCAAAATTATAACTAAAATTAATGACCGATACTGTTATATATTAAAAATAAAAAATTACGCACTTGTAAGATTATATTGATGACATTTTTAATGGTGAACGTGTTGTTATACGAGCGCTATTCGAATTGTTTACAGCATTTACGTCGCGAACGTGATTTTCGACATCGAATTAATGAGTCATCAGCCGAAACAATGCAAAAAAAATCCTCCGTCTATCCTTTTAAGAAATAAAAGATATCTTCCCGTTAATTAAAGTATATCCGATAGGATATTAAAAGTTTGTCCCTAAACTCCGTAATTCGCGAGAGAGTTTCGAAGCCAGAAAGAGCGAAAGGCGAACCAAGACGACGACGACGACGTCGTCGTCGGAAAAGTTTTCAAGAATTCCCGCAACTCCTCAGCCTTAGTTACCCGTAAAAGTTTTCGTTCGAGAGAAAGAGAACTAAAGTTGTTACAAAAGTGTAAGTTTATATACTTTATGGTAGAAGTTAGTTCGCGAGAATTGGCGGTCGATTCCGCCCGCTGGTGGTGCTTGGACTCGTTCGACTCACCCGAATTTGAGAAGTTTACTTGTTTCGTGAGAGGGTTCAACTACTTTTTGTTATAATATTTTTTCTTTATTTTATGAAATATTAAATATACTTCTGATGGACCCGGTGGAAAACCGAACAGGCGCTTTAGTTTTAACTTTTTGACGATTCCTACCCGGCCTAAACCCCCCTCCATGTGTGGAGGTCGAAACAACGTTATTTTAAGTCTATTCTGCTTATTAAAAATTGCGAGAAAATGACGTTTGGACTTATTTCGGCCATTACCAAAATACGATAATATTTACGTTAACTTTTCATCAGTTTTTTCCACCTACAATGTCAAATTTACGTAAAATTTTGACAGTTGACGACAAAAATCATGGAAATTGTGGAAAAGTAAATAATTCGTTAAACAGTCCTCGTATAGTTGAAATTTAAACGTCGTTTATTCGGTATCTGCCCTTTCGGATACGGTATTTTACTTTATAGCTACCCTTAATCAATATTTTAGAGTAAACTATCCGACTGGACTGTATTTTACCATATTCTGGTTGAACACATTTCCCAACTTTATCAAAATTAAACTTGGGGGATAATAATAATAATAATAATAATAGTTTGGCCTAGCGTTCGTGTTTGTTGGGCGGTTATAGTCCAAAGTTTGTTTGTAAACAGTGGCGCCCTACGTTATATTAGAGTCGAAATGTTTCGTTTAATTTCATCGTCGATGTTAAATATTTTTACCAGTTTGACAAAAAATAATCGGACGGAGCTAGTTCAGGGCTATATGGTGGGTCTTCAATATCCGTGAAGTGTACAGAGGCCTTGGGAATCGAAGCAGTGTGGACTGGAGTATTATCGTAAAGCAAGTGGACATCACTTCGCCTGATTCCACAAATTTTCTGAATTACCTTATAATTATCGATTTATATATCGAGTAAACCTCGTAAAATTACGTAATATTCACGTAACTATTGATTTACCCTCGTATTTTGAGAAAAAATTCGTACTAAGCTCATTTTCGAATATAATTCTTCCCAATTTCACTTAATTCATTCATATAATTGAATATATATAGTAGATTTTTTGATTTTTTCCAATAAATTTTTAAATATTTAGATAATATCGAAAAAACCTCGTAAATTTGCATAATATTCGAAAAATCGTCGGTTTACCCTCGTATTTCAAGGACAAATTTCGTACAATCCACATTTTCTTGTAGAATTTTTCCTTATATATATTCTCGAATTTTTCCAAATGAATTAAATAAAATAAACTTCGTAAATTGGCATAATATTAACAAAATTATTGATTCGCCCTCGTATTTTAAGGAAAAATCTCTTATTAACCACATTATCGAAAAGAGTTTTCGTCAATTATATCTAATTTTATCACGTTAAACGAATATAACATAATTGACAGTAGTTCAAATGAACCATACTTCATTTCCGTATTAAAATACCGCCGACGTCTCATATAACGGTAGTTCAAATGTACCATATTGTATTTTCGAATTAAAGTTCAGTCGAGGTCTCATATAACGGTAGTTCAAACGCACCATATTGTATTTTCGAATTAAAGTTCAGTCGAGGTCTCATATAACGGTAGTTCAAACGCACCATATTGTATTTTCGAATGAAAGTTCAGTCGAGGTCTCATATAACGGTAGTTCAAATGTACCATATTGTATTTTCGAATTAAAGTCCAGTCGAGGTCTCATATAACGGTAGTTCAAACGCACCATATTGTATTTTCGAATTAAAGTTCAGTCGAGGTCTCATATAACGGTAGTTCAAACGCACCATATTGTATTTTCGAATTAAAGTTCAGTCGAGGTCTCATATAACGGTAGTTCAAACGCACCATATTGTATTTTCGAATTAAAGTCCAGTCGAGGTCTCATATAACGGTAGTTCAAATGTACCATATTGTATTTTCGAATTAAAGTTCAGTCGAGGTCTCATATAACGGTAGTTCAAACGCACCATATTGTATTTTCGAATTAAAGTTCAGTCGAGGTCTCATATAACGGTAGTTCAAACGCACCATATTGTATTTTCGAATTAAAGTTCAGTCGAGGTCTCATATAACGGTAGTTCAAACGCACCATATTGTATTTTCGAATTAAAGTCCAGTCGAGGTCTCATATAACGGTAGTTCAAATGTACCATATTGTATTTTCGAATTAAAGTTCAGTCGAGGTCTCATATAACGGTAGTTCAAACGCACCATATTGTATTTTCGAATTAAAGTTCAGTCGAGGTCTCATATAACGGTAGTTCAAACGCACCATATTGTATTTTCGAATTAAAGTTCAGTCGAGGTCTCATATAACGGTAGTTCAAACGCACCATATTGTATTTTCGAATTAAAGTCCAGTCGAGGTCTCATATAACGGTAGTTCAAATGTACCATATTGTATTTTCGAATTAAAGTTCAGTCGAGGTCTCATATAACGGTAGTTCAAACGCACCATATTGTATTTTCGAATTAAAGTCCAGTCGAGGTCTCATATAACGGTAGTTCAAACGCACCATATTGTATTTTCGAATTAAAGTCCAGTCGAGGTCTCATATAACGGTAGTTCAAACGCACCATATTGTATTTTCGAATTAAAGTCCAGTCGAGGTCTCATATAACGGTAGTTCAAATGTACCATATTGTATTTTCGAATTAAAGTTCAGTCGAGGTCTCATATAACGGTAGTTCAAATGTACCAAACCTTATTTCTGAATTGAAGTATGGTCGACGACTCATATAAAATTGACATTTTGTGGGAATTATCGGTGAAGCCCCGGTATTTATTAATGTCTATAAAATTTGTCACAATTAGAAAGTTACCTCCGCCTCAATTACATTCAAGTTGTATTTGTTTTCACCGTTAAATAACAATTTTATTTTGTTATAAATAAATTGCAGGTAAATCAAACTTAGTTATATTAACAATTTCATATTTATATAAAATGGTCAAGGTCACGTTCAATAAAGCATGCAAATTGTCGTCGTATAACAGAACCGGTTTCAGGACGTACAAAACTACGAAATTTAAAATATTGTGTATTATTTTTTACATCAAAATTATATTTCAAAAATAATATTAACAGAAGGCATTTTTTTTTTATAATTTCACTACAAACTTGGGGGGTGAAAGGGTGCGTTTTAGGTTAAAAGTGTCATATTATATGAAGTAGGTCTAAAATTTTATTTTCCTCGCTCGCAATTTTATACGCACAAACTACTGAAGATCTTACGTACTCAAACGGTTTGGTTCAAAACAATAACCCTTCCAAATATGCCTGTACGTCTACAACTTTATAGTTAAGGAACAGAAAAAAGTTTTTTAACGAAATATATTGTCTAGTTAACTACGATCCCAAACTCGAGACCGTGTACGAGAGTCGGAAAGTTGCTAAACAAAGATAAATGCCATTATAGGGTAGTAACTAAGTTATACCGATAGAGAAGTCGGTTTACATGCACCAGTAATTAGTTTCCTCGGACGTATAACTTTTGGGAAACAGTGGCGTTTAGAAAGACGATATTTAATTTGTGATGCTCTTCCTATTTGATATTTAATTTATTTAAATTTAAATATCCCCTTTTTTTTTATTTATCAGTACCCCGATGTGTCTTCACTATGACATCAGCTTGTTGACTGACTGTAATGTTCTACAATGACCTGGAGTCATCCCCAACGATCTCTGGAATACTCCACAATGATTTGTAATGTTCCAAAATGATCTGAAATATGATTTGGAATGTTCATAAATGAACTGGAATGTTCTACAATGATCTGGAATCATCCCCAATGATCTGGAATACTCCACAATGATTTGTAATGTTCCAAAATGATCTGGAATATGATTTGGAATGTTCATAAATGAACTGGAATGTTCTACAATGATCTGGAATCATCCCCAACGATCTGGAATACTCCACAATTATTTGTAATGTTCGAAAATGATCTGGAATATGATTTGGAATGTTCAGAAATGAACTGGAATGTTCTACAATGATCTGGAATCATCCCCAACGATCTGGAATACTCCACAATGATTTGTAATGTTCCAAAATGATCTGGAATATGATTTGGAATGTTCAGAAATGAACTGGAATGTTCTACAATGATCTGGAATCATCCCCAACGATCTGGAATACTCCACAATGATTTGTAATGTTCCAAAATGATCTGGAATATGATTTGGAATGTTCAGAAATGAACTGGAATGTTCTACAATGATCTGGATTCATCCCCAACGATCTGGAATACTCCACAATGATTTGTAATGTTCCAAAATGATCTGAAATATGATTTGGAATGTTCATAAATGAACTGGAATGTTCTACAATGATCTGGAATCATCCCCAATGATCTGGAATACTCCACAATGATTTGTAATGTTCCAAAATGATCTGGAATATGATTTGGAATGTTCAGAAATGAACTGGAATGTTCTACAATGATCTGGAATCATCCCCAACGATCTGGAATACTCCACAATGATTTGTAATGTTCCAAAATGATCTGGAATATGATTTGGAATGTTCAGAAATGAACTGGAATGTTCTACAATGATCTGGAATCATCCCCAACGATCTGGAATACTCCACAATGATTTGTAATGTTCCAAAATGATCTGGAATATGATTTGGAATGTTCAGAAATGAACTGGAATGTTCTACAATGATCTGGAATCATCCCCAACGATCTGGAATACTCCACAATGATTTGTAATGTTCCAAAATAATCTGGAATATTATTTGGAATGTTCAAAAATGAACTGGAATGTTCTACAATGATCTGGAATCATCCCCAACGATCTGGAATACTCCACAATGATTTGTAATGTTCCAAAATGATCTGGAATATGATTTGGAATGTTCAGAAATGAACTGGAATGTTCTACAATGACCTGGAGTCATCCCCAACGATCTGGAATACTCCACAATGATTTGTAATGTTCCAAAATGATCTGGAATATGATTTGGAATGTTCAGAAATGAACTGGAATGTTCTACAATGATCTGGAATCATCCCCAACGATCTGGAATACTCCACAATGATTTGTAATGTTCCAAAATGATCTGGAATATGATTTGGAATGTTCAGAAATGAACTGGAATGTTCTACAATGATCTGGAATCATCCCCAACGATCTGGAATACTCCACAATTATTTGTAATGTTCGAAAATGATCTGGATATGATTTGGAATGTTCAGAAATGAACTGGAATGTTCTACAATGATCTGGAATCATCCCCAACGATCTGGAATACTCCACAATTATTTGTAATGTTCGAAAATGATCTGGATATGATTTGGAATGTTCAGAAATGAAATGGAATGTTCTACAATGATCTGGATTCATCCCCAACGATCTGGAATACTCCACAATGATTTGTAATGTTCCAAAATAATCTGGAATATTATTTGGAATGTTCAAAAATGAACTGGAATGTTCTACAATGATCTGGAATCATCCCCAATGATCTGGAATACTCCACAATGATTTGTAATGTTCTAAAATTAACTGAATGTTCCAAAATGATCTGGAATATGATTTGGAATGTTCAGAAATGAACTGGAATGTTCTACAATGACCTGGAGTCATCCCCAATGATTTGAAATCTTCCACAATAATATGGAAGCCTTCCGAGTGATCTGGATTTTATCACAATTATCTGGAATCATCCCCAGTGATTTGGAATCTTCCATAATACAAATTTCTTTGCGTTGGAAAGTAATCACTTCGACAACCTTACCAACTACCGTTACGGCTCCATACAAGTTTCGACGAGATGTAGGTATTTAAGCGGCGAAACTATTATACGAGGGTGGTATTAATTAAGAAACTAAAAAGTGAAAAATGAATATAGTTTAAAATTAGAAAGATAATTGATATTTTGTTATTGTTCCAGACTCTTCGCGTGCGACAATGAAGCGCACCTTGAACCGCGAAAGGTAACCTGAGGGTCGTCGTCGCGGAAGAAGTGGTCGAAAAAGAATAAGAACCGAATCGAAATAATAAGGGGACCGTCGATCGGTAAAGAGCGATTGCGCGCGCTTTTTTTTTTGTGCGTGCGTGCGTGCGTGTTTGTGTGTGCGAGTTGGTGATAGTGCGCGCGCGATAGTGCCTATTTTAATTGTATGTGTGGCTAGTTGCATCCAATGGACAAAAGAAAAATGATGCCCAAAAGGCCTAGGTTTGAGCCACGCGGTCCCATCTCCAACGGACCCATGCAGACCCGACCTCTTGTAGCCTTATTGGACGGTCGCGATTGTTCTATAGAAATGCCAATATTGAAAGACGTCGCCACGGTGGCGTTTTGCGATGCGCAGAGCACCAGCGAAATACACGAAAAAGTGCTTAACGAAGCGGTGGGCGCCCTCATGTGGCATACCATCATTTTGACTAAGGAGGACTTGGAAAAATTCAAAACTTTACGTATTATAGTGCGCATAGGTAGCGGTGTAGATAATATTGACGTAAAGGCCGCAGGTGAACTTGGTATAGCTGTGTGCAATGTGCCCGGATATGGTGTAGAGGAAGTCGCCGATACTACCATGTGTCTCATATTGAACCTGTACAGGCGAACTTATTGGTTGGCGAACATGGTTAGAGAAGGAAAAAAATTCACAGGACCCGAACAGGTAAAGATTCATTTTATTTCATTTTGTTTTTATCGGCAAATGGTCCGAACCATCGAGGCAATCGTTGCTTCGTCGTCCATCTTATCTACTTTTTTTTTTTTTTTTTTTTTTTTTTTTTTCATATAAAACCCCTTACCGTGCATATGAAAACAAGTTTATAAATTTCCCCTTCCGTTCAGTCGCTATTCGAATCACAAAATTAACCTACCATCCATCAAAATCACCAGATTTAGCACCCAGTGAAATTATTACCAGCTTATGACATTCGGGATCACTTTTTTTTTCAATGAAAAAAATAGAAGACACGCTCGAAGCATCCTCGGACATTTATTTATTAAAGAAATTAGATTTTACACTATCAACATGTACGAGGGTTGTATAAAAATAATTAATACCCAGTTTATGACATTCAGAAACACTTTTATCAAAAAAATAAAAAGGAAGAAATGCTCAAAGCTTTTTTATTTTCCTCCTGAATCATCGTCGTGCATTTATTTTTGTAAAAAAATTGTATTTTACAGTATCAACATGTACGAGGGTTGTATAAAAATAAGTATTATCAGCTTATATGACATTCAGGATCACTTTTTTCAAAAAAAAAAGTAGAAGGCATGCTCGAAACTAATTTATTTTTCTCTTGAATCATCCTCGGACATTTATTTATTAAAGAAATTAGATTTTACACTATCAACATGTACGAGGGTTGTATAAAAATAATTAATACCCAGTTTATGACATTCAGAAACACTTTTATCAAAAAAATAAAAAGGAAGAAATGCTCAAGCTTTTTTATTTTCCTCCTGAATCATCGTCGTGCATTTATTTTTGTAAAAAAATTGTATTTTACAGTATCAACATGTACGAGGGTTGTATAAAAATAAGTATTATCAGCTTATATGACATTCAGGATCACTTTTTTCAAAAAAAAAGTAGAAGGCATGCTCGAAACTAATTTATTTTTCTCTTGAATCATCCTCGAACATTTATTTATTAAAGAAATTAGATTTTACACTATCAACATGTACGAGGGTTGTATAAAAATAATTATTATCAGCTTATATGACATTCAAGATCACTTTTTTCAAAAAAAAGTAGTAGGCATGCTCGAAACTAATTTATTTTTCTCTTGAATCATCCTCGGTCATTTATTTATTAAAGAAATTAGATTTTACACTATCAACATGTACGAGGGTTGTATAAAAATAATTATTATCAGCTTATATGACATTCAGGATCACTTTTTTCAAAAAAAAAGTAGAAGGCATGCTCGAAACTAATTTATTTTTCTCTTGAATCATCCTCGGACATTTATTTATTAAAGAAATTAGATTTTACACTATCAACATGTACGAGGGTTGTATAAAAATAATTAATGACATTCAGAAACACTTTTTTCAAAAAAATAAAAAGGGAGAAATGCTCAAAGCTTTATTATTTTCCTCCTGAATCATCGTCGTGCATTTATTTTCGAAAAAAAATTGTATTTTACAGTATCGACAAGTACAGGGGTTGTATAAAAATAATGAATACAATTTTTTTAAAACAATTTCCATTTAAAAGTTTTGATTACTATTCTGACCCGACAACATTACTCTCATATTTAATTTGATCCGATATATTTTTTTGGCGAAGTAAAGATTTTCCATGAACTTGACCGAGTTATAACTATTTCACTATTACTCACCACCAGACAATAAATCTGGATCAGTTTTAAGCTCTTCCTTGAAAGTATGACATGTTTAATTGACTTATGACCTTCGACAGAAAATCTTGATCGGTTTAAGCTCTTTTTTGAAAGTAAGACTGACTTACAACCTTTCACAGAAATCTGGATTTGATGTTTGACTGACTTATGACTTTTCATTTGAAAATCTGGATCAATTTTTAGCTCCTCATTTAAAGTACGATTAACTTATGACCTTTCACAGAAATCTGGATTAGTTTTTAGTTCTTCCTTGAAAGTACGGATGACTTATGACCTTTAGCAGAAATATTTGATGAGTTTTTAGTTCTTCCTTGAAAGTACGGATGACTTATGACCTTTCGCAGAAATATTTGTTGAGTTTTGAGCTCTCCATTTAAAGTATGACTGACTTATGACCTTTCACAGAAATATTTGATGAGTTTTTAGTTCTTCCTTGAAAGTACGGATGACTTATGACCTTTCGCAGAAATATTTGTTGAGTTTTGAGCTCTCCATTTAAAGTATGACTGACTTATGACCTTTCACAGAAATATTTGATGAGTTTTTAGTTCTTCCTTGAAAGTACGGATGACTTATGACCTTTAGCAGAAATATTTGATGAGTTTTTAGTTCTTCCTTGAAAGTACGGATGACTTATGACCTTTCGCAGAAATATTTGTTGAGTTTTGAGCTCTCCATTTAAAGTATGACTGACTTATGACCTTTCGCAGAAATATTTGATGAGTTTTTAGTTCTTCCTTGAAAGTACGGATGACTTATGACCTTTAGCAGAAATATTTGTTGAGTTTTAAGCTCTCCATTTAAAGTATGACTGACTTATGACCTTTCGCAGAAATATTTGATGAGTTTTTAGTTCTTCCTTGAAAGTACGGATGACTTATGACCTTTAGCAGAAATATTTGATGAGTTTTTAGTTCTTCCTTGAAAGTACGGATGACTTATGACCTTTCGCAGAAATATTTGTTGAGTTTTGAGCTCTCCATTTAAAGTATGACTGACTTATGACCTTTCGCAGAAATATTTGATGAGTTTTTAGTTCTTCCTTGAAAGTACGGATGACTTATGACCTTTAGCAGAAATATTTGATGAGTTTTTAGTTCTTCCTTGAAAGTACGGATGACTTATGACCTTTCGCAGAAATATTTGATGAGTTTTTAGTTCTTCCTTGAAAGTACGGATGACTTATGACCTTTCGCAGAAATATTTGTTGAGTTTTGAGCTCTCCATTTAAAGTATGACTGACTTATGACCTTTCGCAGAAATATTTGATGAGTTTTTAGTTCTTCCTTGAAAGTACGGATGACTTATGACCTTTAGCAGAAATATTTGATGAGTTTTTAGTTCTTCCTTGAAAGTACGGATGACTTATGACCTTTCGCAGAAATATTTGTTGAGTTTTGAGCTCTCCATTTAAAGTATGACTGACTTATGACCTTTCGCAGAAATATTTGATGAGTTTTTAGTTCTTCCTTGAAAGTACGGATGACTTATGACCTTTCGCAGAAATATTTGTTGAGTTTTGAGCTCTCCATTTAAAGTATGACTGACTTATGACCTTTCGCAGAAATATTTGATGAGTTTTTAGTTCTTCCTTGAAAGTACGGATGACTTATGACCTTTCGCAGAAAATATGGATAAAAATTTAAGTTCCTCTTTTGAAGTACATGTTTCAACTAATTTATGATCTTTTTTGGAAAATCTGGATCAGTTTTAAGCTCTTATTTTAAATTACGATAAGCTCGGCTTACGACCTTTAATGACCTTTCACAGAAAGTCGATGTATCGCCATTTGTAAATCACAAGCTTTTTTTTTTTAATATTAAAAAAGTTTAAGTAGAATTATTAATTTCGATTTATGTTGAAATTTGTAAGGTTCGAGAAGCTGCCACCGGATGTGCTCGGATACGAGGCGATACGCTCGGTATCGTAGGATTAGGAAGAATCGGATCGGCAGTGGCATTAAGGGCGAAAGTATTCGGTTTCAACGTTATATTTTACGATCCCTATTTGCCGGACGGTATCGAGAAAAGTCTCGGTTTGACGCGAGTTTATACTCTACAAGATCTTCTTTTCCAATCCGATTGTGTGTCGCTCCATTGTACGCTCAACGAACACAACCATCACCTCATCAATGAATTCACCATCAAACAGATGAGGCCAGGGGCGTTTTTAGTAAACACGGGTGAGATTTTTAAATTTTCCCGCCATAAAATTTCGGTTATTATAATTGTTTGTTTCAGCTCGAGGCGGTCTAGTCGACGACGACGCCCTGGCGCAAGCCCTTAAACAAGGTAGAATCAGAGCCGCCGCTCTGGACGTACACGAAAACGAACCGTACAACGTATATACGGGGCCTTTGAAAGAATGTCCGAATTTATTATGTACCCCGCACGCGGCGTTCTACAGCGACGCATCGGCTACCGAATTGAGAGAAATGGCAGCATCCGAAATACGAAGGGCGATCATGGGTAGGATACCCGAATGCCTCAGGAATTGCGTTAACAAGGAATATTTCATGGGACCCGGAGCATATCCTGAAGGTACAGGTAAATCAATTTTCGACTAACAATATTTCTCTATTTTATCGAAATATATAAGTGTATCACATCTGAAGGTCATTTTTTCGAAAAATTTATCATTGATCTGACACACAGATTGAGCTGTTTTTGTTATTTTCAAAACAATTCCCGTGTCGCTGGTTAAATTGGACCAATTTACACTTCCTCGTCCAACCTATAGTCCATATCCGGTCCCCAGTGGTCGCCGGTAACAAATTTAGATCGAATGAAGGAGCAATCGGTTGAATTGAAGACTATTTTGAAGCAAAAGACAAATCCTTCAACAAACAAAGGCATCGTGAAGTTAAAGAAGGGTTGGAACAATTGGATTGCTCTTGGAGGAGATTGAATTGATGAATATAATCGATTCTCGGTTGTAAAAAATTTTATATCAATTTTATTGATAGTTTATGTCCTTTTTTGTCTCTTTTATAATATTTTTTCACGTTGTAAATTGGTGAGTGAATAGATTCCCCTCCTTCGAATCTGGTTTAATATTTTTTGCTTATTTACCTCCATTATTCCATTATTTTATTTCATCTTTTCACTTCTTCCAGTTTTCGGTTTCTACTCTCCATATTTGTCTTTATTTCATTCAATCTTTCGCTTCATATTTTGTTCCTTCCAGTCTTTGTTTTTTCTTTCCTTCTTCTTTGTCCCTATAACTTCCAGAATTTTATTTCTTATTCCATTTCGTACATTATTTTATTTCATTTTTCATTTTTTCCAATTTTCGGTTTCATCTTTCCACATTTTCCTTTATTTCAACTAGTCTTTGTTTCTGCTTTCCATGTTTGCCTTTCCATTTTCAAATTTTATTATTTTTTCTTTATTTATATTTTAAATATAATTTTTTCGGAAAAGAATCTTCACAATAGATACACACAATTGAATTTTCAATTACAGGATAATTAATTTTCAAAAATAAGTCGAAATTTGTTAAATCCAAATCCACATTTCGCATTTTTTGGAATCGGGATATTGAAAATTCGATAAAAAACGCGTTTCCTGTAATTGAAATTGCAATTTTTACATCACAGGTTTTGCTTCGCAAAAAAATTTTGGCAACTGGGCCTTTTTTAAATCCCCCTTTATTTTTTACAATTATTTTTCTATTAAAGCCTGTAATGTAAGATAATACTAACAATACTAGGTGGTGGATATTTCGAATTATTTCCATTTCCACATTATTGTCGTTGTTCGAAGAAGTTTTTAAACAAAACCATTCGAGCTCGACGTAGATCTGGAATAAAATGAATGAAATAAAGCATCGGAGTCATTGAAAACACCCTTCTGTTAGTCAAATACGTTCTAAAAGCCACATAAATTCCAAATACACCCCTTTTTATTCACCTGTCACCGTCTACTATGTCACTAAATTGTTGATCGACTTACGGCTGCTTTATATATTAAAATCGCTTTCTGGAACTTTCGGATTCTCGAAATTTCCAGATTCCAAAATAAAGAACAATTGAAAAAGAGGAAACGAAACGAGCACATGGCATAGTTTGGTTTCTATGATCACATATAAGTACAGGGCCGGCTATACAATTCAATAGGACTTTTTTGTTATTTTAATTGGTTGTTTTCAATTTTGTTTAGTTTCTCCGGCTGGTGTCAACGGTGGTTACTACCAAGGCGCGACTCTACCAGTTCAACAAGCGCATTCGACAACGCCCCACGAAGCACCTCATACCGTAGCACCGAGTGCAGCAGCGCCGCCCGCGCCGCAACAACCGGCGCCGCCAGTGGGACCAGTTCCTGTACCGCCCCATGCGATTGTGAGTAAAAATGATTACGATTAACGTTTCTTTTTTTGTTTTTTTGTTTTTTTCGAATTCCGAACAGGATTAAATATCGTATTTTTGGTTTTAGACGTCAAAAATAAAACTGAAATGAATTTTTTTTTCTTTTGTATAGAATTGATGGTAATTTAATCGAAACCTGTTTACAGAACGCAGATATTTCCTCATATCTCCAAGTAAATCTGGAAACGGATTATATAAAAACATTGTACATACAAGATCCGTCAGAATTACCTCGTGAATGAGAAAAAACGAGCGAAAAATATATTTTTTTTTGACAAATTTATTGTAAAAATAAATCTATATATATATATGTGTATATTGTATTTAAAAAAAAAAATATTTGGAAGTATTAAAATTATGGTTTCTAATGGAATTTTTTTCTCTAATCATTTTCCATTTTCTTGTACTTGCTTTCGGTACAAATCGCTCGAAATTTGGATTTTTCTTTCGGCAACTCATGGTTATTTCATTAGTACAGAAAACTGGATAGTTTTCCATCCAGAAAATCGACGAATACCATATTTCGTCTCAATTTAATCCAATGTACTTATTCAATAGACGATAAGGAAATCAGATCCAAATCTATATGAGCCATTAAATATACCAGATTTACTCTCAATTGACTAATATAAAAGACTGAGTTTGATCAAAATAGAAAGAAAACTGTATTTATTCCAACGGAACCAGCCGTTAAATAGTCCAGATTCATATCTGATTAAACTATCAAAAAAAAAAAAAAATGATACTAGTCAAAAACCAATTGAAGCAATATCGACCAATTTATGTAGAGATTAATGGATTTTGGACGGTTACAGAGTTTATCCGCCACTAAGTAGTCCTGATTTAGCTTCTATTGACTCATCGAGGATTATAAAGGGTTTCATTCAATTCAAAATTGGTCCAGTGATCCTTGTTAATCATACGAAATTTAATTGATTCAAATATCAAAACAAGTACCACCAATTTATAAACGGATAATGAATATTTGAACAGTTACAAAGTAATTGGAAGTTAATTCGCCACTAAACAGTCCTAATTGTACTTCTTTTCATTCATCGGAGCTTATAAAGGGTTTCAATACTCTGTAGAAGCTTGTTCCGGCTAAGCCATTCCTTCCGGATCCTTCTGTGCACCAGGTGACTCCATTATTCAGTACCGATGGATTGGAGTCACTTGATCCACTGTTTATTCGGAAACTAACCATGATGCAGTTTGAGAAAAGCTGTAAAATCTCAATTGCAACCTGTCATCCATATCGAAACTACACCAAAAACAGTTGGATCAATTAATACATGCAGAAGTTACAAAAAATTTCAATCAACATTAAAAAGGACTCTAATTTATAGAAAATTGATGTCGATATATATTTATAAGGAAAACATCCTCCATCTATTAGCATTTGGAAGATATCGTCTACTATATACCCCGGATTTGGCTCCCAGTACCTTTAATTAGTAATAACGATATAAAATGAGTCGAATTGAAGGAAGAAATATTTAAATCGATGACATGCCCTCTTTTATAAAGGGTTTATTTGCAGATTTAAATCTATTCCAAAATGGATTAACAACTGGAATATTTATATAAGTAAAAAATACAAAAAAAAAGTTAGTAGACAATTTAAGGTGTTAAATACTTGAAATAAATTAAAAAAACAGTTTTAAAACTAGTATTGAATTAAAAGAGAGAAAAAAAAACAGTTTTTGCTCATTTAATTCGATAAGGCAAAAAAATTCATGATGAATTTTATCGCCACGTTGCCAGCTCATCCTACCGATATTATAATCCAAGAATTTTATTCCCCGATTTAGTTTTGAATAGAAATAAGCGAAAAGACAAAAAACTTTGAGATGAATAAAAGGTGGGGGTTTATAAATACGAGGTATATCTTAAAAGTATCGAATTTTACCTTTATTGATTGACATCCTTTAAAGTAGGCCCCTTTTAATTAAATAAAAAGTTCTAAATGGTGTTTCTACTTCCGGAAACAATCTTTAAAAGCATTATGTGATCCGTTAGACTGTTTGTCATCGGACCCCTGTGTGGTTTAAGTGATATTTTTGATCTGGTAAATAGCCAAAAGGTGTGGAAGTTATAAATACGAAGTTTATCTTGAAAGTATTGTCTTATTCACCTCTATTCAGTGACTTCCTTCGAAATAGTCCCCATTCTATTAAAAAACGAGTTCCCGGTTGTGTTTCTTCTTCCGGTAACAATATTCAAAGTCATTTTCTGATCCTTTGGATTCTTTGTCATCTAATCCGTGTCTTTTGAGCGACATCCTTTAAAGTAGGTGCCTTTTCGTTAAATAAAAAGTTCTAAATGGTGTTTCTACTTCCGGAAACAATCTTTAAAGGCATTATGTGATCAGTTAGACCCCGGCGTCTTTTGATCTGGTAAATAAATAGTCAATGTAGTGGCTTCTCAGAGCCCAAAATACCCTCATAATCAAAAATATATTTTCTTTTTTTGTTACTGAAGTTTCAAAATGTGGAAATTTTATCCTAGAGGTGAGGTTCTGAAGGTACTTTTAGGACGAACCTCGTATATGACAGATATTCTTGAAGAAAAGTGGAAATATCAAAATTTGTTTTAAATACTTTCGGTTTATATTAATTTTGTATTTGTTTGCCTATAGTCTTGTGAAGAAATTATTATTTTTTTTTTTTAGTGTAGCGAATATTAGTAACACTTTTTTCTATGTTAGCCGTTTTATTTGCAGCCGATGAGTACACCTGATCCAGCAAATCACCACGCACCCAAACCCGAACCTTCGGAAGTCCACTAACGTTTATATCAATGACCCAGATAAGAGTTTCTCGAAGGGCAAAGTACCGCTAAGGAATGTGTGGAGTGCATGTTGAAAAATAATCACAATATTATTTTATTTTATTATTTTTTGAAAATATCTACGTTTCCTGTTTGTGTTTTTTTTTTGTTCGACTCTGTAAAGTATATATAATATATACATATCGCAAACACACGTACACACACACACACATACACTGAGAAAAAAAAACATCACATGCCTTATAAATATAAATAAACAATAATATGTACCGTTCGTGCTCTAGACTCATTCTGAAATACCACCCCCACCCCTAACGTTGGTTCTTTTTCTTGTTTTAATTTTAGTTGATGTGATTTTTTTTTTTTAATTGTAATTCGATAATTTTTTAACGATAAAAAAAATTGGTTTTTATGTACATAAAACGTGATTTTATTAGTGGAAATTGTGATTTGAATGGAAAGGTTTTCAGATGAGTCTGCCACATACAGGGTGAGTCGACTTTGGAAAATATCTTCTGGCATTTTTTTTTTCATTCGTTTATCTACTATAAACGCGCGTTAGCAAAAATTGCGCAGCTACGAAAATATTGAATTCGATGCAGATAAAATATTTTGCGCAAATATCAAAAAAATTATCGCTGTTATGATAAATTTTAAACGTAATCAAAATCGCGGCTGCCCTTTTGCGCTAAAAATATCGCGCGCGCATCAAAAAACGACAAAATATTTGGATTGTTGGAATCATTTTTGAATTTGCGAAATATTAATAAGCGCTATAATAAAATGATGCGCAAATTTGAATTTGAACAATTATGCGCTGGGAAGTATTGCAGCAAAAGAAATGAACGGGAAAATGTGGAAATCAAAAAAAGTTTAAATTATAGTACCCGCGATGAAACTGCGCTAAATATCGGGAGCGCAACGAAATATCAGAAGTGTAAATTATCGCCAATAGTGCGTTAAAGAAAAATATTGCGCAAAATAAATTCATATATATATATATATATATTGTAATAGCAAAAAAGGTCGTAAAAACTATAAACTTCCTAATTATGCGCAATATTGAAAATTTTACCCTCAGGAAAAAATGATGCGCAATATAAAAAATTTGATCGTTCAACAAAAATTGCGCAAAAAACTATGCGCAATATTAAAAAATTGACTTGTCTACAGAAAAATGATGCGCAATATTAATAAATTTGATTGTTAAACGAAGAATTGATGCGCAATATAAAAAATTTGATCCTTTAACAGAAAAATGATGCGCAATATTAATGAATTTGATGGTTCAACAAAAATTGATGCGCAATGTTGAAATTTGCCCGTTTACAAAAAACTATGCGCAATATTAAAAAATTGACTTGTCTTTAGAAAAATGATGCGCAATATTAATAAATTTGATTGTTCAACAAAGAATTGATGCGCAATATAAAAAATTTGATCCTTTAATAGAAAAATGATGCGCAATATTAATAAATTTGATTGTTAAACGAAGAATTGATGCGCAATATAAAAAATTTGATCCTTTAACAGAAAAATGATGCGCAATATTAATGAATTTGATGGTTCAACAAAAATTGATGCGCAATGTTGAAATTTGCCCGTTTACAAAAAACTATGCGCAATATTAAAAAATTGACTTGTCTTTAGAAAAATGATGCGCAATATTAATAAATTTGATTGTTCAACAAAGAATTGATGCGCAATATAAAAAATTTGATCCTTTAATAGAAAAATGATGCGCAATATTAATAAATTTAATGGTTCAACAAAAATTGATGCGCAAGATTGAAATTTTCCCGTTTACAAAAAAACTATGCGCAATATTAAAAAATTGACTTATCTTTAGAAAAATGATGCGCAATATTAATAAATTTGATTGTTCAACAAAGAATTGATGCGCAATATAAAAAATTTTATCCTTTAACAGAAAAATGATGCGTAATATTAATAAATGTGTCCATTTAACAGAAAATTGATGCGCAAGATTGAAAATGTGACGCGATTAAATAGAAAAAATGAAGCGCAAAATCTGTCCTAAATAAATAAACTTGGCGCGCAATAAAAACTATTTTTAATGGTTATTTGAACAAATGCGCAATTTAACCAGTCGAAAATGAAAAATTTCCGTTCCTGTGCACTATTAGCCGTCAAGTTACTAATTTTTCAAAAAAAAAATATCTAATTTCCATTAAATTTAATTATTATTACGCAAAAAAATTTTCATAGTTGCGCGGAATTGCGCATAATACAAAATAAATATCGATGTTTGTATTTTGCGCTAAATTATAACGTAGCGATTATTCCATTGCGCAATAATAACAAATTTGTTTTTTTTTATAAATTGCTTTTGAAGAAGACGTTTTCCAAACAATCCTATCGACTGCGCCAATTATAATAATAAATTTTCTAATCTGTTGATGTTCATTTAAACATTGTATATTTCTAGACGT
Organism: Diorhabda sublineata; assembly: GCF_026230105.1. Classification (NCBI taxonomy): domain Eukaryota; kingdom Metazoa; phylum Arthropoda; class Insecta; order Coleoptera; family Chrysomelidae; genus Diorhabda; species Diorhabda sublineata. Next base: position 521,301 of record NC_079481.1, read on the forward strand.
TTTTTAATGCAAAGAAAACTGTTTTCTGTGTTTATCAATTTTTCGCTTCACATAGTAGGAAAACTTTTTTTTTTCTATTTAAATAACAGAATGGGTCGACGTTCTTTTATAAAAAAAATGTTTTTAATCTAATCAAACATTTAAATAGATTTTCGTTACGTTATTTTAGACCGATTCGTTTCAATATTTACAGGGTGTGTCCTAAAACGCATCAGCATTAATTTTCCTTTTAATTTTTTTTTTTTTTATTTTCTTCCGTTCTTTCTTATTACTAAGTGCATTATTATGTTCAGAGGAAAGCTAAACTGCGGTATTTTTTACAAGAATAGTTATATATTTTTAAGTTTTAGTTGTCGTCTGAAGAAAAAAATAAATTAGGGCATCGGCCATTGGCGGAAAACAAAAATCGCAAAAAACAAATATTTCCAATGGAATTTTCATTCTTTAATTTTAGTTAATAGAAGATCGTCAATTCGAACTTATCAATTTTTCCAATATATCCGGTTTGGAATCGTTAATTTGGCGTTTTCGTGATCGAAAAATCCGTTTATCGAATCGAAAATTAGTATTTCCAGTTCGATAATTCGAACCTTAATCATTGTTACTAATTTCCGATATCCTGAATATCGATAAATGGATTCTGAATGATCGAAAACGCTAAATTAATAACACCGGCAAATACAAAAATAGAGTTTTTTCTTTCTCACTTTGTATCTTCATTCATTGAATTATTTTGTGAATTTATGGAGACCTAACCCCTTATTCATTCAAAATTTTCCAACCCCTTGATTTAAAATACCATTAGGAACGCATTTAGATCAATGATTAATTTAAATTGCAATCCTGTCTTAAAAATAAAACGCTAAGCATAAGATTTGATAACTCAATTTTTTTCTATCACATTAAAATGGAATTTTTCCAACGTAGAAGGTTTTAACCTATAAATAACCCAATGAAAGGGAATCAAAAGGTGTTATATTTTCATTCAACTCATATTTTCGATATTGGAACATTAATATTGCACCATCTTCATCAATTTCTTGTTTTAATGATATTTTGTAGACCTTCCTATATATATCTAGAGAGTCATTTTTGATATTTATTACACAGGTATCGATAGTGTCTTCTAATTCCAAAATTGATATCGAATCGTTTTGTGAGGTTCGTTATGGTCTTCGAATGACCCCACAAAAAGTGACCCAGTGTTGTTGAAACGGTAAATATTGAATTAGTGCCTCTTCGTTCGATACATTTACTTGAGACAGTGTCTCACAGCTCTTCCAGGAGCCATTATTTTGGAAAAGTGACCATCTGTCAAAACTGTATTACTGATACTGATTATAGGGATAGTAATTTTTGATATCTATTATACAGGTATCGATAGTGTCTTCTAATTCATTCGGAAAATTAATATTAAATCATTTCGTAAGGAAAAAAATCCAGAATTGTCTTAGTTCCTTTAGAAAATAGGTTTTGGTCTTTAAACAACCCAAATGGTGTTATTAATTTTTTATAGTGTGTGATTGAAAAAAAATTGACATACAAGCATTTTATTTTTAAGATTTAAAAAAAAAACAAATGTAAATATGGTATTTTTGAATATTTCATCTAAATACCTTCCTTATTGTTGTACGCCATACCAATTATTTCAAATTAAGGGTTTTGATACTGACAAATAACACGAAATAGAATAGAGCCTTGATGATCTGATCAACCATTTTCCAGATATATATTCAAATCGCAAAATACTTGCTCATAAATTCATATATTTCCGTTTGGCGGGTTATATTTATTGATCAAGAAAAGGCTTCTTGTCGCAAGTTTAGTACTGATATAATTTGTTAAGAAAATAGTTTCTTCTGTATATCAATGGTAGAGTAGAAGATTAAGCGGAAGATCGTTTACCACGTCGAAACCATCAATTTTTTTATGTTGCCTTGTTTAAGCCATAGAGATATCCAAGATTATGATGAGACGTGATCCCAACATCGCTTTTGCAACTGTGACTCATTTTGTTAAACTTTCATCATTTTCTTGTTATCCAAAAACTTATCTTGACATTTTCAATTACATCTTGATCCAATTTGGTACAGGGAAATTGTCTTCTTCTGTAACCAAATTTTCAACAACCGGGTGAAATATCTAAGGTCACAATATTTTTTGTGGTAGACCTAATTTTACTTCTGGAACGAAATGTCCTTCGAATTACTTTCGGAAAATATCTCTAGGTACCCTTTACATAGAAAGATTTTGGCTTTTTGGCCTTTACCACATCTAATAACTGTAATCTATGTGCCGTATGTAATTCATTTATCTTTATCTTTGAAACTGTCCACTGTTCGGTTATTGTTAGACGTAGGAACAATTTTTATAGTAACTTCAAAAGTCGCATATTCGGTTAGAGACAGAAGGGGGAGTAGTCGACGGATTAACGGATTATCGAGGCTCTATTGTATCTAGTTCACACTGTATATAAAGAAGACTGATACACGTTGATGATCTTTTAGTAAAATTTGGATTTGCGGTTCCGTCAAGCCGACCCTGTATATTTGTACAATATCTTTTTATCTGCAATGTTGTATGAATGAGTAATAGCCCAAGATTTTGCGTTTTTTTTTAGAAAAAGAAGAAGATGAAAAATTATATAGTATAAATTATATGAGAATTAAAAGTATGTATAAGTTGATATCGAGGACATTGTTGACGATGTTAATAAAATTAAAAACACCAGTGAAAGGATCGAAAAGTGAATTTGAAGAAACGTTTTTTTTTTGTTTTTTGGAGGTTAAATGTGCGGGTTCGAATAAATTTCATATTTGTAGGATATTTAGTGATATTTGTGACTAATTTGAGTAAAATGAATACATACGATACAAAAAAAAACCGCTTTTATTTATTGCGTATTTTTGTTATTATTTTCAAATGTTCATATTTTACATTCCGCTTGTTGGTTTCAATTAAAAAGGCAGCTCGTGTAAGTAGCTCAAGAGTAAGATCCATCCTGTATATTAGACGCAATGGAAATTTCGCGGTGGAACCGTTTGCTCAGCATATATATTTTTATATAAAAAACAAAACAAAAGGAAAATTTAATTAAAAGCCAAAAACGTTTTCGCGAAGTAGTTAAACGGTTCGCCGGTTGCTGAATTTGGATTTTTGGTAACGAAAGTACGCAATGACGTTTTTATGATATGAACACAATAGTTACAGCATGTGAAATGGAATAAAAAAAATTGTAGGGCTATTGGACTTCCACAAAATTTTCAAATAAATATCTTAAAATTTATATCGGTTTGTTTACTTTTTTGTATTTTCCACAATTACCTAGTTTACGGTAGTTTCAGTAAATGTCAAGTGAAATCTGTGTTTGTTTGATATTTTTGAAAAAAAATTATGGCAGTTTTTGATAAAAAACCGGCGCAAAACTTGTAACGAGTAAACAGTCGCACGCCATCGAACGGCTCAGGTCGTGATATAATGTAGTGGAAACTACGAATTTGTTTTTTCTTTCTTTGGAAAAAAATTATGATAACTAAATTACCTTTCTCAAAGACCAAAAGATATTTCTGGCGTCAATAAGGAAGATTCTTGCTATTTTCATTCCATTATGACGTTTATTGAAATGGAAATAAAACGAAATATTTAATAAGAACGTTTTTATTATCAGTTTTTTATAATAAATATATTCTTTGGTCTCTATAAAACTTTAAATAAAAAATACTAATTTACAAAGAAAAAAAGTTTCGAAATATAAAAAAACCGATACCGTAATCGGCATCGAGTATTGTGATGATTTGTTAGACGTGTAATGGCACTTATGGTAACTAATCCTAAAAAAACAACATTGAAAAGTGGTTGCAAGGGGTGACTAAGGCGTTAAGTTTGTATAATTCGGTTTTTTTGGCGGTTTAGGCGGCGGCGTCGGCGGCGTTTTACTCAATTCCATCTCTACGTTTTCCTCCGCGAAGGTCAAAGTATTTCTCAAATTCGACGCTCGATGGGAATACAAAAAACTGTAATTTTCGTTATAATTTGAAAATGTGTTGCTGTTCTCACTGTCTCTGTTATGTTTCGCTGGTAACGGGGGCGGTATCGCGTCTTCTTCGCTTATACTAGAATCCGTTGTTCCTAAAAAGAACAGACTATAATTAGAATGCTTCGGATTCAATAAAAAAAAAAACTTTCTTTCAGAAAAATCGGTTTCGTATTTTTCTTTTTGATAATTTTGATGGAAATATAAAAATCTATAGAATTACCTATAGAATCTCTATTACTACTAGTCCCCGAGCTCCCTGCGCCTCTTATGGTAATCGAAACACTGTTCGGTCTAGAATATTGACCACTGGACGGTCGACTTAACCGTTTCTCTTTTTCAACTTCTGATCGGAGAGGTCTTTTAGGGTGTAACTGTAAAAATAAAATAAATAAAAAAAGAAGAACGTTTTAAAATCTGATTACCAAAAACTACCATAGAACTAGCAAACAAAATCATTAAAAGAACAATATTTAAACTACTACTAAATTTATTCATCGACTAGTTAGAAGCAAGTACCTCAGAATTAGTGAAGTTCCCAGTGGGGCCCAAAGTTAACCCAAAACAAGTAAATCTTCCCAGATTGAGAAATTAAGTAACAGAAAGAACTGATGATAAACAAAAAAATCGAAAAGGAATAGAACACTTAGACTTTCCCAAAAAAATACCATTAAATAGTATACAGATGGTTAAAAAACTACCATAGGAAGTGAAACTGATTATCTGGGGATGATACTAAATATTCATTATCATCAAGCCTCTTGTCTAAAGCATTTTACTTGGTATCAAAAGATTTGTAGTCATAAAAATGACAAGAGAAATGATAGCGAGCTCCTGTGTAATTTTCTTGAATCTGACATGGAAATCCTGAGGAAAACTCGACGAATTAGGTTCTTGGTGATAGAGAAAGCAAAGAAATTGAACTTTTCTTGAAGCTGGCATAATCATCCTGAAGGAAACTAGATGAAACAGGTACAGGAAGCCAAAAAATTGACTCTTAGTCACCAGGAGGTTTAAGAAAATGCTCCTACATCATTTTCTCAAAGCTAATATGAAAATTCTGAAGAAAACTCGATGAAATAGGTTCTTGGTTATAAAGAAAGCAAATAAACTGAACTTTCGATACCAGTAGGTTCAAAAACTATTAGTCATTTATCTTTATTAGCTCCTCAACAGGACACTCAAAAAGGATCTATTTATCTACCACCGTCGACAAAATGCTTTGGGTAACAAATTTGTAAGTATGAAGCTAGATTATTAGAACCCTAAAATAGGAAATTAAATTTTACTTACTTCTTGTGTTAATTCGAACACCGTATTCGATTTATTTGTACAAGTGTTGTTTAACTCTGTATCGGATGTATACCATTGAGTAGTACACTTTTCAACGGGGGGACTAATCAAATCAGTCTTACTCGATCTTCGTTTTTCCTTTGGTACCTTAGATTTTTTATGACCCAAACTCGGTGTTCCTGTAAGACTCTTCGAAGGAGAATAACTTTTGTTGTAATGTTGAGATGATTTGCTGAAAAATAATACAGAATAAACCGATGGAATTTAAGCTCAAAGAAAAAAAAAGTTCAAATACTAGAAGTACAAGATTACAATTAGCATAAGCAAAGCATTAAACTTCTTTAATTTAATAAACTACGAGATGTAATCAAACAATAAGGTAAGCAAGTTTTTATAGATATAGTCTTATGTATCGAGACAAGTTTGAGTCCATTTTAGCTTATAAGTAAGTTAATATAGTTAACAGTGTCTTAAATCGAAAAAATTACCAAAAAAAAGTTATTGACAGCCGAAATTTTTTTATGGTGTTGTGATCTTCAGAATTGCAATGAAAGACAGCAAGGCTCCACCACTAGTTGAAATCATATGATTATCCTTTTTGTGTTAATAAGAGTTGTAGAGGATGTGACTCGTAGTCACCAGCTATCTGGTGTTTATTCGTGCTAATATCGTTTTCTCGACTATTTCTTTTTCTTATTTTTTACTACAGTGATTTGTTTTAAATATTATTTTGTTTATTTGATTTAAATCCTATCCTTCATCATTTCATTTTTATTTTCCTTTAAATTTCACATACTTTTTTGTTGATTATTTTGTTATTTTTAAAGTTGATAACTCGAGAATAATTTAAACGTCAATTTCAGTGTTTTTTGTATGTCATGGAGTCAAAAGCCGTTTCGAAATCTACGAAAACTGTTTCAAAACAATTTTGATTATCTTCTTATATCTGTTTTACAAATTTTTGAGTTTGTTTTACCAAAATTATGATTTTATAATCTCTACAATCGTTTTTGGATGAAAATAAGTATTTTTTTAAACATGCACTGTTAGTATTTTGAAAATAATTACCATAAATAAGCCAAATCCCGCACCATTATTGTTAATATTTAAAAGTTAATAAATAAATAAAATTAGATTTGTTAATGTTATTATGTTATTTTAAGCAAACGTGTTTCTGCTATTCGCCAAATAGTGACTTTTTCTGAAAATCAAAAAAAAATCATGGTTAGTGCCTCAGCTATCGGATCCTACACAATACAAAAACCAAAACTAATCGGTGCAGAAAAATAGGAACGTCAAAAGTAAAACTTCAAGTAAAACATTTTCAAAATTAATCTTATCCAGTATATTTACCAAATCTAGGACTGTTCGACTTTTAACTAGCCCTCGAAACCGATATATAGAAGGAAAGAATGATGAATTAAACAAAAAATACTTAGAAAAACGTACAAAAGAACAAGACAAGAGATATAGCAATGAGGCTAGATAGGTTAGGCTTCTCTTCTTTCCAGTGTCACTTGTCATTTGTCTATATGACTTGTCAAATATTCTGGACTTGTACTAGTATTGTTTTCAAAAATGTTCCTGAAAATCGAATGGGGTACAGAAGCAACGAACAACGATACTGAAAAGAATTTGACGCACGAAAAATTTAGATAAATGTCAAAATTTTGAATAGAAAGTTGTAAAAGTTGATTTCTGTGAAATTCCGTTGTCGAACAGAGGTGAACAAGTCAAAAAATTTCATAAAACTGAAAAGATTTTTTCCAAAAAAGGTGAAATAAAACCTGAAAAGTGGAATGACATACCGATAAAATGATTTTAGGTAGAAGAGGTGAAACAAGGTGAAAAATTACATACAACTGAATTGATATGGACTAACAGATGTGAAAACAGAGCGAGGAAGCCTGGAATTAAGTGCAACTAAAACGATATTGGATGGCAAAAGTGAAAAGAAGCCTGGAATTGAGAAAAAGTCTAGAATTACATCCCGTTAAAATGAACTGATCCAGCAAAGGTAAAATAAGACCTAAAATTACATAAAACTGACACAATGTCGGTTAACTGAGGTGAAGCATCCTAAAACCGAAAAGATATTTGTCAACAGAGGTGAAATAATATTTGTGATTACATAAAACTGACATAATATAGATGAACAGTGGTGAAATAAGGCGAAGAAGGCTGTATTTACATAAAACTAGAAAGAAAGCTGGTGAGAAGAGGTGAAAAGTGAAAGAGCCCGCGACAATAAATCTAGTATATTCAGATGTGTGTTTTGAGGTTAATTTTTCTAACTTGAGCTCGAGCTCGAAATAACTCCATATAAAAAGATGTATATATCAAAGTTTTACTTTTGATCGTCCCTTGGGGTCGTATTTCGTTTTATCTAAAAGCGACACTGCTCATTATACGAACCTATTGACCATAGGAGATGCGGTAGCGAAATTAAAATTTGCAGTAAAATTTCTCAACGACGCCACTTGGCTTCTAGTCAAACTGGAAACACGACTGCGACTGCCAACGTTACTACGTACAAAAATTATGAAAATAATAATAATAATAATAAAAAAAAAAAAATAATAACAAAATAAAAACCAAGCACATTGAAAGCGAACACGTACTGTACACACGTTATTTCGAAATACACCCACAGAATACTTTCTTTAAATTGTAATTTAAATATCGATGGATTTTTGCACAAAAACTATAACATCCACCTTATATACCTGATACGGTATCGTGTGATATGTCGATGAGTATTCCATGTTATACACACACACACAATTTTATTGACGTGCAACAATTGAAAAACCTCGTATATAAACTTACTCGGAGGTTATGGTAATATCCGATAACCTGGTGTCACTAGTTATGCTATAGTGACGTCTCATTTGTACTTCGTTTTCTAATTTTATATCACAGTCCTAAAAAAAAAAGAAGAGAATATCAAGTTTGTGATTAAACCAAAATTGTCGTTCAAAAACGACCTTTTCCGTAAAGAAGAAGACTCACTCTGAACAAACATCACTAGTTATTCAAATGATGTTGACCAGATGAGGTCGAAGAAGTCTGGGTCTGCCTTGTAAAAAGTGAAACAAGGTGAAATGGAGTGAGAAGCCTGGAACGACACAAGACTAAAATGACATTGTCCAACAGAGATGAAGTAAAGTGAAAAAGAATGACATGATGTTGACCGGCTGATCTGAAATGAGGTGGAGAAGTATGCAATTACATATAACCGAAATTATAATGGCTGACAAAGGTGAAACAAAGTGAAAACTCTTGAATATATAAAACTGGAATAATATTGATCGACATAGAGTGAAAAAAGGTGAAGTAGCAAGATATGATGTTGACCGGCTGATCTGAAATGAGGTGGAGAAACCTGGAATCATATAAAATTAAAACAATATTAATCGGAAAAGGTGAAATAAAGTGAAAAAGCCCGAAATTACGTGAAACTGAAATTACAATATTCAACAGAGGTGAAAGAGTATGAAATTATTTTGGGCAATTGATCTGAAGAAGTTTAGAATCATGTGAAGTGAAATTATTGGTTAGAAGAGGTGAAATGAAGTGTAAAAAGCTTAAAATTATATGAAACTGAGATGACATTGGCCAACAGAGATAATAAAGTCTAGAATGATTTTGAATAGCTGATCTGAAATAAGGTGAACGAAGCCGGATATTGTAAAAATGAAATATTATTGGTCGGAAGAGGTGAAATGAAGTGAAAAAGCCTGAAATTACTTTAAACCGAAAAAATGTTGGTAAACAGAAGTGAAATAAGATGTAGAAGCCTAAAATTTCATAAAAACGAAAATGTTTTCGTCGACAGAGGTGAAATAAGTCCAGAAATTACTACAAAATTGACATAACGTTGGCTAACAGAAGTGAAATGAGGTGAAGAAGTATGAAAGTACATAAAATTTAAAATATGTTGGTGAACAGAGGTGGAATTAGGTGAAGAAGACTGAAATTTCAAAGAACTGAAAATATTTCGGTCGATAGATGTTAAATAACACCTAAATATTACATAAACTGACACAATGTTGGTCAACGGAGGTGAAATGTGGTGAAGAATCCTGGAAAAATGTAAAAGTGGACTAATGTTGGTTGACATAGGTGAAGAAGCCTAAAACTAAAGAGATATTTGTCAACAGAGGTGAAATAGGGCACGAAACTGACATAATGTTGGCCAAGAGAGGTGAAAATAAGGTGAAGAAGTCTAAATTTTAAATTTTCCTTACCCTTTTACCGTATTTTCCTTCGACGTCCTCCTTCAACGTAGCGAAACATTCTTCGAGACGTTTCTGTAACGGTCGCAAATTATCAGGTACTTTTTGTTTGTGAATTTGCACGCATAAATCCAACAGCGGTATCTGATCGGCTATAAGATCCTTCAGCTTTTCGATCAGGATCTTATCTTCGGCGTGGTGCGTTTCGTAATCGCCAGTAAAAAATACTTCCTCGTAATTTTTTATGCCTCCCATAACGGCGGCATCCAATATACCTAAACGAAAAAAATAAGTGGCGCGGTCGATAGGATAACGCTTAAATTTTTTTATTTACCGTTTAACGTTAAACTTAACGTGTTGATCTGCATGGATTTATCTTTGTTCGATACTACAACGTAATTCGTCAACGTCTTGTTGGTTTTTTCCATAGTTTCTATGGCGTTTCTTAACGGCGATATTTCGTGTACTTGAGTGTGTTCGACGGGAAACCATCTCAATATACCGGGCAATGGATACGTAGTCGTCAATTCCGTTCTTTCTAATAAAGAAAATTTAAATTTTAATTTGTAGTAAATATCATTTTATTTAAATTAATAATTTCGTCATTTCCCTACCCCCCCCCACCCCCCCTTAACCTGTCATCTGTATCCCCATTTTTGTCTAGTACTCTTCTAATTCCATTTTTTTTCTTCTTGTTATTATTGTTTGGTATCGCTTTTCTCAATTCATCTTCTTTAACAGAATTTTTTTAAATCTATTTTCCTTCATCTGCTTATCGTGGTTCTTCTCATTCCACAATTGTTATTTATATATTTCTTCTTCTGTTATTTCTTATTTGTTATCATAGTGTTACATTGCTTTATTTGATTCTTCATCTTTCTTTATTCCTTCACTTCATCCTCCCAGCCAGCAGACGCATCTCGTCTTGTCCTGGTTCTACCATTTCTATTTTTCGTATAGCGCTTCTCCCACAGTTATTTTATTTTCTTCTGCAATTTTTCTATCCTTTCTTCAACAGTTTCTCTTGTTATTTATTTCTTCATAGGCAGTTTTTGTAGTTATTTCTTCTCCTACAATTTCTCTACTTATATCTTTGGTAATTTCTACTGTCACTTCTTCTTCGATAGTTTCTCTAGTCATTTCTTCTTTTGTAATTTCTGCAGCTTTTTCTTTATCTGCAGTCTTTCTAGTAATTTCTTTATCAGTAGTTTCTATATTAATTCTTCTATAGTTTCTCTAGTTATTTCTTCTACTATAATTTCCATAATCATTTATTTCTTCTTCGATATTATCTTTTGCTCTTTCTTCATCTGTATAATTTCTCTAATTATTTCTTATCCTATATTTCTTTTTCTTCAATTACTGCAGTTGTTTCTTCTTCTGTAGTTTTCCTTGCGATTTCTTTTTCTATAGTTTGTTTAGTTATTTTTTTATTCTGCGTTTTCTATTGTTGTTTCTTTGTCTACAGTATCTCTAGTTATTTCTTCTTCGATAGTTTCTGCTGCTCTGTAATTTCTATACTTATTCTTCCATTTGCGGATTCTCTTCTACAGTTTTTCTTGTTATTTTTTTATTCTCTCAATTTCTCTAGTTATTTTTTCTACTGTAGTTCCCCAAGTCATTCATTTCTTCTTCGATGTTATCTGCAGCTTTTTCATCATCCGTAGTTTCTCTAGTTATTTCTTCTTCTGCAGTTTCTTTAGTTATTTCTTCAACTGCTGTCTTTCCAGTAATTTCTTTATTTGTAGTTTCTCTATTTCCTCTTCTATAGTTTCTCTAGTCATTTATTTCTTCTTCGATGTTATCTGCAGCTTTTTCATCATCCGTAGTTTCTCTAGTTATTTCTTCTTCTGCAGTTTCTTTAGTTATTTCTTTATCTGCTGTCTTTCTAGTAATTTCTTTATCTGTAGTTTCTCTATTTCATCTTCTATAGTTTCTCTAGTCATTTATTTCTTCTTCGATGTTATCTGCAGCTTTTTCATCATCCGTAGTTTCTCTAGTTATTTCTTCTTCTGCAGTTTCTTTAGTTATTTCTTCAACTGCTGTTTTTCCAGTAATTTCTTTATCTGTAGTTTCTCTATTTCATCTTCTATAGTTTCTCTAGTCATTTATTTCTTCTTCGATGTTATCTGCAGCTTTTTCATCATCCGTAGTTTCTCTAGTTATTTCTTCTTCTGCAGTTTCTTTAGTTATTTCTTTATCTGCTGTCTTTCCAGTAATTTCTTTATCTGTTGTTTCTCTATTTCTTCTTCTATAGTCTCTCTAGTCATTTATTTCTTCTTCGATGTTATCTGCAGCTTTTTCATCATCCGTAGTTTCTCTAGTTATTTCTTCTTCTGCAGTTTCTTTAGTTATTTCTTTATCTGCTGTCTTTCTAGTAATTTCTTTATCTGTAGTTTCTCTATTTCTTCTTCTACAGTTTCTCTAGTCATTTATTTCTTCTTCGATGTTATCTGCAGCTTTTTCATCATCCGTAGTTTCTCTAGTTATTTTTTCTTCTGCAGTTTCTTTAGTTATTTCTTTATCTGCTGTCTTTCTAGTAATTTCTTTATCTGTAGTTTCTCTATTTCTTCTTCTATAGTTTCTCTAGTCATTTATTTCTTCTTCGATAGTATCTGCTGCTGTTCCTTCGTCTGTAGTTTCTCTATTTTTTCTTCTGCAGTTTCTTTCGTTATTTATTTCTTTATCTGTCGTTTTTTTTAATAATTTTTTCTCTGGCAGTTTTTTCATTTGATAATTGAGAAAATTGCCCCCCGAAAATGATAAAAAAAATATTTACCTAACCATAGGTGTGCGAATTCGTTGGTACTTTCGATGAGAGGGTCTTTTCTAATAAAGGGTCTAGAAAAAGTGAACTTTTGTATATTGTTCACCCTGTAAAATTTGACTATTTGATCTGAAACGGGTTTTCCGGAAAATCTTTGTTTCTTTTCGTCCATCACCGGATCTACTTTGTTTATTTGAATATCTACAAAAAGAAAAAAGAATTCGATAAAAATGAAAATGAAAAATTTTGTTTGTTTGAATACACACATACATTGCTTGTCGGATCCGACGATTTCTTCGCCCGGTTGCGTCAATTTGTTCAATAGTTCCGCTTTGGGGAATTCGTTCAATATCCTAGCGTTAAAATCGGCCAATCTTTCGTATTCTTTTCCCCTGTATACGAAAACTTTGTTTCTGAGAAATTGCGGAAAACCTTTGCCGTAATAACCGACTCGGAAATATTCCGGTTCGGCGCGCGCCTTTTTCATTATATCGTCGTAAAAAATGGCCATCCTTCGGTGCAGATCGCTCAGGCGGTCGTAATCGAACGTTTCCTCTTCGTATTGTTCCGCCAATTCTTGACATTTCTTTATCGCGCATTCCCACATCTAAACAAAACAATATTTGAAATTCGCGGTATACATTTTTTGTTTGTTCTTACCTTTCCTTTGCTGTAATTTTCTATTATCCCGTAATAGAGCTCCTCTTTGAGTTGTCGATGTTTTTTCGCTTTGATTTTATCGCCTCGCAATAGAGAGCTCAAAGGCTCGTCGGACCAATTCAGCAATTTCGCGTGCAATTCCAACGTGTAAGCGGCTTCAGTGAAATTGTCGCACTCCAAATGGAGATCGAACAATTTGTTCAAATATCTTATGTACATTTCCTTTTTGTTTATTTCCGAATAAAAATCCTGGAAAAGGACGACAAATTAGCAAAAAAATAACGAGGACAATTTTAAAAAACGCGATTATACGCGGCGATTCAAAATTAACGTTTTTAATTTACTTTTTTATATAGGATGTCCCGGATAAATAAAAAATTTACAAAGTTACGCCACGATTCTATGAAAAGATAGGTTTAGATACGAGGAGATACAAAAGTAAGAAGGTCAAGAACAATTTTCAGTCTACTTGTTTATACAGAATGTCCCGGTAAATGTATAAATGGAAAATTCGCGTGAATAAAGAGATGACGAAGAAATTATAGAAGATTCGAATGAAAATTGAAAAGGAAAATTTTTAAGAAATGACCATAAATGAAAATTGAAAACATATTCGATTATACAGTGTGTCCCCTGAATGCATTAGCGAAAATATTACTAATTTGATTAAATCGAATCAAAAATTATTCGGGCCAAAATTATATTTTAGCAATTTTGATTATATAGGATGTCCCCTATTCAAGCTCTATTTGGATTATACAGGTTGGACAATGAATAAATTGTCTTAAGAGACAATTTTAGGTTATTTTCTTATACAGAAAGTCCCGTGAATACAAAATTATCGAGATCATGAATTATTTTAGTATTTTTTGTTATACAGGTTGTCCTGCGAAAATATTTACGAACAATTAACGACGTCAAAGACAAATTTTCTTTTACAGGATGTCTCAAAAAAATGAGAAATTATTCAAAACTCCAAATATAATTATACAGGTTGTCCCGTTGTCAATTTTAAAGCATCCGATTATACAGGATGTCCCGCAACTATTATTCCGGTTAATAAATAGTCTACACCATCTACAATTACACAGGGCGTGTCGAAAATTGGGCATTTCTCATATTTTACAAACATTATTATACAGTTTGTCACGTTAATAAACGTCAAAGACAATTTCGGTTATACAGAATGTACAAATATACAAATATTAAAGCATCCGATTATACAGGATGTCCCTCAACTATTATTCCGGTTAATAAATATTATTATGAACATTATTATCCAGTTTGTCACTTTAATAAACGTCAAAGACAATTTCGGTTATACAGAATGTCCCGTAAATCAGAAAGTATATATTTCAACGAATATAATTGTACAGATTGTCCCGCGAAATAATTTACGAAAAAATCGATACGACAAAGTTAATTTTCGAGTATTCGACTATACGGGACGTCCCGTAAAATCAAAAGTCCAAATTTTCTTTTACAGGATGTCTCGAAAAATGAGAAATTAATCAACTCCAAATATAATTATACAGGTTGTCCCGTTGCCAATATTAAAGCATCCGATTATACAGGATGTCCCGCAACTATTATTCCGGTTAATAAATATTATTATACAGTTTGTCACGTTAATAAACGTCAAAGACAATTTCGGTTATACAGAATGTCCCGTAAATAAGAAAGTATATATTTCAACGAATATAATTGTACGGATTGTCCCGCGAATTAATTTACGAAAAAATCGATACGACAAAGTTAATTTTCGAGTATTCGACTATACGGGACGTCCCGTAAAATCAAAAGTCCAAATTTTCTTTTACAGGATGTCTCAAAAAATGAGAAATTATTCAAAACTCCAAATATAATTATACAGGTTGTCCCGTTGCCAATATTAAAAAATCCGATTATACAGGATGTCCCGCAACTATTATTCCGGTTAATAAATATTATTATTAACATTATTATACAGTTTGTCACGTTAATAAACGTCAAAGACAATTTCGGTTATACAGAATGTCCCGTAAATAAGAAAGTATATATTTCAACGAATATAATTGTACGGATTGTCCCGCGAATTAATTTACGAAAAAAATCGATACGACAAAGTTAATTTTCGAGTATTCGACTATACGGGACGTCCCGTAAAATCAAAAGTCCAAATTTTCTTTTACAGGATGTCTCAAAAAATGAGAAATTATTCAAAACTCCAAATATAATTATACAGGTTGTCCCGTTGCCAATATTAAAGCATCCGATTATACAGGATGTCCCGCAACTATTATTCCGGTTAATAAATATTATTATGAACATTATTATACAGTTTGTCACGTTAATAAACGTCAAAGACAATTTCGGTTATACAGAATGTCCCGTAAATCAGAAAGTATATATTTCAACGAATATAATTGTACGGATTGTCCCGCGAATTAATTTACGAAAAAATCGATACGACAAAGTTAATTTTTGATTATTCGATCATACGGGATGTCTCGCAAATGGATAAATGAAAAATTAACGACGCCGAATAATATTTTATTATACGCGTTGTCCCATAAATAAACAAATAAATGGATGACTCGTTAAAAAAGTCCTAAAACATCGATTATTACGAGTCCTATGTCACTATAAAAGTACGGGGGGATTTGAAACTTTCTTAAATCCAAAAAAAAAAAAAATGAACAAAATCGTATATATACGACGTACAAGTATTTCAATAACAAAAACGTCCTAAACTCATTAAATATCGAAGATAATACGACAATCAAGTTCTAAATATAGGAAATAAACGATAATAAAGGTTGTCTTACCAATAAATTGACGGTACAGCTCATGGTATTCTCCTTATTATCGTCGGTGATGATCGTCCTGTATTCCAATAGACTTTCCATCAATCTCGATACGATTTTGACGAATTTAACGCCCTCCTCGTTCATCGACGTATGTTTCGAACACAAATCGATCATAATATCGTGAAACATATTTTTGTATTCGTGATCGCCTTTACCGCCTTCGAATAGGGCGTCCAATTTTACGATCATCTCGTTTTCGAAATCGGAAAAATTTCCTTTTATGTGCGACGAATCTCGTTTCGTGTCGCCGTAACTTTCCGTTTCGTATTTCGACGAATAAAATTCGCATTGCATCATATCGAAGAATATCTGTATGGTCGCCTTTCGAAGATCCGGTTCCGGTATCAGCGTCATTTCCAATATCAAACCGACCAGAGACGGTACGAACTGAACTTTATTTTGACCTGCGACAGAATAAATCGTCCTTAGATACCCTTTAAATACACTACCGCCGTATAAACACACCAAATTCCGTACAAGTAACCACCGTATACGCCAGGATTTAGCACCATCAGCCACCGTATACGCCAGATTTAACACCAATTACCACCATATACACCAATTTCACATCAAAAAACTACCGCTTATACCAAATTTGGAACAAATAACCACCATATACGCCAGATTTAGCACCAATTACCACCATATACACCAATTTCACATCAAAAAACTACCGCTTATACCAAATTTGGAACAAATAACCACCATATACGCCAGATTTAGCACCATCAGCCACCGTATACGCCAGATTTAGCACCATCAGCCAGATTTAGCACCAAAAACCACCAAATAGACCCGATTTGGGATCGATAACCACCATTGCCACCGTATATACAAGATTTGGAACTGAGTTATTGATTATTGACGGAATATAATACAATTCAGGATGATGTCCTAGACAAAAAACCGTATACACCAGATTTGACACCAGTAGTTACCATAAACGCCAAATTTAGTATTAACAGCCACCATATACACCAAATTTAGCACCAACATATAAGTTGTAAGCACCAAATGTATCAGATTTAGCACCAGTAGCCACCAAGTTCACAAGATTTGGGACGAATAGCCACTATATACGCCTGATTTAGAACCAAATGATTACTTGTTGAAGGGATAAAAAACAAATCTAAATATTGTTTAAGAAATAAGTTTTAAACGCCAAATACACCAGTAGCCACCACAAGATTTGGCCCCCGAAGTCACCAGATTTGGAACCATATACGCCATATTTAGCACCAGTGGCCACCTTTTACTCTTGATTTGAAACCAAATGATTAATTATTGAAGGGACATGAAAGAAATTCAAATAATTTCTCGAAAACGAATGGAACCACCCTATGAACCAGATTTAGCACCGATAGCTAGCAGATTCATGCCAGTAGCCACCATATACGCCATATTTAGCACCAATAACCGAAATATATACAAAATTTAATTCAATTTAACTGATATAAAAAACGACTTACCCAAATTGAACCACATCGATTTGATTTCGAATCCCATTTCGGTTCTCATGTCCTTAAAAAGATCCAATATCCTAATTTTTTTATTGAACGAAAACGTTTCCAATTGCAACGCCCTTTGCGTCATGAAAGCTATGGCGCAATGGAAAAAATTATTCCAGGCGTCGTGTTCGAATTTTTGAAAAAAACAATCTCGTATAGTATGAGAAAAGAATCTCAAAGATTTTAGTACGATACTATTTTGTAACATCAACATGTCGCACCAATCTTTCGGGAAAACCGAATTGCTAACTAATTCCTTGAAAACTACCAATATTTCCATGAGAAAATCCAAAACGTCGAAATTCGTCGAAAAACTATTTATATAATTGTTGTAATGTTCGTTGGTCATTTGTCTGAATATATCCAACATCACGGCTACCAAATTACTCTAAAAACATTTAGAAAATTATTAAATTATACAAGGTATTTATTCGAAATATTGTTTAGGAAACATAACATAGGTTGTTCGGAATGTTGTTTCGGAAACATATAAATCAATTTTTCCTACATCCCCTGTATGTTATAAAATGCGTTGTACAATTATTTTTTTTTTTTGTTACTCACCGCATGCGGATTATCTTTTTCCATTTTTATATGACTCTGTATGACTGTCCTAAGTGCGGATTGGATAATTTCTGATATATCAGAAAAGGTCGAACCTACGTCCTTTCTAAATAACAATTCCATTATATCACTCATGTTCTTTATACACCATTCGACCTAAATAATCGATATTGCAAAATATATTTCGAAAATAAAATAGTCAAAAATCTATCACACAAATATGAAAGTGAAAAATTTACAACACATAAATGAATAGAATGATTTTTTTTTCTTCAAAAGTTCAAAAGTTTTAATAGAAAAAATGTGCTTGAATGTATTAATCATACGAAGATAATTTCATTTTCGATTTCTATATTATATCAAGTTATTTTTAATATCAAATACATAAGCCAGTACGGTCCTGTTGTTTATTGACGAGCTAACGCGTCAAGTGAAACAAAGTGTAAAATTTGTGAAAAATACAATTTTTTTTTTCAAATTATATAAAGAAAAAATAATAAAATCACCTTCGTATATAACGACATAAATAAATTTTACTACAAAACCTAATAGATATTAGGAACGAGAAAATAGTAAAGTGAGGTTATGTTTATAAATGAACGTATCCAATTTCGATGAGATTTTGTAGTAATAAGACCAGAAGTGGATAGAATAGGGAAAATTAGCCACAATGAAGTGCGATTAAATCGACGTAAGTTATTTAAAATAAATAAGTAAAATGAGTAACTATTTTCTAAAATGTTAAGTTCACCTCTTCTGGATATCCGACATGCTGATTGACACAATGTTCCGTTGTACCAAGCAGTTGAGCCACCTTGGCTACCGATCTGTTTTGCCTTCTTCCGTCTTGTCTCGTTACACCCTATAATACACCGATTTCACCACTACACTAAATATTACACGCTCAAATATAACATAAAACAAATCGACTGCTAATAGAAATGTAAAAATAAAATCGATAAGGGGGTTAGAACAAAATAGATAAGAGATAATGGGGTCGACAGAAAAGATGTATGCTTAAAATATATTTCCTAGTAAAATATTATAGTTTCTATAAAGGGTGGAATTTAATTATAAACTCAGGTAGGTTTGGAGAATTAGACGTTAAATTAAAGAATTATTTTTGTAAACTACTTTTTGTAAAGGCATTTATTAATAAAATTTATATTATTTTTAAAGCCAATGAAAGGATTATATGTATTCCAAGGTATCAAATTATTAAAAAATTTGTTTCGCTAACCAAAATATGGCTTCTAACAGTAAAATTAGATTAAATGTACAGTATTTTTAAAACCTTGAAAAGGATTATATGCATGTGTATAATTATCAGATAATTCTGAATGTAAACCAAAAGATGGCATTTAACAGTGAAAGTAGTTCAAGTGTACTGTATTTTTAATGCAAATGCAAGGATTATATGTATTCGAAGGTATATCGTACAAAATTATCAAAGAATTTTGTTTGTAAACCAAAATATGGTAATGAAGAGTAAAAGTAGTTCAAATGTACTGTATTTTTAATGCAAATGCAAGGATTATATGTATTCGAAGGTGTATCTTACAAAATTATCAAAGAATTTTGTTCGTAAACCAAAATAAGGTAATGAAGAGTAAAAGTAGTTCAAATGTACTGTATTTTTAATGCAAATGCAAGGATTATATGTATTCGAAGGTATATCTTACAAAATTATCAAAGAATTTTGTTTGTAAACCAAAATATGGCAATGAAAAGTAAAAGTAGTTCAAATTTACTGTATTTTTAAGACCAATAGAACGGTTATATGTATTCGAATGTATATCGAATCAAATAATTTTGATTGTAAGCGAAAAGATGGCTTCTAATAGTAAAATTATGTCAAATGTATAGTATTTTTAACGTCAATGGTAGAATATGTAAAATATATAGTATTTTTAAAGAAAATATTACATACAACGTTTTTTATACTCATTAAATGAACTCAACAGTTAATATACGAGTCATTACAAGACAAGTCAATGTCAAAACATCATCAAATGCCAAAATAAAGACAATGAAGTCGAAAACAAAGAATGTAAATATTTTTGGAATCCAAATGAACAGAAATTACGTTTCGATTACAAGAAAATTAACGAAACTAGAAATCGTTTCGTTTATGATGAGGAATTAGAAGTTTTAAGCAGTGGAAACGGCTAAAAAAGAAGAAGAGCACACTTTTATACCGATTAATTAATTAATTTCGACCTATTAGAGGCAACAACCCCTAAATAATAAAAAAAATTTTTTAAATACATATTTTCTGTCGATTTTTTTTAATAAAAATATTCTACTGAAAATATCCAAACCAATTAAGAGAAATTATACAGTATGCTGAAAAAGTAAGGTAACAATTGATATCGTAATTTTTTTATTCCAAAGAATCCACCACCCTGTATTAATAACGAATATAACTGAAACTTCATTTTTGAACATACTGTATTTGAAACTTTCCAATCTAATTTCTAATCAACTTTTTTTAAAAATTGAAAAAAAAATTACAATACAAGCTTTCGTTATATACTTTTTTGTTATAAAAAATCGCTCTATGATTTTTTTCTATCATCATTTATAATAATAATAAAAAAATAATCAATAAATTTCTACCTAAACATGCAAATTACAATATAACTCAAACAAAACCATAACAAATCTAATAGTGGTACTATTGACTGCGCCACTTTCAAGAAAAAAAAATACAGACAGTAGCATCAGAATACTTCGTTTTATAATATGTATACAACTCAACGGGGTCTAAATCTGGTAACAATAATAACAATTCAAAGAATTTCTGCCTTAGAATTGGTTAGTTAGTTGAATTTAGATGAAAAAATTTTAATGTTTGTATTGTATTTTCTATTATATCGAATTACATTTTAAAAGTGGCGAAGTCGATAGGATTATATGAAATAATTAACAAAAGTTTTCGTGTAATGCTAAAAAAAGGACGTATACCATAAATTTTAATGGGTATACATTCCGTAGTGCCTTTATTACATGCTTATCAAGAGATCTCAAGCACATTCCGTCTACAGATATTTTTTCTCTAAAAGTTTTTGAAAAACAAAAAAAAAAGAAAGATGCAATTGAGAAAGAGAAAAAAAAATAGTACCTAAAATTGTTTATTTGCTTGAAACATTCGGCGGCCAAGGTGTCTCTGGTGCAGAAGAGTTTCGTAATCGCTCTCAATTTTCTATTTTCAAAATAATTTTTTTTTTTAATTAAAACCTGGAATATTTTGAGAATAAAATATCCCTTAATATTGAATTCCAATTTATTAAAGATGATTAGGAAATAATGGTTGTTAAAATATACGAGGAGCTCAAAAAAAATTATTAAAATACATCTATAGGTGAATCTACAGTCTAGTAAACAAGTTGCCATTGCCATTTTCCTTATTTTAATTGTTATTTGTGATGATACAAGACATTTTCCAAATTTTTCCAATGATTTCTGGTAAACAAATGGTTTTAAAAGATACCACATGGAGATTTAGAAGAAACAACCATTCGATACGGTCCTTATGGGACCGAAGTATTCGGCAATTATCAAAAACCGGTTGTAGAAAAACAGTTTTTACAGATTTTGAAAATATTTTGAAAAATTGAGAACGAATTACTCAAGACATCAATGAAAAGTGTATGTACAAACCTATATGAACATATTACGATGAAATGTATACGTACATATATACAAAAATATATAAATCCATACAACAAATTTATTTTTTACAATTTAATGTGAAACATAATATAATTTCGTATGAAAGTATCGAAAATTTTCAATAATTATCATATCAATATATACAAATGTAATTTTAGAAATTTATAAATAATCTTCACCATTTTACTTTTGTAATTTATCGTCCTCAATACACTACAACTTACTAATACACAGTCCTTTAGCTAAATATGAGCCAGAGACCCACGACAGGCTCATAAGACCAGAAATTGGGGTAGCATACACTGTCTGGTCCTTCGAGCCGGATTTAAACATATAGAAAAACACTTTACACTATTTGATCGTTCGAATTGGATTATAAAACAATATATTACACTAACAACCTGGTTTTTCAATCCTTCCATAGTTTTATATCCGGCTTCAAGGACAAAATACAGTAACTATCCGGTTTTTCAAGCCATTCCTAGGTTTATATCCGGCTCGAAGGACCAAAAAGTGTAAAAAATACATTAATTATCTGGTGTTTCAAGCTTTCCTTAAATTCATAACCTGTTCCAAGGACCAAATACTACAATACCCCGTCTTTCGAGCCTTTCCTTCGCTTCAAAGACCAAATAGTGTATAGTACATAAATTATCCGGTTTTTCAAGTCTTCAATAGATTTATAATCGACTAGAAGGACCAGACCTCCTGTGTACTATACACCATCTGGTCCTTCGAGTCGGGTATGACCCCAAGTAAGACTTGAAAGACTAGACAGTGAAATTTGTGTTAGTATACTAAGTGTACAAATTAATTTGTCGAACAAAATTCACAGTTTTCTTAATAATTAGCAAAAAATAAGTTGGTTTATTTTCAAATTTGACCGGAAACGGGTATGGAATTGAATAATTGATGAAAATTTTCGATACCACAACGAAAAAAAGAAGCGGTAAAAGCGGATTTATACAGCTAACGTTACTTACCTCTTCTTTGGTGGTAAATAAAGTTTTCACTTGATCGGTTATAATGGGCAACAATATTTTGCGACATTGAGGATATAAAAATAATTTACTGTGAATAATTTCGTTGATCGTCATCATTTTTTGTTTAGTCAGACGTCCCAACGGCATATTATTCAACATATCGAATAAGATCGTGCTAAAAATTTAAAAAAAAACA
The DNA here is from genome assembly GCF_026230105.1 of Diorhabda sublineata. Lineage (NCBI taxonomy): Eukaryota > Metazoa > Arthropoda > Insecta > Coleoptera > Chrysomelidae > Diorhabda > Diorhabda sublineata. Next base: position 544,067 of record NC_079481.1, read on the forward strand.
CTGTGTATATGTCCCGGAATCGATTATAGCGATTTACCTTAATTCTTTGGAATCGAATACCAATAACATATCCGGTATGCTGCTCGGTAGATACTTGAGGCAAGCTCCTTGTTCTCTTATTAAACTTTCTATACTAGAGGACATCATGTATACGATGTTTTGCAGAAGGTCTCGCATACTTTCGTCGAAATCGTCCTCCGGATCGTATTCCGGGTAAATTTCTTTATAAAGGATTCTACTTCTGGCGATGAATTTCATGAAATATTGTAGGCACTTCATCGTTCTGAATATTAGGTCTTTGGAACTAGTCGTAGCGTCACTGGCTCTGCTCACTATAGTCTTTAATACTGATATTAGTTTTCTAGAATAATAAAAACAACGGTTTTAATATTATCGACATGAAAAACATCCCAGAAAGTTCAATTTGTTTTCATTACAAAGGGAATTCGTGAAGTAGTTCAAATGTACTGTATTTTTAATGCAAATGCAAGGATTATATGTATTCGAAGGTATATCGAATCAAATAATTCTGATTGTAAAACGAAAAGATGGCTTCTAATAGTAAAATTAGGTCAAATGTATAGTATTTTTAACGTCAATGGTAGAATATGTAATATATATAGTAATTTTAAAGAAAAACTTACATAATTCTTTTAGAACAATTGGAAAGGTCTAGAGTCTTTATATTTATATAAATGTTACATTAATTAGGTCCCTACATCAATTGAAATAAATAAAATTGGTTTAGGCCAGAATTGGACCAAATAAGTACAAATGAACTACTATGGAAACTTCCAGAAATAGTAATTCTTTTCTGGAGGGATTGGAAAAATCTAAAGGGATCGACTTGACATAATTAATTTAGTGCTTAAATTAATCAAAATGAAAAAATTGGTATAGTCCAGAAGTGGACCAAATAAGTACAAATGAACTACTATGGGAACTGATAGAAATGTTACATTGCAACAATTAAAATTTGATAAATCCAGAATTGGACAAAATAAGTACAAATGAACTACTTCGGAAATTTTTTTTTTTCAAAATTAGAGGATATTTGATCATTTGATCAAATAATTCGTTTTTATGTGGTTATTTCTACTGAAATTAGTATTTTTATTTACGGAAATGTCTATGCCAGTCTAGGCATGTATTTTGTTTATATTACCGGACGAATCTGTCAAATCAACTTCTCTAGAAACTTCCAGAAAGGTCAAAGATTCTTTTAGAACAATTGGAAAGGTCTAGAGTCTATAAATTTATATAAATGTTACATTAATTAGGTCCCTACATCAATTGAAATAAATAAAATTGGTAAACACCAGAATTGGACCAAATAAGTACAAATGAACTACTAGGGAAACTTCCAGAAAGGTCAAAGATTCTTTTAGAACAATTGGAAAGGTCTAGAGTCTATAAATTTATATAAATGTTACATTAATTAGGTCCCTACATCAATTGAAATAAATAAAATTGGTTTAGGCCAGAATTGGACCAAATAAGTACAAATGAACTACTATGGGAACTTCCAGAAATAGTAATTCTTTTCTGGAGGGATTGGAAAAATCTAAAGGGATCGACTTGACATAATTAATTTAGTGCTTAAATTAATCAAAATGAAAAAATTGGTATAGTCCAGAAGTGGACCAAATAAGTACAAATGAACTACTATGGGAACTGATAGAAATGTTACATTGCAACAATTAAAATTTGATAAATCCAGAATTGGACAAAATAAGTACAAATGAACTACTTCGGAAGAAGCCACCCACAATGGTACTATGAACTACTTCAGAAATTTTTTTTTTTTCAAAATTAGAGGATATTTGATCATTTGATCAAATAATTCGTTTTTATGTGGTTATTTCTACTGAAATTAGTATTTTTATTTACGGAAACGTCTATGCCAGTCTAGGCATGTATTTTGTTTATATTACCGGACGAATCTGTCAAATCAACTTCTCTAGAAACTTCCAGAAAGGTCAAAGATTCTTTTAGAACAATTGGAAAGGTCTAGAGTCTATAAATTTATATAAATGTTACATTAATTAGGTCCCTACATCAATTGAAATAAATAAAATTGGTTTAGGCCAGAATTGGACCAAATAAGTACAAATGAACTACTATGGGAACTTCCAGAAATAGTAATTCTTTTCTGGAGGGATTGGAAAAATCTAAAGGGATCGACTTGACATAATTAATTTAGTGCTTAAATTAATCAAAATGAAAAAATTGGTATAGTCCAGAAGTGGACCAAATAAGTACAAATGAACTACTATGGGAACTGATAGAAATGTTACATTGCAACAATTAAAATTTGATAAATCCAGAATTGGACAAAATAAGTACAAATGAACTACTTCGGAAGAAGCCACCCACAATGGTACTATGAACTACTTCAGAAATTTTTTTTTTTCAAAATTAGAGGATATTTGATCATTTGATCAAATAATTCGTTTTTATGTGGTTATTTCTACTGAAATTAGTATTTTTATTTACGGAAACGTCTATGCCAGTCTAGGCATGTATTTTGTTTATATTACCGGACGAATCTGTCAAATCAACTTCTCTAGAAACTTCCAGAAAGGTCAAAGATTCTTTTAGAACAATTGGAAAGGTCTAGAGTCTTTATATTTATATAAATGTTACATTAATTAGGTCCCTACATCAATTGAAATAAATAAAATTGGTTTAGGCCAGAATTGGACCAAATAAGTACAAATGAACTACTATGGGAACTTCCAGAAATAGTAATTCTTTTCTGGAGGGATTGGAAAAATCTAAAGGGATCGACTTGACATAATTAATTTAGTGCTTAAATTAATCAAAATGAAAAAATTGGTATAGTCCAGAAGTGGACCAAATAAGTACAAATGAACTACTATGGGAACTGATAGAAATGTTACATTGCAACAATTAAAATTTGATAAATCCAGAATTGGACAAAATAAGTACAAATGAACTACTTCGGAAATTTTTTTTTTTTTCAAAATTAGAGGATATTTGATCATTTGATCAAATAATTCGTTTTTATGTGGTTATTTCTACTGAAATTAGTATTTTTATTTACGGAAACGTCTATGCCAGTCTAGGCATGTATTTTGTTTATATTACCGGACGAATCTGTCAAATCAACTTCTCTAGAAACTTCCAGAAAGGTCAAAGATTCTTTTAGAACAATTGGAAAGGTCTAGAGTCTTTATATTTATATAAATGTTACATTAATTAGGTCCCTACATCAATTGAAATAAATAAAATTGGTTTAGGCCAGAATTGGACCAAATAAGTACAAATGAACTACTATGGGAACTTCCAGAAATAGTAATTCTTTTCTGGAGGGATTGGAAAAATCTAAAGGGATCGACTTGACATAATTAATTTAGTGCTTAAATTAATCAAAATGAAAAAATTGGTATAGTCCAGAAGTGGACCAAATAAGTACAAATGAACTACTATGGGAACTGATAGAAATGTTACATTGCAACAATTAAAATTTGATAAATCCAGAATTGGACAAAATAAGTACAAATGAACTACTTCGGAAATTTTTTTTTTTTCAAAATTAGAGGATATTTGATCATTTGATCAAATAATTCGTTTTTATGTGGTTATTTCTACTGAAATTAGTATTTTTATTTACGGAAACGTCTATGCCAGTCTAGGCATGTATTTTGTTTATATTACCGGACGAATCTGTCAAATCAACTTCTCTAGAAACTTCCAGAAAGGTCAAAGATTCTTTTAGAACAATTGGAAAGGTCTAGAGTCTATAAATTTATATAAATGTTACATTAATTAAGTCCCTACATCAATTGAAATAAATAAAATTGGTAAACACCAGAATTGGACCAAATAAGTACAAATGAACTACTACGGAAACTTCCAGAAATGGTAATTCTTTTCTCTAAGGGTTGGAACAATCAAGAGGGATCGAAGTGATATAAATTTTACATTAATTCAGTCCCTATATAAGTTGAAATAAAAAATTGGTATAGTGAACGAAATAAGTACAAATGAACTACTACGGAAATTTCTATAAATGGTAACATTTTGCCTGGAGGAATTAAGAAAATATAGTTTTGTTGAAATAAATACAAATAGTGTTTTTATAAATTTAGGATTATTTTGCACTTACTTGTAAGCCAAAGTAGCGCTAAAACTTTCTTTGATGTACAAATCTAGAACAGGTTCGAAATGTTGATATTTCCAATCGTTACTGACCAAACTGATGATTTCTAAAAGGCATTCGAAAACTAGAGTATCGTAAGTATCAGTCTCAGGATTATCCATCAGGATATTGAATAAGGCGTCGAGGATGTCTTGTAAGAATTTGACAACTTCTTCACCGTCTACTTTTCCTAAAGCTCGTAGAGATTCCAATAGAGTTTCTTTGTGGGTGGCCCAATTCAGTAGACCCAACAGTTTTACTACAAAAATAACAAATACAAATTTTTTATTATGTTTAGCCCACGAAAAAAAAATGTTTTTGTTCCAATTTTGATCTATTTTAATGTGTTACTATTATTTTTTAATCTTTTTTTAAAAATATTGCAGGGAACTTCGGGAAAAGAGAAAATATTGGAGAAAACAAACAAAATAAACATTTAAAAGAGAAAAAAAGTTGAAAGAGAATGTGAAATGAGAAATTTGGAGGAAAACAAATGAAATGACTATTCGAAAGAAAGAAAAAGAATTTAACAAGACAATAATATAAAGAAAAACAATTGAGGTACATATGTAAGAAAGTCAATAATAGAGAACTAGACAAAATTGTAGAAAAAGAAATAATCTAAATACGGAAAACGATTAAACACAACTAATATGGTAAAATTTGAAAAGAAACAGTATAACGTATAACATCCAGCAGTAGGGAAGTAAATAAGAAACAATTATGATAATTGTGGAAGAAGAAATAAAAGTAACAATCAAAATACGAAGAGATGATAAAGAATTTAACAATGTGAAATAGGGATGAAAGTATTTGGGGTGCGTCAAGGAGGAAGAAAATGAAGAGACAAAATTTGATTGAAATATTCAAGACTCACCGTTTTGTGTCAATTTTGTCGAACAAATATTATTAGAAATACTGAAAGAGTCTTTGGTGGACATGATCAAACCGGGCACTTGCGGTCTCTCCTTCCCACAGTCTTTGATATCTTCGATTTTCGAAGGCAAAGAAAAATATTCCAAACTTTTCTCGTCGAATTTTTTATGATCTATTTTATAGACAATCAGATTGTGTTTGGCGTCTTTCAGCGTCGTACCGTCGTCCTCCATCAATTTAACATAACACATACCGAACGGCTTTTCGCTTTTGTCTTTCACTTCGTTCGTGGAACGGTGTTTGAATTGGAATTTCAAATGACTAGTTTTGAATTCTTCTATCGGTATAGCTACTTTGAACGTTTCGTGCCATTGGGGTTTGTCTTCGTGATAATATGTTACAGATCTGTATTCGTCTATAAGACCAACGCCGCCGCCGATGCTTATAACGCCCTAAAATTCAAAATAAACATCCTTAATTTTTGGATATTCGGATTATTTCGGTTATTATTACCGGTATAGGTTGTCCTTTCTGATTGCAAACTCTTACGATGACCTCTACGTTTTTATCACTTTTTTTGTTGCCTTTACTGAATTCTCCACTTAATATCGTTAGATAGAGATCGTTTCTCACATCTCCGGGAAGTATAACTTCAGGAAATCCCATTTTTCTTGCTATCGATACGTTTCCTAATACCAAATGGGGGTTTTCTTCACGTACCTTTAAAATAATTAAACGAATAAGAAGAACCAAAGGAGAAAGATTAAATTCAATTTAAAAATATCACTTTAAATAATTATTATTATATAAAAAAGTTAAAATTATTTCTGACATGTACTGGAAATAATTATTTTAGAAAAAAAAAATAGTTAAAAAGTTAAAAAACCGTCAAAAATATCTGGAATTCAAAAAAAAATTCATGGGAGTTAATAACTAGAAAAATATTAACTAAGAAGTGAAACTGATTTGAGAAAAAAAAAAAAAGGAAGAACAACTAAAATCAAAGTAAAAGTGGCTGTTAATTGAAAACTAGGTGTGAAAATAACTAGAATCGATGTGAAAATGAAGGCTAAAATTAACCCATAAAAAGAAAACTGGTGAAAAATAGCAAAAATCATTAAAAAAATCTATACCGATAAAGAATAACAAAAATATCAACCACAAATGAATAAAAAGTATAAAAAATAGTGAAAATGAGAATTAAAAATGAAAAAAATACAAAAAAACAAACCGAATATGGCTAAAATTAACCCATCAAAAGAAAACTGGTGGAAAATAGCAAAAAATCATTAAAAAAACTGTATACAGACGAAGAATAACAAAAATATCAATCACAAATGGATAAAAAGTATAAAAAACAGTGAAAATGAGAATTAAAAATGAAAAAAATACAAAAAAAAACAAACCGAAAATGGCCTAACCTAACCTATCAACAGAAAATTAGAGGAAAATAGCAAAAAATCATTAAAAAAACTGTATACAGACGAAGAATAACAAAAATATCAACCGCAAATGAATAAAAAGTATAAAAAATAGTGAAAATGAGAATTAAAAATGAAAAAAATACAAAAAACAAACTGAATATGGCTAAAATTAACCCATCAAAAAAAACTGGTGGAAAATAGCAAAAAATCATTAAAAAAACTGTATACAGACGAAGAATAACAAAAATATCAATCACAAATGGATAAAAAGTATAAAAAACAGTGAAAATGAGAATTAAAAATGAAAAAAATACAAAAAAAAGACAAACCGAAAATGGCCTAACCTAACCTATCAACAGAAAATTAGAGGAAAATAGCAAAAAATCATTAAAAAAACTGTATACAGACGAAGAATAACAAAAATATCAACCGCAAATGAATAAAAAGTATAAAAAATAGTGAAAATGAGAATTAAAAATGAAAAAAATACAAAAAACAAACTGAATATGGCTAAAATTAACCCATCAAAAAAAACTGGTGGAAAATAGCAAAAAATCATTAAAAAAACTGTATACAGACGAAGAATAACAAAAATATCAATCACAAATGGATAAAAAGTATAAAAAACAGTGAAAATGAGAATTAAAAATGAAAAAAATACAAAAAAAAAACAAACCGAAAATGGCCTAACCTAACCTATCAACAGAAAATTAGAGGAAAATAGCAAAAAATCATTAAAAAAACTGTATACAGACGAAGAATAACAAAATATAAACCAAAAATAAAAACAAACTAAAAAAACAGTGCAAATGGAAATTAAAAATGAAAAAAAAACCATAAAAACAAACTGAAAATGACTAAAATTGATCCATTGATCCAGAAAACTGGTGGAAAATGGCAAGAAATCATTGGAACAACTAAAAAAACTATAAAAAAATAAAAACCATTTTTGATAAACATTCAATCATACCTGTTTCAAATCTCCCCGTAATAATTTCATACTGACGAACAAAGAATGATTTTTACTCTCGAATTTTTCTTTGGCTATAGTCTTTCTGAGCGTCTGTTCCAAATTGTCCTTTTCGCAATTGATGAACGGTATAGCGAATTCCTGTTCGAGGTCCGTTTCCAATTTACCGTTCATATAATTTGTTATATCGAAGGCGGCGACGCCGCACGGCCTCCTCATATTTTCCCCGTAACTTTTCTTGTAATTCGTACTGACGGAACTTCGTCTGTGATCCAATTCCTTGGTATGCATCGCTCCGATTCTTATAACCAGACAAACTAGATAAATCTTCTCCCTTTCTAAATCCCTCTTACCCAAATCCTGTAAAAATAAAAAGGATCAGAAACGAGGAATTCCGTTTGAAATTTATTTACTTACCGTAAACATGACTCTCAAGTTGTGCATTTGATCTAAATCGCTCATTAAACCTTCTTTGGTCCAACGAACGACGTAATTTTCGGTAAACGATCTCAATTCTTTACCGTCGTATAAAGTCATCAATAATTCGGCGTCTTCGGACATTTTGAAAGTGAAATTTCTAACGGCGACTAAAAATATATTCGAATATTGTTGAATCGCCGTTTTCGGTTGACTCTCTTTTATTTCTTTCTTAAATAAAAATTCAAATTTATTACTTTATAATGGAAATAATTCAAAAATTACAATAAGTAAAAAATACTCACAGTAATTATTGAAAAAACGCTAAACTACAATATAAATCTCTACAAACAGATTAAGAAAGACAAAAAAAACAAAGTAATGTCAACATAACCTCAAAATGTGAAACATTTTCCTATAGACCCCGTAGAAGCCTGATAAAAGTGAATTGAAATATTGGTAATGGAGGAGAATATCATAAAAATGGAATGAAAAATAATTATATCTCGATATCCGACAAAACTACGAGTCTTATTTAACATTTATTTCAATCTTAGATTGATTTGATCTGCTCCTGTCTGTTTTATCGGATTACCCTTTCATTTTTACAACTTTTTGACATTTTTTGTCAATTTTCACAAGTTCTTAACAATTTTTGTCATTTTTTAATGAATTTCATCTGTTTTTTGACATTTTTCTGTCAATGTTTACACATTTTTGACTTTTCTTTACTTCCTTTGACTATTCTTCTGTCAGTTTTTTCAGGTTTTCGACGCTTTTTCTCAGTTTTCCTTATTTTTCACATGTATCAACTTTATGGAAATTGTAAGATGAAAAGTAAAACCAAAAAGCAAAACTACATGGAAATAACAAATGGGAAAAGACAGTGATAACAAATTAAATACGTAAATGTCAACAAGAAGCAAAGTCACATGAAAAATTAAAGCAAATGCAGGGAATAATGTAGTTTGATCCACCAAGGAAAACCATATTGAAAACGTTCTTCCTTCCAATTGAAATATCAAATTTGAATACTTACTTTTGACCTATTGCTCATCCTTTCCGTTGCATTTTTATGTAAATAATAAAGTTGAAGCGTACTAGTTTCCTTTGGATTGATAAAATTGCCACATTTGTCCCTGACCAATAAATCTAAACCTAAAAGTTTATTGCCTAAATCTATTTCATCGACAGCTTGTCTGATTACCCTCTTCAATTCATCTACTGGTAGTGTACCACTTATTATTTTACTCCTATGAGATAGCAAATCATAAATCTGAGTTTTCATTTGCTCAAAATTTTTATCGTGCGTCTACCAAAAACAAAAAAAAATCAAAAACCGTATATGGAATTCCAAATAAACTAAATTTACCACATATAATTGCTTCCAATGGATTCCCCATTCTCTCAAAACTAAAGTTATTTCTCTTGTTATTGCCGGTTCTTTCAAGACGGGTCCAAAAGCGTCAAATCTCTCACAGTGTTTCATGTGAATGTAGCTTTTGGGAAAAATACCCTTAACATCTCTGTTACTGATAACGTATCCATAATACCAATTAGTTTCTTCTTCCAGTACGCAAACTGCGTCTCCTACCGTCAATTTTAACTTATAATCTTCGGGACAAATGAAATTATAAATGGCTACAAAGAAAAATATCTCATATTCAACCCTAATTTTGTAATATAAGTTTGCTTTTTCAAAATAAATAGCAGTGTTTAAATTAATCATCAAATTGTTAAATAATTATTTGGATAAACAAAGGGGAAAATTATTCTTATAATGAGGATGTCCTTTGTCCTGATCTAAATGAGAAATATGATATTTAAATATATTTAATATTAATTTTTGACCGAATCAAGGTGAAACGTGAATTATCTCAATTAGATAATGTTTAAAAATAAATACACTAAGGTATATTTAATTGGTCAACAAATAATACAATCGGATAAATAATATTGTCCATTAAATGTATGCTGTAATGATTCACGCAATTTTTAAGAAATTCGAGGAAGATACACTCATCAATCTTTTTGATATGCAGATGGGAGGGGCAAATTTAAACTTAATTTAATATGTTACGTAGATATTATGTAGGCGATAAATAATTATTTCTAATATACATAATGATGAGTGAAACTTAAATAAATATCTATGCAGGAGATTTGAAATTCAACAAGTTGTATTTAAAAATGCACATATACAAAGTCGTATTGTAAACAAACATTTCTAGTATATTTTAAACTTATCTATTTACCTATTCCGTAACTGTTTTCGTTGATCACCGACTTCCAACTACTCATTTTAACAAAATTAATAATAAAAACTTATTTTACATAAAAACTAATCACAAACAAAAACACTGGAAGACATGTTGAATTACGATTGAACTCAACCTTAACACAAATGATTCAAGGCGAAATTCTAGTCCGTACTAGATGTCCGTGAACGATAGAGTGCTATAAGGCTAAGTTTACACCCAGCGTTCCGATTCCGTACTCTAAAACTGTACCGAATGAAATTAGAATAGAAGTTATACATAAGGTATTCAAAATATGGAATATTTATTGCTAATAATAAATTAACATTTATAAAAATGTACTTAAAACAACACTCTATAGGTCATTTCTAGTAACGTCATTTGAGACGTCGGCCATATTGTCGTGGTGGATAAACAAAGACTTTATTTCATTTGTGTATAGAAAATTGAATATTTCTAGCAATTTTTTGATTGAAATGAATATCTTTGACTGAAAAAATGAAAATAAAACACCATAATTTTAATATAAATAACGCAATATTTGTCCCCCAAGACAATATGGCGGTTGGTTCTGACGTCATTCCAAAATGACCGAAACTTGCTACGTTTCTGATTGATAGTAATTGAATCATAAATAAATCGGCTAATTCCGATTTTCAATCATTTCATTCCAATTAAAAATCGACAGTTTAATTAGGTCGATTATCTGATACCATTGGTGAAATATACGTTAATTATTTTCACTGCACTAATAAACATAATTACACAATTACACTGTCTTAAGAGCATTTTGATAAGCTTATCAGTTATCGTTTTCAGATAATTTGGTATCAAAACGGCCGTTGAGTGTAAACTAAGCCTAATACGTAGTATCTTTATCTTTGTTCAATTCAAATACTTTGATGTTTGTCTAGTTTGAAGAAAAAGAACACAACTTGTTTTATGAAAGCATTTAATTTATTTTTGGTTAAAAGTAACTTGTTATATAATATAAATATTCAATAGATTTAGTAATAAATTATTTCATAATTATAAAAGATATTGACTTAGGCCCGTTGTACACATATGAAAGTGTTCCGAACCCCGTGACATGTTTTGATTTTGTAATAAATGAAAATTTGGAAACAAATTCAGAATTTTAATTCGATTAAAGTGTCGCCAATAGAGGGAGCTAGTCACATATTTTTGTTGTCAGATGTGAATAAAATAATTTGAAGGGGCATTTAATTCTGAATAGAAAAGTCAATTTTGTATTATTTTTCTTATTAAACCACTCTGTATAATAATTAAAAAAGTGATTGTTAAGAAAATTGCCTTATTAATCGTCACTGTCAATTACCCCTTCTCTTTTTGTGACAGAAAACTAAAAATATTAGTTTATCGAGGATACTCGATTTAATTTAGTTATTTTTGTTAAAAATAATTGAAATATTATTTATTTGCCTCAATAGTTTTTTGAGAATTGAAGGAAAATGGCTGACGAAGATGAAATTGATATATTGGGAGATTTTCAACTCGATTCTGATACAAATTTGTAAGTTTTTACATAAATCTAAATATCAACATCTACATACGTTACAATTTATAGTTATGTGTGTTTTACAGCTTAAAATGTATAAATATTCACCTTATATTTGAATTAATTGTCGTTAAAGTAATTAAAGTCGATAGGGAGTAAAATTTGTTTACAGATATGATGGGGGACCTTTAATATCACAAAATTCGGAATTATTAAACTGTGATTATACCATACATCCACAATGGTTGTTAGATAGGCCAAGTACAAATCCAGATAATTGGTATGATACGAGCGTATCTACAAATTCGTTAGAAAAGTCGCAACCACCAGAAATTGATGCCCTCGGTCTTCTATCAACTGAAAATTGTATTACTGACGAAAGCGGTTGGACAGAAAAAGAAAAAAGCTTATTAGAAAGTGGGATGGAGATTTTTGGTAAAAGCAACATAAGATTATCTCAGTTTATAGGATCTAAAACGGCTCCAGAGGTGAAATACTATTTGAAAAATTTTTATTTGGAAAATCACGTCAATAAGAAATCTAACGACAACGCTTCCGAGGGAGACATTATAAATGGCACTCATGTAAGTACCACAACAAATAATAACTGAATATACTGAGTTAATCAACTTTAAGATACCGGCTAGTATTGAAGAAGTAGTTGCAGTAGTAAGTACAGCAAAACCGACTATACAACTTCCTATCCACAATCCTCGAAAGAAAATTACCTCGACGCTAATGGAAGTTAAAGATAGTGAACGGAGCAGGGATAGATCACCGTTAAAGAAGAAATTCAGCAATAAAAGTAATAGGGCAGACGTGGATAAAATTCATAGGATCATCGGCGGAATGAGACCTAAAAGTTTCAAAATTAAATCGAAAATGAAATGTAACAGGATTATACAACAAGAAACTGAGGAAAATAACGTATTTAAGAGAGTTGAAATCACAACCGGTCAAGGTTTGTCCGTACCAATTTGCAAAGGAGAACAAATAGTAAGTATTGCTTTTGATAATTGTTAATACAAATTAATTACTTGGGATATTTATAAAAATGTTCTGTGTAATGTTAATTATTCTATAATTCTGTTAGTGGCCATTTGAACTGTGTAAAGTTGATATAAAAATCATTTCTTTGATCTTTTTAGTGTAAACTTGGGTGAAAATAATGTGGTCTGTAACTTTTCGATTTCTGAAGTTACAAATCCTGCTCCAAAGTATTTTAAGGCTTTGAGATTTTTATATATGTCTTTAGTTGCTTTACACTCAGAAAGAAAACAATTTATTTTGGAAAAATCAAGTTACACTCAGAAAAAAGTCTATATTTTGAAAATAATCGCATTACACTGAGAAAAATTCCATTATAACTAAAAAGATCCGAAATTTTGAGAAAAGATGCATTACACCGAAAGGAGAGATTTTGAAAAACATTGTATTACACTGAGAGGGGGGATATTTTTAAAAAATTTGCATTGTACCAAGGAAAAAAGCGATTTTTTGTTAAAATTTGCTTGAGGTTAAAAAAAGGCGATATTTTGGAAATAATATGCATTACACTGGGAAAAAAGGCGAGATCTTGAACAAAAATCCCGTGACACTAAGAAAACTGGATATTTTATATCACATAATAATCAAATTACATGGCATTATAGAAAAAATGCGAGATTTTTTGGATTGGATTCTTATTTCATCTAAGGGTTCAAAGTGTCTTCTCAAAGGCCCCTGGTAACGCCAAATGGGGCACGACGGGCCTACCCGAAGGCCTAGTGCTCAACGGCCCCTCACATTACCATATTACGTAAGTGGAATAATTCAAAATGGATAATTCCTTTTCTCATTTTTAGATTAAGTTGAAGCAAACATCAGAAGATTCCGATACAGACGTCGAAGTAGACGTGGAAGTTTCCGACGAAGAAACAAAACCAGAAACCGCAAATTTACCAACAGCAACTTCCAATATTGATAGTAACGTAAAACAACTACCGGTAGATGTACGAAAAGACCCCATCGATTTGTCTAAAGTCAGCGAATCCGTATCAAATGAATTGAAAACCTTGGAAATTCCTAAAAACGAACTCGGTTTAGGTGACGAAATCACCGATATAGAAAAAATATTGAACTGTGATTATTTCACTGGTAATTCATCGAAAACACCAGATAGATATTTGAAGGTAATGATTTTTTTTTTTATATATATATACACATATATAAATATATTTTTTATAGATACGTAACCATATAGTGAACGGTTGGTTGAAACAGAAACCGAAGTATCTCAACAAAACCATAAGTCGACAGGGTTTAAAAAATTGCGGGGACGTCAATAGTTTCGGTAAAATACATTTTTTTCTAGAGCAAATCGGAGCTATTAACTTCGGTTGCGGTAAGTCTCTTTTTATTTTCGTTAAAAAGCCTATTAGCGCCAAGCGATTCGAGTTGTCCTAACGTTTCAGATCAAGTAAACTACGAACGACCTTTGATTGAGGTTTTACAGGAAAAAATGGCGGCCAAAGAAAAAAAGAAAAACGAAAATAAAAACGCTATAAGAGATTCGAACGTATCTGGCAACAGGATGAGGAACAAAACGAAATTCAACAACGTAAGGATTTGTTTTTGAAAACAAAAAGAATTTCTTCTTCGATTACCTTTTTTTTTTTTTGTTTCAGGACGGAGAAGGAGGATATACCATGTCACATGACGAACAAGGTCGCGTTATAAAACATACGATAGTAAACGAAAATCAAGTGGTTAAAGCGAAGCCCTGTATAAGAAAACCGATAATAAGACTCGTTTATTGCCGCCCATTTAAAAATAATAAATCCGTAAGACAAATACAATATCGACTCACCCTGTATACGAGAAATTATTCGAATATTTTTTCTTACAGCAACCGTACCAAATTAAAATCAACCTACCGACTTTATTAACCATGGATTTCCATTCGCATACTTGTTTATCGGAAATAATGGGACTAGTGGCCGGTTATTGGTCGTTGGAACAACGAACTATGTTCATAAATCATTACGAACCGTGCCTTAATATGGCCTCTTCGGCCACACACTGTGATATGTGTCCTATTTCGCAAGCCAAAGCCACAGATTTAATACACGAAAAAGGTTTGGATATCATGGGGTAAGTAAAACAATTTATGTGATAATAAAACTTCTAGCGCGGCAATAAAATCCCTTGCGCGGAAATAAAATACCTTGCGCGGCAATAAAATACCTTGCGCGATAATAAAATGTTTTTCGCAACAATAAAAATGCTTTGCGCGGCAATAACTATTCCTTGCGCAGCAATAAAATGCTATTCGGGACAATAAAATGCCTTTCGGGACAGTAAAAATGTCTTGCGCAACAATAAAATGCCTTTCGCGACAATAAAATGCCTTTCTGGACAGTAAAAATGTCTTGCACAGCAATAAAATGCCTTTCGCGACAATAAAATGCCTTTCTGGAGAGTAAAAATGTCTTGCACAGCAATAAAATGCCTTTCGGGACAGTAAAAATGTCTTGCACGGCAATAAAATGCCTTTCGCGACAATAAAATGCCTTTCTGGACAGTAAAAATGTCTTGCACAGCAATAAAATGCCTTTCGGGACAGTAAAAATGTCTTGCGCAACAATAAAATGCCTTTCGCGACAATCAAATGCCTTTCGGGACAGTAAAAATGTCTTGCGCAACAATAAAATGCCTTTCTGGACAGTAAAAATGTCTTGCACAGCAATAAAATGCCTTTCGGGACAGTAAAAATGTCTTGCACAGCAATAAAATGCCTTTCGGGACAGTAAAAAATGTCTTGCGCAACAATAAAATGCCTTTCTGGACAGTAAAAATGTCTTGCGCAACAATAAAATGCCTTTCGGGACAGTAAAAAATGTCTTGCGCAACAATAAAATGCCTTTCGGGACAGTAAAAAATGTCTTGCGCAACAATAAAATGCCTTTCTGGACAGTAAAAATGTCTTGCACAGCAATAAAATGCCTTTCGGGACAGTAAAAATGTCTTGCACAGCAATAAAATGCCTTTCGGGACAGTAAAAATGTCTTGCGCAACAATAAAATGCCTTTCGGGACAGTAAAAAATGTCTTGCGCAACAATAAAATGCCTTTCGGGACAGTAAAAAAAATGTC
This sequence comes from Diorhabda sublineata, assembly GCF_026230105.1. Classification (NCBI taxonomy): domain Eukaryota; kingdom Metazoa; phylum Arthropoda; class Insecta; order Coleoptera; family Chrysomelidae; genus Diorhabda; species Diorhabda sublineata. The sequence continues at coordinate 559,829 of NC_079481.1, forward strand.
TTGCGCAACAATAAAATGCCTTTCGGGACAGTAAAAAAATGTCTTGCGCAACAATAAAATGCCTTTCGGGACAGTAAAAATGTCTTGCGCAACAATAAAATGCCTTTCGGGACAATCAAATGCCTTTCAGTTCAGTAAAAATGTCTTGTGCGTAGTTGAAAAGTCATCGAATTGAAACGGTCTGTGAAGACATACGGAGAAAATGAATCTTGGCACGGTAGTAACATTCTTGCGCAGTACTAAAGACCCGTATTCGCGAAAATAAAATGTATAACGCCCAAATTAAACACATTAAGCCGCGTATTTGGTCTAAATAGAATATTTGCGTTGAAATTAAATGTCTAGCGCTTGAATAAAACGTCTTATGTTGAAATAAAACTTCTTTTTGCCAACAGATTATAAATAAAACGTTTTTAGCAATAATAAAACGTCGGGCACTGTATAAAGAGTCTAGATGAAAAAAAAAATTTGCGCAGAAGTTTTGCGCGATAACATTTCAAAGTCTTGTTCCTAAATAGAACTTTATGCATACATACAACTATTGTGCGGTGATGAGAGGAATAACGCAGTAAATAAACATCTTTTGCGCAATAATGAAACATCTAGCGAGGCATACATAGTCTACATATTATCCGGATAATAAACTTATAATAAAATTTAACGTCTAGCGTTCAAATGAAAAAATAAAATGTTTTGAGCGGGGATAATACGCCATGCGCAATAATAAAAAAATCTTGCGCACAAATAGAACCGCTTAGAATGTGAAGTCCCATAAAAGTTTTTGTTTTCTGTTTTTAGATGGTTCCATTCGCATCCAACTTTCGCTCCGGAACCTTCCAATCAGGATTTGGAAACTCAACAATCGGTTCAACGATGGATAGGTAAAGATAAACCTTGCATCGGTATGATAATGTCACCGTTCAGTTTGAACGGGGCACTCGTCGCGTCACCTTTTACATGTATGATAGTTCATCAAGAAACTAATGTCTCAGATGATAAACAACTGATACCGTACAAATTTAATGTCGAAGTCGAGGCGATACCATTCGATTTGGACGAATTTATGAAAAATATCACGAGAATTTTGAGATTCGATGTCGGTCAAAAAGATAAAATCGATTTTCTGAAACCGTATTGTCACAGTCCGAATATTACGTTTATGGAAAAAGTAAGTTTTTATCGAATAGTTATTATCAACTAAAATAAAGTGTCTTGCGCAAAAATAGAATATCGTATTCAGATACTGAATGTCTTGCGCTGAAATAAAACGTCCCGCATAAAATACGGAAGCTGGCGTTGTAATAAAACGTTCTGCGCGACAATAATAAAAGTTTTATGCGGTACGGTGGGTTTTTGGTAGTAATAAAACGTCTCGCACGAAAATAAAGTGTCGTACACAAATAAAATGGCTCCGGGGAAATAACTATTGTCCTGTTCTGCGCATAAATATTAAATTTTATTATGAAATAAAACGTCCCGCGCAAAGTAAGAAAGCTCGAGTTGCAATAAAACATCTTGCGCAGCAATACTGTCAAATTTCGCGTCGATATGGTCAGTTTCTGATAATAATAAAATGTCCCCCGCGAAAATAAAGTGTCGTACAAAACTAAAACTCAATGCTCTGGGGATATGAGACACTTGCGCTGTACTAAAAAGTTCTTCGTGAATATAAAGAGTCTTATACGGTAGTAATGAAATTTTTAGCGCGCAAATAAAGTGTTTTGCGTACGAGTAGAACTTTTAACGCTAAAATAAAACGTCATATTCGATGAGAATTGAATGCGCGCTCTAATAAAAACATTTTATTCGGCAATAAAACTTATTGCGCGGAGATTTGCGTCGAAATAAAACGTCTTGCGCGGCAATACTGTCAAGTTTCGCGTCGATATGGTCAGTTTTTGATAATAATAAAATGTCTCGCGCGTAAATAAAGTGTCGTACAAAACTAAAACTCAATGCTCTGGGGATATGAGACACTTTTTAGCGCGCAAATAAAACGTCATACTCGATGAAAATTAAACGCGCGCTCTAATAAAAACATTTTATTCGGCAATAAAACTTATTGCGCGGAGATCTTGCGTCGAAATAAAACGTCTTGCGCACATTGTATGTGGAAATAGAACGCCCTGAGAGGATATTAGGAGTCTAAAGCGATAATAAAACGTTTGCGCGGCAGTAATTAGATATTTGGCGGGAAAATAGAAATATTTTGGTAGTAATAAAGCGTCTTGCGCGAAAATAATGGTTTTACTCGGATTTTATGAAGGAATAAAACGACCTTCGAATAGATAAAGAGTCTAACGTGGTAATAAAACGTCTTGCGCGTTGAATGTTAACATCTTATGCACGGATAAAAATTATAGCGCGGCGACGGTGAGTCATGCGCAGTATTTATAAGATTTTTCGAATATTTTTTCGTTGAAAGTGGAGTAGTTAACATCCGTTTTGTATTCTAGTACATTACCAGCGTTCGGATGCATTTGGCTAAAGTGGGAACGTTGGATAAAGAAATCTGCGAACGAATTATCAACGGTATCAAAAATATTTGCGGTTCTAGTAACTTTTAATTTCGATTCAATCAAATTTCATCGTTTTTTTTTTCTTGTATATTGTTTATTTGAACAAATAAAGTGTATTTTGAAAAATATATATTTTGGATTTTAGTATTAAAAGGAATGTTTGACTTTTTGGAAGGCCTGTTCCAAATCATCGATTAAATCTTCTACGTCTTCCAGTCCCACGGATAATCTGATTAGATTATCCGTGATACCCAATCGAGCCCTGAGATCTGAGTCTACTGAAGCGTGCGTCATTACAGAACTGAAAAATAATTTCATAAAAATCCAACAGTCTCAGTTAAGAAAGGAAAAATACTTACGGTAACTCAGCCAAGCTTTCGTACCCTCCTAAACTTTCCGCTAGCGTGAAAACTTGCAAAGCCGATAGAAAAGTTTCTGATTTCTTTAGATCCCCCTTCAAGTAGAAGGAAAAAATGCCGCTGTGACCGCTGGTTTGTCTTTTGAACAGCTCGTGCTGAGGATGGGACTCGAGGCCTACAAAAACCGAAGAAAATTAATAAACCGTATAAAAATAATAAATTTCTTCACCTGGATGTAATACTTTCTCTACCATAGGATGGGCTTCTAGATATTCGGCTACCGTTATTCCGTTGAATTTGTGTTGTTGCATCCTCAACGCCAACGTTTTCAGACTCCTTGTAACTTGATAACAATCGAAAGGAGCTGGAACGACACCCATAGCTGTTGAAAACAAAAAATAAATGAACAATTTAAGTATCGGATTGTTATATCTAGTGAATGGAATGGCCTGCTACAAGTCCGGATTTGTATCCCATCGACACGTTTGGGATAAAATAGTTTCAGTTTACTTAAATTGTGTGTTAAGTCATTCTATGGGGATCTTCTTGATGTCTTGATCTATGGTGGGTGTAATATTTATACAAGGTTGCTATAAGAACTACTTCGAAAGTTTAGCAAATTTTGAGGTTATAAAAGTTACTAGTTTGATGTAATTTTGCATTTTTTTTTAAATATTTTTGCTTATTTTATGCATCTTAGTAAATAATTTGGTTTAATGTCAATTGTAGAGCAAATTTGAGGTTATGGAAGTTACTAATTTAATGAAACTATCAAAATTTTGCAATTTTTAATTTTAATGTTTTTACTTTTTGCTAATATGTCATAATTTTTGGACGAAATTAAATAATAGCGAATATAAATGAAAAATTTGAGGTTAAGTCATGAAATAATTGAATAAATCTGCTCAAATTTTTTCATCTTTTTTGTAAATTTTAGCTTTTTTTTTTAAATTCTTTTTTGTTCTTCAGCTTTTTCTTATTTTATCTATTTTAGTAAATAATCTATTTTAATAACTATTGTACAGCAAATTTGAGGTTATATGAGTTTAATAAAATTGTGCTTTTTTTTTGAAATTTACCGTTCGTTCTTTTCGAAAATATTTTATATTCTCTTCGTTTTGAGCAAAAATTTATAATAGCAGTAATAAATAAGAAGTTTTACATTTTTTAAACAATATTGAACTCTGTAGTATTTTAATTTTCAAAAACCTTTTGTTTTAACAATTTTTGAATAAAAAACTATAAAAACAATAATAAATAAAAAGTTAAAACAAATATGAAGTTATACTAACTACTATTTCAAAAAAATTGTTGAAATTTTGCATTTTTCGAATAATTTTTAACTTTTTAGCTTGATACTTTTCAAAAACCTGTATGGTCCATTTTTGAACATAAAACTATAAAAAACAATGATAAATAAAAAGTTTAAACTAATTTCAGGCTATATGAACTACTAATTCAGTAAACTATTAAAATTTCACAAATTTTCATTTTAAATTATTGATAATCGACTTACCGTTTTGTAAATATTTCAATTTATCATAAAGTTCTTTATCATTTGTTACCATTGAGCCCATAATAACGTCAGAATGCCCATTCATATATTTGGTGAGAGAATAAACGGCCAAATCAGCTCCTAATTCTATAGGTCTTTGTAAATATGGAGTTAAGAACGTATTATCCACTGCCAGTAAAATATTATTCCGTTTAGCAATTTCTGAAGCCTTTTTGATATCGATCACCTTCAACGTGGGATTAGTCGGAGTTTCCAGCCAAATCAACTGAAAAATTATACTTACATACGGGGTGTATCAAGAAATTGAATAAAACTCACTTTCGTGTTTGGTTTGATTGCGTTCTCGAGATTTTTCAAATCCACCAAATCCACTAGGGTTATTTCTATGTTGAATTTAGAAAAAACTTTATTAAATAAACGATTAGTGCCTCCATATACGTCATCTCCGATTATGAAATTGTCTCCGCTCTCGAAAAGTCCTGCTAGAACAGTCAAAGCTCCAAGACCCGAAGAAAAAGTTAATCCGTAATTAACGCCATCTAATTTAGCCAATAGATTTTCTAATACTTCTCTAGTAGGATTACCCGATCTACCATATTCGTATTTCTACAATTTAAAATAGATTTTTTTTTAAATATATTTGTAAATGTTAAACTAACAAATTTTCAACAAACTAACTACCTTTTGATTTAAAAAACGAACTCACTTTGAAGTTAGCAGGCCCGTATTGTTTGAAAGTCGTAGATGTTACAATGGGGGTTACTACCGCCATTGAATTCCATTGTTCAGCTTCTTGGTGATGATGGATGGCAGCAGTAGCGAAGCCTTTAGGTAATGGTAAGTATTTGTCATGGTCACCGGATTGCCCTACTCGAGCCATACTTGAAATATAATAAAATTTGATTTTGTTATCCTTTTAGATTAAAATTTATCTTTTTGGCGATAAATATGTGGAAATAAACAATTGCAAAATTATTGATAACGGTTCTTTTCAAGGAAATTCAATGATTATTTCAAAAGTTTTCGAAATAGATCCAATTGACTCAACTACATATTAATTAAATCATTTTAATTATTCAAAACTGCATGAATTAGTAGTCGAATAATAGGTAAAAAAAATTGGAAAAGATGGTAGATGAGAGCAAAACTGTAGGACAACCTACAGGGGCTGAGACAGGCAAAGACTCTCTTGGGAAACTATAAGTAGACAAAATCTTAAGTAAGTATAATCTACAAAAAGCTAATAAGAGTCCTGTCGCCTCAATAAACACCTAAAGATGCTAGACTTAGCAGATAATGGAGTGTACACCTCTATCCACATTCTCTTAAAGTGTGAAACCCTACAGAACTCCAGCTGTAAACACTGGGTTCCCCCATATCACAGCAAGAAAAGGGGCACAAAGATGCTTTGGGTCGCAGTGTATATGATACCCCAATATCTATTTAAATTTAATATGGTAATTTCAAAAATTGACTAGTCATGTACACAAATTTTACAATTTATTCAACCACGTTTAATTAGTAAAAAACGTACTTTTAATTTAAATTTTCAAGCAAATCAGAAACTATACCTATTTTTTTTCTAACGTTTACATTTTTCAAACTTACCTATATTTGTACTGGAAATCCCAAGGTTAATCAAAGTCAAAACTATTAATAAAGTTGATTACTGGAAAGTTTAAGGTTAAATTACGATTTTAATAGAAAATATTTTAAAACTAAATTAATATTTACCAGCAAACGTGAAATGGCATTCAATTAAAATAAATTATTTATTGTACTGTTTCTATTATTACATGATATCGACAGTATATAAACGGAAAAAAAATTTAAATAAAATTATAATTCCACTTATAAAATGGCAAAAAACAGGGTTGGATTAAAAAATTATCTTTCTATCACGATAATAATAAAATAAAATACTAACCTTGAATATTAACTCCGTAATAATGATTCAAAATACGTTCTTAATACATGTTCTATTGACGAATATTTCTAATTTCAAAATTTTGATTCACCATCAAACTATTTTTACGAATTTAAGATATTTATTCTTATTTTTGTAATTTGAATATGTTTATTTAGTGTACTAACATGTGAAAAGTAGTCGACAAAAAACTAATAATTTTATTATTATTTTTAAATGCTAATAGAGCACAAGTCGAGTACATTTGTAAGATATAAAATTTTTCCAAATATTTGAATGTTATTTATGAAAATTGCCTAATGAATCAATGTCATTTCTTAAGGTCTAGTTACATGAATATTCCAGATAGACTAAGCGTAATACAAACAGCCAATCAGAGCTGAAGTTTAAAACGCTGTATATATATTTTCATCAATTACAATAATTAAACCAATAATATTACTCCAAATCTATTTTATTCAATAAGCGTTAAATAATCTGATCAGCTGATAAATGTCATCACTATACATTTCAACTGTCATCACTAATGTGTGCGTGTATTTAAATAAGATTTGGTGAAATGTTAAGTAATTTTTTAAGCAATTTTAGGAACATAATAAAATACGGTTGTTTAGCTCACTGCACTTTTCAATTCGTTGGAGATTTCGTAGTATGTTCAGGTCCTTCAATGGAACCGACTTTACATTCAGACGACGTTCTACTTACCGAACACGTTTCAACTCTGAGAAACAAAATAAATAAAGGTGATATAGTAATTGCCAAATGTCCTACGAATCCTAACCAGCAGATATGTAAAAGAGTAGTAGCTCTACCTGGAGAAAAAGTTAAAACTGGTTTTACATCACACGTATATGTCCCTATTGGACATGTATGGTTAGAAGGTGATAATTCGTATAATTCTTTAGATAGTAGATCTTACGGACCCGTACCGCAAGGTTTAATAAAAAGTAGAGCTGTTTGTAAAGTTTGGCCTCTTAAAGATCTCTCTCTACTAGTAAGGTAACAAATTTGATGTATTTATGAATTGTACGTATAGACTGGATTTGTGCACTGCATTATATTTAAGTATTAATAAAAATTAAATATTGAATTTTTTAAAAAACGTTTTGGTTTTTTCTTCTTTTACTGTTTGCTGTACCTCATTTTAAAAAATAAAATTATATTGGGAAGTTTATTATCATTCATTAAAGAAACTAATTTTATTTGGAATTTGCATAATGTTTATTAATGATTGAAACTCGCCTTCACGCTGTAAAAAGTATTAATTTAATACAGGGTGTGGTCGAAAAATACATGAACATAAAAATAATCGTTTTTGAACAACTACTTACCTTTTGCGTTCTCAAACTTTCCTGTAGCCCCTTTTAAAATTTGAGTATATTTTTATATTTTCAAATCTAAGAACGTCGTTTCATTGTTATTTTATTAGAAATATGCAATAATTCCGGTCTACCCCTTAAAAATTGTAAATATAATACGAGGCGTGGTTGAAAAATAAAATTAACTATTTTGAACTACTATTTTTTGCTTTTAATACAATTATTCCAACATCGAATCAATGACTTGAATGTTTTTAATATGGTGCAACCTTAATAGTAGAAAATGTATCAGAAACTACCCTTATTATTACATTTTTTTTATTTTCGGAAAGAGACATAAGTTGCGTTGTGCTAAATCTAGTGAATAAGGCAGATGTGAGTAGAAATTTTATCAGAAACATGAAATAATTCCGGTCTACCCTTTAAAAAATTGTAAATATAATACGAGGTGATGTCAAAAATAATTTCCTGAATATTAATTTGAATTGATATAATTTAAAATACTGTCCTTTGTTTCCAATACAGATTTTATCATTTTCTGAGTTTCTCTGACATATTTTTCAATGGGAAACAAGTCAAATCTCGACGCCGCAAACCATTTTTTCTCCTTTTGTAAAATTCCGAGTCTACTTTTTGTACATTTTCATTTGTTTCTTTAAAATTGTAAAAAATCGAAGATAGTATGCGGGAAAGGGATAAATGAAACTATAAAGAATGGTTCAATTGTATACTATATATCAAACAAACTCTTTCAACTGTCTTAACCACATCCGTCTGGCAATCCATACAAAATTTCATGTTTTAATTCCTTTTTGCCCATTAGACTATAAAAACTGTCGTACAGTTGAACGGTAGTTTTGTTTTTTATATTTGAATAATTATTAAGAAAAAAAGTGACACTGGATCATGTGATTTCAGAATAAACATCAAGACAACAGCATTTTGATTAGCAAAGTCATTTTTTTTCCATAATTTATATCTTGAAACGCGCATAGAGCTTCAAGAACAAAAAAAAATTAAAAATTATATATTTATATATATATATATAGGAGCGATATTGTCCCAAGTTTTCCAAAATCACCATAACTATTTCTAACCTTTTAAATATTTAGTTACGTTTGCCCTTTGACCCATAGAGCCATTATACACATATATATCGAAAAGTACATAACTTGAATACAGAAAAAAATTAAGAGTTAAAATCGTTTAACAACTTCCAAGTTTATATAAATTTAAATAATTACAATTTTTCTTATATCCCCGTAGTAAAATAATTTTATATCAATTTTTAGTGAATATTCCTAGAAAATTTTATAGGATCGATAAAAAAAAGTATTTAAAATAAGATTTGGTAGTTTTAGTATACGAGGGGTTTTTGAAAATTTAATGCACAATTAAATTGAAATAAATCGATAGAAACCAATAAATAATCGTTTTTTTTATAGTTTTAAAACTAGTAAAAAACACTCGGAAGAAGTTAGGAGTTTTAACCAGAATATTATTAGAAAAAAAATTTTTTTTACTGCTACATTTCCGAAATATTTCTAAATATGTATGTAATAAGCATTGATTATACTATTTATAAGTTATAAAGTTTGTTTTTTTAAAAAAAAAATGAAGCGAAGGTTACCGTTTGATATAAGAAAAAAATGTTACAATACAAATATTTGGTAAACCCTCGTAGTTAACGATAAACTAAAAAAAGCAACTTATACAGAACAAAAGATATCAGAAAAAAGTGAAAATTATTTATATGTTGAATGCTTTCGAAATTTAAGATGAGATAACGATTTAAAAAAAAAATATGTTCTTGAAGGATCGACATCACACCCCCTTTTGACTATATATAAACAAAAGGCGTATCAACATTTTTTTTTTCAATTTCGAAATCTGACCTAAATTTCGTTGTACACATGAACACCGAAAACAAAAAAATCAAAGCACCAATTTTACAACATAAAGATTATATATGGTTCACATCCGGTTACGGATGAATTTTTCTAATTACACTATATTGTGAGCTAAATGATTGTAATTTATGAACTACAAAGTGTAGGGGTACGGCATTAAACAGCTACTATCGAAAGAGGTGACAATCGAACCGGCGATCCGCCAAATATTGAAATGTTATAGTTCCCCGGTGTAGATCTATGGTTTTCCCATCACAAATTATTGGAAAAAATTCTTCGAAACCTAACCACGGTTCTCCTAACGCATTCCGAAATGGTACCAACAGATTACACTTGTAGATCTATGGTTTGACAGATGTACAAACCGTCAAAACTTTCTAAATATTTGGGTACATTTCGTTAGAATTTGAATTATTATATATTCGTTTTATAAAATGAGGTTAAATCGCATTTATTGAAACGAAACGTAGATCTACGGTAATACACCAGTTAGTACTTGCCGGGTGATAGATCTCTGGGATTATTGGGAAGTAGTACTCGTAATGTTGTAGATCTGTGGTTCGTTCTAATATGCGCATGCTGATTTTAATGTTCTTAGATCGCGTTTTGTTGAAGCGAAATTTGGATCTATGGTAATATACCAATTGTGGTACTCGCAGGTGTATAGATCTATGGTTCGTTCTAATGTTGACACGTTAGAAATTAAAGTATACGGTTTAGATCTATGGTTTCATACTATTTGACGTCATCTTCTTGCAGTTCCAACAAATAATCTTCACTCAAATGTAAGGATTGATCAAAACATTGGGAACAATGCTCATTTTACTTGCACCTCGTAGTTTACAGTTTCTAATTACTATTTGTACCACTACGGTTTCATTAAGACATTGAAAATCGTGCGGATTTTATAGTTTTCAATTAATTTTTGTACAAACACCGAAGAATGCGTTCGAAATTTTTAATTTTCCATCGGACATCTCGTGTAAATCTATGTAGATCTATGGTTTCGACATTTTTTGTATAATTGTTCCCGATCGCCATCGAATTTTTCTAAACAAAATACGTAGATCTATGGTTTTAACAGAAACGCGGTCATTTTCCTAGCGGATCGCCATACGCAGTACGATTTCACCTCCCCCTTTTCCATTAAGAAAAATATTTGTTTTACTTTTGGATAAGCAATTTATATTTCGTTCGATGAAAATGAGAATCATCGTCGATTCTTCGTATTATTTCCATTCAAGTGGTTACAAAGAGATTACATTTTTTTTTTTCGTACGAAAAAAAATTAGTTCCATTTCGAAAGCTGTATTCGTCTCTCCATGAGCAACAAGAGCGCGGCAATTATACACCTCGATGTATATCATCGAGTAGATTATGTAAAATCATTTACTGTTTTGCGCAATCGCACAAATTTGGGCAATTCCTTTATCCGGGAAGCGGTACCGTCGCGGATAAATAGTTTTTTTTTTATTGGGGTAAGGGGGGTTTTAAAGTTGAAATCTGTATATTTCAACTCTCTCGGTATATATGTCATCGTTTCTTATCAAAAGAAAATTTTTATAAATGCCTGTTGTGTGTATATATTATATATAGCGAACCATCCTTTTAGAAAAAAAAAAACACCATCATTCACGTCGCTAAATCTCAATAGCGCCTTTATCGATAGATCTTTCTAAAACGTATTATAAATACCATAAATATGATCACAGCGACGCTCACAGCGCCCTCTTCAGTCAATATATAATTATATAACAGTCGTAACAAACATAGAAAAATATACAAAGCTCTCGAATAAATCAGTCCTTACTTTTTGAACACGGGACTCGAGCAGCAGTGACACCTTCTAAAATACTTTTTACTCTAACCCTGTAGTAAAAAATGTCTGTTAGCACTTTATATAACAAAAAAGTAAATCAAATAATTTACTTTTGTCCGGTCGTTTAACCACAAACGACTTGACTATTTGTTTTCATATAAAGCCTATTTCAGTATATCGATATCGTTAATACGAGCAACAAAGTCGCAACTCCGAATCGGAGATACGACGTTCTTGCTACTAATCGACGATTTTTTACGTTATTGATGAGTTACTTTTTTGTTTACATTCAATTTAAATCGATTACAATCGAATTAAAAAAATGTCTTTCACTTCATAAATCGATTTACCATTTATTTCAAAGCGTCTGTGTTTAAACCTACTTAAATAATAAAAGAAAAATAATAATAAAAAAAATTAAACATGCACTCGTTAGCGTTCTGTTCACTCGCGATTTGAAAAAAAATAACAAACGAAAAAAGAAAAAAAAATGGGGAGGTTTGGAAAATTTAATCGGTGGGTTCGACTTTACACGGAGCGTCTCCTTGTCCTTTATGTTCGACGCTCTCGGCGCAGTCTTCTTTTTTCCCTCCCGATCCGGTGGTACCGTCTTCTGCTATTACCACATCACTTACCGGTACGTCACTACAACAAATATCAAAAATAATTTTGTTATCACCTAAATTAAAAAAAAAAAAAAAAAAATTCACATACCCGCTATCAGTTTTAACCGTCAAAGCTACACCCTGTTGCTTTTGCCCCTTGTTAGATTTGTTGGTATTCCGCTTTTTATTCACCTGCAAGAAGATAGTGGAATGAATAAATATCGCATTTATCCCAATATCCCAATAATCAACCCCTTTTCATGATACACCTTCCCATGTCTTGTTTATACAAAAAATTTTTCTTTTGTACCAAATTATGCATAATTGTTTGATTGATATTGTTGTAGATAATAAAGCAATTCTTAGAGATATTGATATGTTACAAATGAACTACTGGATCATATAGTTCTAAAATTTTCTTATCGAATATGTTGTCAAACATTTTTCCTTTCAACTACTTGGTTAAATAATTTATTGAAATCCTTCATTATTCGCTAACGATGTTACAAATGAACTACCACACCTATTTTTACATATATAAACTGGTTTTTTTTGCTTAAAACCAAAATACCGAAGTTACAAATGAACTACTGAATATATTTCTTAAAGTTCGTTATTAAATATGTTCCATATAAGCTATTTGAATAAACAAACCGTTGAGAAAGAAACTTTTCAATGTTCTAATGGAATAAACTATCGTGTGTTATCTTATATATATCTTATATATCTTATCTTTAACTCAACGGTATATTTTCCGGACATAAAACTACGCCGGTGAATTGAAAAGGGATTTTTTTTGGTTATAAAAACTTACCTGATTCTTCCTAGCATTGACGGGAAAAGTGGGCATCCCAGGTTTCCGATTTTGTCCTCTACCTCTTCCTCCGTAACTGTTCTGGTATCCTCCTCCGCCTGACATTTGGTTACCGGCACTTGTATTTCTTCCTCTTCCACCTCTAGCCGCATAACCTCCCGGTACCATTTGTCTTACACCACCTTGATAACCGTAATTGGCGCCCCACGAGCCGACCACGACGCCGGCTACTTGAAGTTGACCACCCCTAGACGGTATTGGTCTTTGACGTAAGGACGGAACTCCTCCGCTTCCTCCTCGAGACGATTGTAGATTTAAATTGGGTAAAACGTGCGGAGGGGGCAGCGTACGGAGCATAGTTGCTACGAGAAAAGAAATTAAAAAAAAAAAAAAAATTAACCCTAAATTTGATTTTTACTTACGTCCTGCGAACGGCGGCAGGGGTACTTTCGCAAATTTAACATCGAGACCTTCCAATATGGCTTTTCTCATTCTTTCTACTTTAACTACTCGTTCGATGTAGTTCTCGCAAACTTCGAGGATGTTTTTGGCATGCGCCGATCTAGTTAAAGTATAGTGGAACAATTTTCCATCGAAATATAACCAAGGACAACACATCAGCCACGGAAGAGGCGCACCGCACGCGTCGTTGGCTATCAAAGCCATATCTACCCCTTTCATAAACAGAGCTGCCAATTGAACGCCACGACTCGTCACAACATTCAACTAAAAACATATTAAACGTAATACAAATGAACTACTTTATCAACCACTAGATGGACTACGCTATTACAATAAAATAACTAACGTTTTATATGAACTACTGACTTAAAACAATTAATTGAACTTAAACTGACAACCATGTTCAGTATTTAGCAACTTTTTTTTCAATTATAATGGAACTACTCAGAAATTTTCAAATTACATCATTAAATATATTCTTAAACAAGTTTCAAATGAACTACTTGAATAAACAATTCAACACAGAACCAAATTTTGCTTAGAATTTTTATTATTAAACCTGTTGCATATGAACTACTCTACCACTTGCGACTTGTATGAACTGTTTTTTACTCAAATCAAGCTTTTCATTGTTATGTTACAAATGAATTAAAAATCATAAATTTCTATAATTTTGTTATTAAATAGGTTCTCAAAAATGTTTCATATGAACTACTCCAATAAACGGATTAACAAAAAATTCACTACCAGATAATAATGTTGTATTTGAACTACTGATACCAAATTTTCTCACATATTTATTGTTTTTAACATAAAATATTGATTATAGGTTCCAAATGAACTATTGATACCAAAGAGCATCAACTACCCCTCTAAGCTGTTACATTTGAACTATTTTAGGTATTGAAATTCATAACAATATCTTACCGTCAATTCTTGCAAATATTGCGGATTCATGAGGTTCGGATTGAAGGCGTGACATATGAAAGCGTCCAATTCGTTTCGACGCATAATCGGTTTCTCTTGAGACATGATATATCTCAAGACGCAAGCCATGATCAACATGTGTTGCGGTACGTAAGCCGTATTTAGAATCAGAGGCGTATCAGAATTCAAACAGGATAACAGAGCGCGCATCCTACGTCTTTTGTCGTCGACTGAGGGACCGAACCATAGGCGTTGAAGTGTCGGTACTGCCCAAGGTAGAGGTTCGGCTTTCACTTCTTCCGGACGTTGGTACGGATTCGAACGACTATAAATCCATTCTTTCACTACGATTTCCGGTTGCGGGGCGTTTTCCGGCAAATCCCCGGATTCTAACAAAAATTAAAAATAAATTAGAATCGTTATGTCTTCAATCGAGCGACTAACCTTTTTTCTTGGTGTGTACGTATCTCAGGTGATGTAAATTGAATAGAACCGCGTAAATTCTTTGTCTCAACAGTTGGTAAATGTCGTGAATGGGCGGGAAATCCCTGTTGCTCTCGTCTTCCATTAAACAGGGTAGTCTGATTTCTTGTGTGCTCAATACGTGCAATATCAACGGAGCCATTAAACCTTTTTGATGACGAAGGGATGCTGTGCGCAAAACGTCCGGGGATACTGGTGGTGTAATTACATTACCTACAACTGAAAATTAGAAATCATTTATAGAATACAGAAATTTAGAAGGTTGGTAGCTTTAAACCTTCGCAGAGGGCAGTTTGGGGACTTAGTAGAAGGAAAATTGTCTTCTAACTGAAATAATTCTAAAACCAAAAAGGACTAAATTAAAATTAAAGGAAAAAAAAGATCAAAAAATACAGAATTAGAAATACAAAATAAGAGACAAAAGAACTACTATTAACTTACACTACCTCTAAATAGAAGGGAGAACCACAAAAATTGAAGCGGAAGAGGGAAAAGTGCAAAATTACAGATAAAACCAAAATAGGGGACAAAAGAACTACTATTAACTCTACCTCTAAATAGAAAACATATACATAGAAAGAAAAACAAAATAGGAGACAAAAGAACTACTATTAACTTACATTACCTCTAAATAGAAGGGAGAACCACAAAAATTGAAGCGGAAGAGGGAAAAGTGCAAAATTACAGATAAAACCAAAATAGGGGACAAAATAACTACTATTAACTCTATCTCTAAATAGAAAACATATACATAGAAAGAAAAACAAAATAGGGGACAAAAGAACTACTATTGACGCTAGTTATAGAAAATATAACATTTTCGTTATTTTTAATAGTTACCTGATGTTTTTGCTTTCGAGATTCTTTTCGAAGTAGTAGTATTATTGGAGGAATTGGCAGCCTGGTTGCTAGAAGACATACCAGCGTCATTCTTCCCTGAAGAAGATGAAGAAACAGAACCATTAGAAACGCCATTGAATCTCGAAGAATCAGAAGAATCGTCCAGATCTAGAAAAAATCAAGAAAAAATAAATTAATTCAAGAAATATTTCACTCCGACATTATTCACTTACATTTATCATTTGGAGATCCTTTCATGTCTCTATCCAATCCGTTGAATTCTCCAATTACTGAATGCGCCGTCGCTTGCTTGTAATTTTGTAAAGTCTCACGCTGTAAATATCATATTACAATAAAAAATGAATTTGATTATGTCGAAATTGTTTCTTACTTCTTGTTCGGTGGTTTCAGAAGCGAATCCAGACGTATCCAAATCATTATCTTCAGATTTAGAATGTGCAGTATCATTTTGTTGCGATTGATTGTTCTTTTTGGGTTTTGTTTTAACCGGAGGTGTGCAGTATTTCAAAAACCCGCTGGCAGTACCGTTTAAATAATATTGTACAGATTGTCTAAATTTTGAAGCACGCTTATCCTCCAACGAACCCAGTACAGCTACAACTAGAGCGTCCATATTAGACGGCGATGGTAGGTTACTAACAAATTCAGCTAATTTCTTGATATTATTTTCTGGACCCTGAAATAATTGGAATTTTTGATTATTTGTGAATTATGTGTAGTTGTACGTTTGAACTACTACATATATATGATATTTCAAAACATACATTTTCAGCAGTAACTTTAGTTAAATTCAATTTCTTGTACAAATCTTGTAGGTCAGTTTCCGGCAATAAAAAGTTACCAAGCAAAGATGCCATGATACAAACTTGTTCTTGTGTAATTTTCAAAGTTTTCGTCAGTTCGCTTATCATATATTCCTTAGTTTCAATAGAACCCTAGAAATAGAAAAGTTTAAACAGATTTTATATTATTTGTATATAAATTGATCATACTTTGTATGTCAGCTTGAGATTTTCAGATGAAAAATATCTAGGAGGATCGAATGCAGCATATTCAGCATCATCTGCCAACAAACCATGAAATCCGTACTCTCTACAATAGGCTATAACTTCTTGATGATGGTCATCCATAGTACACATCTTGAATAAAATTGCTGTATAACTATTTTTTTTAATAATAGCACATAAAAATAAAGTAGTATGTAAGTAGAATAGTATGAAATCGTTTTTTATAAATGGGATGTCATTGGAGCCTATTTTCTACAAGTACCAAGAGATGAAAAGATATTAAAGACTAAATTAGCTGTGTAACTGATACAAATTCAGCCCGTTTTTATGTTGCCTGATGACATCAAACATTTGAGCAAAAGTGCTTGATCGGCTTTTCAAAATCATCAAAAATTATTTACAAAATGATTGAAATTTAAGCAATAATAAGGCCAGCTGCAATCCCTGACTTAGAATTCCATAGATCTTCTCTGGAATGTAAACTATTGCCCTTTTTAATGAAATCTCCTTCACAATTTATGTATATGAGCTAAATATAAATATTTTTTGCTCAAGTTCATTTTATTTTTGCTGCGTGTATGTGTATATGAAAAACATACAAACAATACCATGTTGTTATTAATTAATGCACCAAAATGAAACAAGTTGTGTCATAAATATGATTAAATTCACTAAAAACTGGTTTCCCGAAACACTTTTTTCTAAATTATAGAGGGAAATGAAAAATTCTCACAATATAAGTATATCTTGTAAACCTACATTCTTATGTTTTAATTTAGCCTTTAAAACGAATTTTTATCTAATTGAACTGCATTATTGATTGTTATTTATGCAAATTTATTTAAACAGATAGCAGAAAACGAAATTTTATGAGTAATAATTGATGTTATGGAAAAATTACCACGGTAACTCCCAAATGTCTTAGTGCCATTCTAAGAGCAGATCTAAGGCAAGTCGGCGGTGTCCACCATACTTTTGGAGGTGGGGTTGCTTTGGTATTGATATGCTTCAATACCATACCGACTTTTTGCCGTACGTTAGCTTGTTCCGCAATCCATTCATTAATCCTACATTGTTCGATTGTACCATTAAATACCACAGCCAGTTCAATATTACCACGTTCGATAGCTTGAGTCAACAGAGACAAAAATTGAACCATACGATTCCACTGGCCACCGCAAGCCCAATCTACAATTTTAATAAATTAAATGCACACAACTAATAAGTATAAATTTGTTACCTGAAAAATATCCTCCATAAAGTCTGTCTAAACAATTTTCTGCATCCACGATTAGTTTTAATTTATTACCAATCGGTCGAATTTTCCTATTCGTATTATGTGGTTGTTGTCTTTGTGTTACATTTCTAGCAATTTTTAAAAGATCAACAGAGACAGCTCCTCCTTCAAGAGAAGGACTTTCTAAAAACGTTTGAAGATCGTCGACACCCATTTTTATAACTTAAAATCGTTCCTAATTCAATAACTTTGTAGAAAACTAAAAAAAATTCACTGGAATATTTTCAGTTCAATACATTATGAAACGACCGCCATTATAACTACTATCAATCAAGTTTTTTTTTCTTTTTATAATTCAAGTATCGAAATACGATTGACACTCCTATCGGGCGGGGTGCTAAATAATATATTAATTAAAAAACACAATTAACGTTAACACTTGAGAATTCTATTGTCCTAGTTGTAAATAAATAAACTCATTCCCGGACGCCCTTCATGTTTGGAAACTGCCGGTAAACCTTGTTGGCCATTTTGAAACAATAATCTTTTTGAACATCAACCAATAGATATGAAACTGAGCACTTTTATTTTCATAAATGAAATAATTAAATAGATAATTTTACTTATAATTACTGAAAATAATTCAAAATATTATTCTTTGCAGACACTCAAGAACGAAAAATTAACTGTTTGCCGGAAATTAGATACATTGTTGAAGGAACTACGCAAGTCAAATTCACAATGGCGGATATTGTTCTATAATTTTTATTCAAATAATAGCGGGAGTTTTATTGTTTAGATAAAATAACTTTAAATATAATATCAAAACGCAAAAATTCCAATACCTTAAAATGTTACAATATTGATGAGAATCATTATATGTTTGTTTAATTTTAATATATTGTGAATTACAACTCCACTTTCGTTTCTTGGGTGTACAACTTTGAACAAAGCTTTGTTCGTTTCGCATATTTATCAACTACAACAATTACGTTGATATAAATAAAGATATGTAACTTGTTCATAGTTCATAGTAACATATTATTAATTATAAAATAACGACCTTCAATTTATCGAATTTAAGAGTGAAACGGTGAGTTAATCTATTTTTGACGAAGACAGGTGAATCAATAAATAAATTCAAACGAACACAACAAACCTCATATTCGTTTCATATACAGGATCGTCTTCAGTATTAACTTTGATAATTTAAGCAATAAAATTTATTGTAATTTCTATAAGGCGAATTGAAATAAGTAGTTTGTATTAAAATAATTTCCAAAAAAAATGATTGTTAAATATTTTAAATAAAGAGCATATATAAATAAAGTTGTATTAATTTTTGATATGTCAACCGACAGTTATAGGCCAGCTCTGATTATTAACCATGGAATTCTAGGACGTCCCTTAAATAAACACAGGTGTAATCACATAAAATTGACTGTGATTAAAATCTAAGTTCGAGAATCGTAAAGTGTATCAATTACATGGTTACATGCTGGGAAACTACTCTGTCAAGCACCCCCTTCTATTTAGTTATGTTTATTCAGGAGATTGGTGGTCGTAGATGGATGAATCTAAGCTTAGGCACGTGGCTAGTTGATATTCAACACCAGTTTTAACCACTAATTTGGTCGATGGGATGAAAATACATTAAATAAATAGATTTTTGATCCCTTGCGTCTACAAGGCTTCCAATAATATATACAGGGTAACACGAAAATTTTTTAATAATTGTCTATTTAATTAGATCGGTTTTTGGGCTACAGAAAAATAAAAATAGACTCCTAGTTGTACTGAAACATTTATTTAAGGTCGAATTTTTTGAAAAATTGTCTATAAAACACAAAAAAAAAACTGCAATTCATGCTGCAAGAGTAGGATTTCTCTATACAGGGCGTTTCATTAAAAAAAAAAATAACCGATTGACCCAAAATTCCACTTGCCCCTATCGTACGCTTCTTATTGTACCCGGAAGGTTTACAAGTATATATCGAATAACCTTGAAATATTGTACGTAAATAATTTTTAAATAAAACACCCTGTAAATCAATATGGAGCCATATTGTCATAAGTTGTATTGAATGCAACGAGCTCTAGCACATCAACTGGCAAATTCCTCGACGCCGATAAAACAGGAATCATCGTTACCGGCGCAACATTTCCGCCATTTAATTTAATAACTAAAAGAGGATACCGTACAAGTACAATGCTGATGTAGGGAAACCCTATAAATTAGCTCGATAATTAATTATTGACTTTGGTGTGACTTGGGACGTTTTATACCCCACGAAAATATGTTATCATAGAAAATAATCAACCTTTTTTGAAACTAGATTTATTATTTGGTAATTAGACCACAAAAAATGTAATAAATATAAAATTATCGGTATTTATTTCGTTACAAAATAATTCCAATCAAATTTTGTTTGAATGTACGTAGTATAGGCTCTTAATTATATACAGGGTATCTCAGTTTATGAATAATTTCACTTGAAACTTTGATTAACAAATCTAACCTCAAAAAAAGTTACGTTCAAGATATAAACACCAATTAATGGGATGTTGCCGGTAGTTTCGGCAAAATCGTATCGTATCATGACGTTACGAAAACGTCAACATCAAATCAGCGTTTAAATTTGGCAACGCTGTACTTTAAGGCACAAATGTTTATTCGTTAATGATAAATGGATATAAAATGAAAAATATTATCGACACTATTATCTTTATTTGATTATTTATATAATATAATGATAAGACGAGTTGATAATTTATGTACATACGTTTTAATTTTTTTTTTCTCGGTAGCTTTCGCATTGAAGTAATTGTTTTATTACGAACAGGATCGTATTCAGGATCAATTGCAACAAAACCCGAAGTTAATTAAATATATAAAATATTAATTATCGTTCTGATACTGATATCGATATTTATTGATTTAGAAAATGTACATTTCGGTATTATGTATAAAACAAAATATCTTGTAAATGGCCGCCATGGCTTTGCGTACTCTTTTTTTTAATAACGTTATTGAATACATGTGGTGGTATTTAAATCTGGCCACCAAATCGGAAAATGAAACGACCAGAAACAAACTCGTGTAAGAATTATTTCGATTGCATTAAAACCTTCACCATTTTGTAAATTTTTGACAACCAGGACGCGTTTTGCAGTGTAATGCTTTACGTTACCAACTCCCAACTGTCAACTTTCGTCTGTCACTGTCAAACATGGCGTCCTAATACGTAAAACTCGTTTATAATTTAGTATCTTTTTTTTATCCCGTATTTTATAAAAGTATCTGATACGATATTAATTTCTTTAAAAGGATATTTGATTACGGATTGATTACGAAAAATTAACCATAGATAAGAGGATAAAAGGTCACGTGTCTTTTATATATAGAATGCTGATGTCCTTTATTCTCGATACAGATTACCATCTTCTACTCCACCCGATTAACAATGGCACTTGAAAAAATTAAATATTTATTGTTCGATTAAAAAAAAAAACGACTTATTTAACAAGGTAGTTCTTTATTATACAGGGTGTTCGACGTAAGATCTAGTACAGAGCAGATGCATGGGGGCGATTTACTTACACATTACTAAGAATTACACATAACTTTAATTTAGTTAGGTTATGTTTTCGATCATGAAATTTTAACCAATTAATATAAATTTAACCATAATGAGAAGTATAATTAGTTTACAAAAGTATTAAGTACCAATGATTAAAATTTGATTGTTTATTTTCTAAAAATATTATTTATCAATATTTTTCTAAAAAAATCCGTATGAGACGCGTCCCATTCAACCCTCGGTGAAGCTGAAAGGCGGAGCCTCCGCCCCGATTTGAAGGAAGCCTTAGCAACCAATAAACGCGCTTTTTACAATCGGAGGGCTGTACTTAGATATCGATTACTACCATAATTGTCTGGGGGTAAAAACGTACTTTCGTCGTATATAAAAAAATTTTAAAATAGGAACTCAAATAAAATATGTTTTAATGGACAAAATTATTCGAAAAACGTGTGAATGAATTCTAAAAATAAGAGCATATCAAAATGTATTTTGAATCGTTAGTAGTAGTAGTAGTACAAATCAATCTTAAACGTTTGATATACGAGGTATACTCATAAAGTCGTTAAAAGTGAGGTTAAACACGCCCAAATCAAATCACTGTCGTTTTGGAAGTAATCCTCGGATATTGTTTTGTATTGCGCAGCACTATTCCATTTATTGTTTAATTTCCGAGGGGTTGTAAGACACCCCGTGATTATCTGAGAAAGAAAATCATTTTAAAGTGATTTAACTAGATATTTAAGCTTTCAAAAACTAAAAATTATGTGGCAAAATCGCTCAAAAACAAAGGAATCGAATGATAAAAAAAAATCAAATTCTATCCTCACAGGAAGAAGGTAGTTTATGTCATAAAGGATTTCAGTAATACCGTCACCGAAAAGGACGTGAAGGACGTTCACATGAATGCTCTCCCGGATCGTATTAAAAAAAAAAAAAATAATACCCGATCGTATAACAAAATTATTGACTCCAATGTAGGAGCTTTATATATATGTATATACAGATTGTCCTACTGCAAGTGAAACAGGAAAAAATTAAAGGTAAGAACCGTTTTAAGATGATGTTTTGGTACTTCTGGTGAATATTCCGTATCTTATAGGTAATAGCAGGTACTGAACGTTTTATTTTATGTAGAATTATACAAAAATAAAATCGAAACATTCTACTAAATCGTCTCAGCTTCGCATAACACGGAGGGAGTGTCGAGAATAATGTGGCAGGTAGAGGAATGTAGTAATGTTGGTTTTATCTAGTTTTTCGTACATTTAGGGTGTATATAGAAGGAAACTTGGTATTTTCTGCGTTATACATCGGTTAGGGGGCGAGGGATTGTTTTAATGTAGATTTTTATATATTTTTTCGTAGAATATCCATCGTTAATGTATATTTTCGCTGATAAATCCGAACGAGGAATGTTTCGCTTTAAATCGATTAAATAGAACGTGGACAAACTGTAAAATCAGTATCAAATAACAATTTATTGACTTTCGATGCGTGAGTATCGAATTCTCGATTAAAGTCAGGTGGCTAGCGGGTGGGACGAAGTTCATCCGGCAAGAACGCTTCAGAAGAATTTGTCACATAGGAAAAATTAGTTTTAGACGTGAGGAAATTAGAAAAAATATAATAACGGCTCAATAAAAATTACTATCGAAGTAGTTAAAATATTTTATTAACAAGTACTATAAATACTATAAAATACGTGATTAGGTTAGGTTAGGAAACAAAATTTTCATCCCCTTTTCTTGCTAGAAGCCAAACATCCTTAAAAGTTGTCGACGATCGTGAATAATAAATGACATAAAACATCACTCGATAAGTCACACAGATGACGCTGTCATTGTCAATTTCATATGACGTTTATGAAGTACCAACTTTCAAAAGACTATGTGTCAAATTTTATGACATTTCGATCTGTCAGAAAAAAATGACAGCCGTTTAAGTGAAGTTATTTTCAAAATAATTTCGTGTGTTGATTTATCATTGTTTCTGGATAAAAAAAATACTGTACAAGGTCAATAATGGCTTCAAAAGTGTTATTCGGGACTCTGTTCCATCGAAAAGAACCATTTCTGGTCGTCCAGTTGAGGTGATTACTCCAAAAAACCTAAAAAAACTTGGGTGTCGTGTTTATTTATAATCGATCAAAAACAACAAGGTGTTGATGATTCAGGACACATTTTGAGTACGTTCCGCATTAGAAATGTCAAATTTTATAATCGTAATGTCAGATTTGACATATTTGTCAAAAGTCTTTCGAAATTTTCGAATTAAACCGTTCAAACTATCGATATAATATTACGAGGGTTGTTACTCAAGTTTATAAATAGACAAATCCAAAGATTTAATTATAATTGGATATACCACTCGTATGGAAACACTTTTTGGGTACGTTCCGCATTAAAAATGTCAAATTTTATAATCGTAATGTCAGATTTGACATATTTGTCAAAAGTCTTTCGAAATTTTCGAATTAAACCGTTCAAACTATCGATATAATATTACGAGGGTTGTTACTTAAGTTTTTAAATAGACAAATCCGAACGTATAATTATAATCAGATATAGCAATCGTTGGAAATACGTTTTTGGGTACGTTCCGCATTAAAAATGTCAAATTTTATAATCGTAATGTCAGATTTGACATATTTGTCAAAAGTGTTTCGTCATTTTCGAATTAAACCGTTCAAACTATCGATATAATATTACGAGGGTTGTTACTCAAGTTTATAAATAGACAAATCCAAAGATTTAATTATAATTGGATATACCACTCGTATGGAAACACTTTTTGGGTACGTTCCGCATTAAAAATGTCAAATTTTATAATCGTAATGTCAGATTTGACATATTTGTCAAAAGTCTTTCGAAATTTTCGAATTAAACCGTTCAAACTATCGATATAATATTACGAGGGTTGTTACTTAAGTTTTTAAATAGACAAATCCGAACGTATAATTATAATCAGATATAGCAATCGTTGGAAATACGTTTTTGGGTACGTTCCGCATTAAAAATGTCAAATTTTATAATCGTAATGTCAGATTTGACATATTTGTCAAAAGTGTTTCGTCATTTTCGAATTAAACCGTTCAAACTATCGATATAATATTACGAGGGTTGTTACTCAAGTTTATAAATAGACAAATCCAAAGATTTAATTATAATTGGATATACCACTCGTATGGAAACACTTTTTGGGTACGTTCCGCATTAAAAATGTCAAATTTTATAATCGTAATGTCAGATTTGACATATTTGTAAAAAGTCTTTCGAAATTTTCGAATTAAACCGTTCAAACTATCGATATAATATTACGAGGGTTGTTAATTAAGTTTATAAATAGACAAATCCGAACGTATAATTATAATCAGATATAGCAATCGTTGGAAATACGTTTTTGGGTACGTTCCGCATTAAAAATGTCAAATTTTATAATCGTAATGTCAGATTTGACATATTTGTCAAAAGTCTTTCGAAATTTTCGAATTAAACCGTTCAAACTATCGATATAATATTACGAGGGTTGTTAATTAAGTTTATAAATAGACAAATCCGAACGTATAATTATAATCAGATATAGCAATCGTTGGAAATACGTTTTTGGGTACGTTCCGCATTAAAAATGTCAAATTTTATAATCGTAATGTCAGATTTGACATATTTGTAAAAAGTCTTTCGAAATTTTCGAATTAAACCGTTCAAACTATCGATATAATATTACGAGGGTTGTTACTTAAGTTTATAAATAGACAAATCCGAACGTATAATTATAATCAGATATAGCAATCGTTGGAAATACGTTTTTGGGTACGTTCCGCATTAAAAATGTCAAATTTTATAATCGTAATGTCAGATTTGACATATTTGTCAAAAGTCTTTCGAAATTTTCGAATTAAACCGTTCAAACTATCGATATAATATTACGAGGGTTGTTAATTAAGTTTAGAAATAGATAAATCCAAACGTATAATTATAATCAGATATAGCAATCGTTGGAAATACGTTTTGGGTACGTTCCGCATTAAAAATGTCAAATTTTATAATCGTAATGTCAGATTTGACATATTTGTCAAAAGTCTTTCGAAATTTTCGAATTAAACCGTTCAAACTATCGATATAATATTACGAGGGTTGTTAATTAAGTTTAGAAATAGATAAATCCGAACGTATAATTATAATCAGATATAGCAATCGTTGGAAATACGTTTTTGGGTACGTTCCGCATTAAAAATGTCAAATTTTATAATCGTAATGTCAGATTTGACATATTTGTCAAAAGTGTTTCGTCATTTTCGAATTAAACCGTTCAAACTATCGATATAATATTACGAGGGTTGTTACTCAAGTTTATAAATAGACAAATCCAAAGATTTAATTATAATTGGATATACCACTCGTATGGAAACACTTTTTGGGTACGTTCCGCATTAAAAATGTCAAATTTTATAATCGTAATGTCAGATTTGACATATTTGTAAAAAGTCTTTCGAAATTTTCGAATTAAACCGTTCAAACTATCGATATAATATTACGAGGGTTTTTACTCAAGTTTATAAATAGACAAATCCGAACGTATAATTATAATCAGATATAGCAATCGTTGGAAATACGTTTTTGGGTACGTTCCGCATTAAAAATGTCAAATTTTATAATCGTAATGTCAGATTTGACATATTTGTCAAAAGTCTTTCGAAATTTTCGAATTAAACCGTTCAAACTATCGATATAATATTACGAGGGTTGTTAATTAAGTTTATAAATAGACAAATCCGAACGTATAATTATAATCAGATATAGCAATCGTTGGAAATACGTTTTTGGGTACGTTCCGCATTAAAAATGTCAAATTTTATAATCGTAATGTCAGATTTGACATATTTGTAAAAAGTCTTTCGAAATTTTCGAATTAAACCGTTCAAACTATCGATATAATATTACGAGGGTTGTTACTTAAGTTTATAAATAGACAAATCCGAACGTATAATTATAATCAGATATAGCAATCGTTGGAAATACGTTTTTGGGTACGTTCCGCATTAAAAATGTCAAATTTTATAATCGTAATGTCAGATTTGACATATTTGTCAAAAGTCTTTCGAAATTTTCGAATTAAACCGTTCAAACTATCGATATAATATTACGAGGGTTGTTAATTAAGTTTAGAAATAGATAAATCCAAACGTATAATTATAATCAGATATAGCAATCGTTGGAAATACGTTTTGGGTACGTTCCGCATTAAAAACGTCAAACTTTATAATCGTAATGTCAGATTTGACATATTTGTCAAAAGTGTTTCGTCATTTTCGAATTAAACCGTTCAAACTATCGATATAATATTACGAGGGTTATTACTCAAGTTTATAAATAGACAAATCCGAACGTATAATTATAATCAGATATAGCAATCGTTGGAAATACGTTTTTGGGTACGTTCCGCATTAAAAATGTCAAACTTTATAATCGTAATGTCAGATTTGACATATTTGTCAAAAGTGTTTCGTCATTTTCGAATTAAACCGTTCAAACTATCGATATAATATTACGAGGGTTGTTAATTAAGTTTAGAAATAGATAAATCCAAACGTATAATTATAATCAGATATAGCAATCGTTGGAAATACGTTTTTGGGTACGTTCCGCATTAAAAATGCCAAATTTTATAATCGTAATGTCAGATTTGACATATTTGTCAAAAGTCTTTCGAAATTTTCGAATTAAACCGTTCAAACTATCGATATAATATTACGAGGGTTGTTACTTAAGTTTATAAATAGACAAATCCGAACGTATAATTATAATCAGATATAGCAATCGTTGGAAATACGTTTTTGGGTACGTTCCGCATTAAAAACGTCAAACTTTATAATCGTAATGTCAGATTTGACATATTTGTCAAAAGTCTTTCGAAATTTTCGAATTAAACCGTTCAAACTATCGATATAATATTACGAGGGTTGTTACTTAAGTTTTTAAATAGACAAATCCGAACGTATAATTATAATCAGATATAGCAATCGTTGGAAATACGTTTTTGGGTACGTTCCGCATTAAAAATGTCAAATTTTATAATCGTAATGTCAGATTTGACATATTTGTCAAAAGTGTTTCGTCATTTTCGAATTAAACCGTTCAAACTATCGATATAATATTACGAGGGTTGTTACTCAAGTTTATAAATAGACAAATCCAAAGATTTAATTATAATTGGATATACCACTCGTATGGAAACACTTTTTGGGTACGTTCCGCATTAAAAATGTCAAATTTTATAATCGTAATGTCAGATTTGACATATTTGTCAAAAGTCTTTCGAAATTTTCGAATTAAACCGTTCAAACTATCGATATAATATTACGAGGGTTGTTACTTAAGTTTTTAAATAGACAAATCCGAACGTATAATTATAATCAGATATAGCAATCGTTGGAAATACGTTTTTGGGTACGTTCCGCATTAAAAATGTCAAATTTTATAATCGTAATGTCAGATTTGACATATTTGTCAAAAGTGTTTCGTCATTTTCGAATTAAACCGTTCAAACTATCGATATAATATTACGAGGGTTGTTACTCAAGTTTATAAATAGACAAATCCAAAGATTTAATTATAATTGGATATACCACTCGTATGGAAACACTTTTTGGGTACGTTCCGCATTAAAAATGTCAAATTTTATAATCGTAATGTCAGATTTGACATATTTGTAAAAAGTCTTTCGAAATTTTCGAATTAAACCGTTCAAACTATCGATATAATATTACGAGGGTTGTTAATTAAGTTTATAAATAGACAAATCCGAACGTATAATTATAATCAGATATAGCAATCGTTGGAAATACGTTTTTGGGTACGTTCCGCATTAAAAATGTCAAATTTTATAATCGTAATGTCAGATTTGACATATTTGTCAAAAGTCTTTCGAAATTTTCGAATTAAACCGTTCAAACTATCGATATAATATTACGAGGGTTGTTAATTAAGTTTATAAATAGACAAATCCGAACGTATAATTATAATCAGATATAGCAATCGTTGGAAATACGTTTTTGGGTACGTTCCGCATTAAAAATGTCAAATTTTATAATCGTAATGTCAGATTTGACATATTTGTAAAAAGTCTTTCGAAATTTTCGAATTAAACCGTTCAAACTATCGATATAATATTACGAGGGTTGTTACTTAAGTTTATAAATAGACAAATCCGAACGTATAATTATAATCAGATATAGCAATCGTTGGAAATACGTTTTTGGGTACGTTCCGCATTAAAAATGTCAAATTTTATAATCGTAATGTCAGATTTGACATATTTGTCAAAAGTCTTTCGAAATTTTCGAATTAAACCGTTCAAACTATCGATATAATATTACGAGGGTTGTTAATTAAGTTTAGAAATAGATAAATCCAAACGTATAATTATAATCAGATATAGCAATCGTTGGAAATACGTTTTGGGTACGTTCCGCATTAAAAACGTCAAACTTTATAATCGTAATGTCAGATTTGACATATCGTATCACAAAACTTAAGTAGCAACCCTCGTATTACCCCTTTTCCGATTGTGTATTCGAACCAGTAGATTTTACGTACATGAAATTAAACTACAATCTATTTTTTTTTTAATATTCGTATATCAGTTTTATTTAGAACATTTTTTTCAATTTACAATATTCAATTTTCGTTTCACCTACAAAAAATCGAGTAAAAGCTCAACGATGCGTTATGTAAAATGTAGTTGTAAATGATATACGTCACTTAACCATTATCTAGAGGCGGAGTGAAGGGGCGTTAAGGGAAAACGAGTGGTTAGTTGGTGACGGAATGGGGGTGATCGGTCAATCAGTCTACTTGTTTTTAAAAACAGATCTAATCATTCGGTGAATCTTCGCGCCGTATTGACCGATTTCGTTATAAGTGGTAAACAGTTTTTCAATTTGATTTTCGAATGGGATCATTTGGATTACATATTTAATTCCCAGGTAAAATAATATTTCTTTTTTAACAATTTTCAGGTATTAATAACTACGTTCAATAAATATATGAGAATATGTTGAGAAAAACGAAAAAAAAAAATGTATGAATATGATAGTGGCTAATTCCAAACTTCTTATTTTAAATGCAACACCTTGTATATTATTTATTTTTTGGATTATTCATATGCAATGTTTTATAATTATCTCGAACCGTTTCTGAAGGTATTTTCGGATTTATTACAAAAATTAACGATGAAAAAAGAAAATTGTTTCAGACGTTGTTAAAAAAGGGTTTTTCCGAGCGCGTTCTACGAAAAAATTGTTTTTCCCCGTATGCAACAAGTCCGGAATTAAATTTATTATTAGAAAAAAAGTGGTTTACAGAGTAAAAAAAACGTTTTCCAGTAAATACACCCTGAAATTATTGCGAAAAAGATGATATCGAGTTGATTTCGATTGGTAAATGATTGTGCACTTTTTGGCATTGTGAAGTATTGAGCCTTTAACTAATACCGTACGTGGAGTAGGTAGGTAGAGGCCGTGATTCGCGTTCCTAAGTGCGTGTTCAGGAATTAGGCAAACGGATTCAATGATAAATAAGGAAGAGTCAGAATTTTTGATTTTTTAAACCCTGCAGCGAGCCCTGCCGTTTAGATAGCTCATTTTTGTACTTTGAGGATTCGCTCGAATTAAGTCGCACCAGAAGGGCAGGACAGGTCATTGGTGGTGTTTTTTTTTTGATTTCGTCAAAAATTGGCGCTCCAAAGTATCTACTAGCAAAAAATGGCATTTTTGATATTAATTTTGTCAAAAAGAGGTTTTTTCTGTTTGATTTCGTCCAAAATTGGCCGTTTCAAAGAAAATAGTAAAAAAATGGCATTTTTGAATTTAATTTTGTCAAAAATTGGCGTTTCCAAAGTAAATACTAGCAAAAATGATATTTTTGATATTAATTTTGTCAAAAAGAGGTTTTTTCTGTTTGATTTCGTCCAAAATTGGCGGTTTCAAAGAAAATAGTAAAAAAATGGCATTTTTGAATTTAAT
Organism: Diorhabda sublineata; assembly: GCF_026230105.1. Classification (NCBI taxonomy): domain Eukaryota; kingdom Metazoa; phylum Arthropoda; class Insecta; order Coleoptera; family Chrysomelidae; genus Diorhabda; species Diorhabda sublineata. The sequence goes on from NC_079481.1 coordinate 590,200, forward strand.
TTTGTCAAAAAGAGGCTTTTTCTGTTTGATTTCGTCCAAAATTGGCGTTTCCAAAGTAAATACTAGGAAAAAATGACATTTTTGAATATAATTTTGTCAAAAAGAGGCTTTTTCAGTTCAAAATTGGCGTTTCTAAAATGAATAGTAAGAAAAATGACATTTTTTGTGTAATTTTGTCAAAAAGAGGCATTTTCAGTTCAAAATTGGCAATTCCAAAGTAAATACTAGCAAAAAAAGACATTTTTGATATTAATTTTGTCAAAAAGAGGCTTTTTCTGTTTGATTTCGTCCAAAATTGGCGGTTTCAAAGAAAATAGTAAAAAAATGGCATTTTTGAATTTAATTTTGTCAAAAAGAGGCTTTTTCTGTTTGATTTCGTCCAAAATTGGCGTTTCCAAAGTAAATACTAGGAAAAAATGACATTTTTGAATATAATTTTGTCAAAAAGAGGCTTTTTCAGTTCAAAATTGGCGTTTCTAAAATGAATAGTAAGAAAAATGACATTTTTTGTGTAATTTTGTCAAAAAGAGGCATTTTCAGTTCAAAATTGGCAATTCCAAAGTAAATACTAGCAAAAAAAGACATTTTTGATATTAATTTTGTCAAAAAGAGGCTTTTTCTGTTTGATTTCGTCCAAAATTGGCGGTTTCAAAGAAAATAGTAAAAAAATGGCATTTTTGAATTTAATTTTGTCAAAAATTGGCGTTTCCAAAGTAAATACTAGCAAAAATGATATTTTTGATATTAATTTTGTCAAAAAGAGGTTTTTTCTGTTTGATTTCGTCCAAAATTGGCGGTTTCAAAGAAAATAGTAAAAAAATGGCATTTTTGAATTTAATTTTGTCAAAAATTGGCGTTTCCAAAGTAAATACTAGCAAAAATGATATTTTTGATATTAATTTTGTCAAAAAGAGGTTTTTTCTGTTTGATTTCGTCCAAAATTGGCGGTTTCAAAGAAAATAGTAAAAAAATGGCATTTTTGAATTTAATTTTGTCAAAAATTGGCGTTTCCAAAGTAAATACTAGCAAAAATGATATTTTTGATATTAATTTTGTCAAAAAGAGGCTTTTTCTGTTTGATTTCGTCCAAAATTGGCGGTTTCAAAGAAAATAGTAAAAAAATGGCATTTTTGATATTAATTTTGTCAAAAAGAGGCTTTTTCTGTTTGATTTCGTCCAAAATTGGCGTTTCCAAAGTAAATACTAGCAAAAATGATATTTTTGATATTAATTTTGTCAAAAAGAGGCTTTTTCTGTTTGATTTCGTCCAAAATTGGCGGTTTCAAAGAAAATAGTAAAAAAATGGCATTTTTGAATTTAATTTTGTCAAAATTTGGCGTTTCCAAAGTAAATACTAGCAAAAATGATATTTTTGATATTAATTTTGTCAAAAAGAGGTTTTTTTCTGTTTGATTTCGTCCAAAATTGGCGGTTTCAAAGAAAATAGTAAAAAAATGGCATTTTTGAATTTAATTTTGTCAAAAATTGGCGTTTCCAAAGTAAATACTAGCAAAAATGATATTTTTGATATTAATTTTGTCAAAAAGAGGCTTTTTCTGTTTGATTTCGTCCAAAATTGGCGGTTTCAAAGAAAATAGTAAAAAAATGGCATTTTTGAATTTAATTTTGTCAAAAATTGGCGTTTCCAAAGTAAATACTAGCAAAAATGATATTTTTGATATTAATTTTGTCAAAAAGAGGTTTTTTCTGTTTGATTTCGTCCAAAATTGGCGGTTTCAAAGAAAATAGTAAAAAAATGGCATTTTTGAATTTAATTTTGTCAAAAAGAGGCTTTTTCTGTTTGATTTCGTCCAAAATTGGCGTTTCCAAAGTAAATACTAGGAAAAAATGACATTTTTGAATATAATTTTGTCAAAAAGAGACATTTTCAGTTCAAAATTGGCGTTTCCAAAATGAATAGTAGCAAAAAATGGCATTTTTGTACTTTGAGGATTCGTTCAAATTGAGTCGCACCAGAGGGGCAGGACAGGTCATTGGTGGTGTTTTTTTTTTTTTTTTTTTAATAAAAAAGGCAGCAAATATCATAAAACTTTAGTTTTAAAAACGTTGGGACAGAGAATAATAGAATCGCACCATGATTTAAGGGTTTAACTTCAGTCTCTGAAGACGATAACTTGGTTATCGAAACGCCCGTCAGACGGTGTATAATTTTAAGTGTTGGTGGTGTTTGAACATGTCAAAACCAGTTAATACCATGATGATAACACAAAATTTACCCAGGAAGCAATTCGGGGGGTGTTTCTCCAAAATTCAAGTGTCCGAATGGTGTTTCGGTATCCGAAAAGATCGAGTAGTGTTGGAAAACCTCAACGTTGTGGGAAACCTCATTTCGATTACTGAATATTATTTACTGAAGGTCTGGTTTACTTAAAAATTTCATCCAGATCTGTATTAAATATGCACGAATTTGATTGTGAAACATCTATCTTATAGTCCCGATTTATCGACGTCTGACCATTATTTATTTGGTTGATTTTTACGAAAAAGTCACCCGGAAGCTTCGGGACAAATAAAAAATTTCATCTCTGTAAATTGATAATAAAATTCCTCGTACTTACGTAAATTTCGGTTTATTTTTAAACAACCCTCGTAATAGTTGATATTTATAATACAGGTGCGTGAAAACAAAAATTTTCGTTGGAAAAAACTGTATATTGTGGGTACCTACCGTCTATTATGTAAAATTTGTGTTTTAAGGGTATTTAATTTAGGTAAAAATTTGTACAAAACGTTTTAATCGTTAGAAAAAAACTACAACTCGTATTTCAGGTAACCAGGTGCGCACGATAAGGTCCTCCCATAATTCCGAAGCATCCCTTCTTCTCTTAAAATGGATGCCAGTTATGTTCCCAACAACCCCCAGTTCGGGCTACAATTGGAGTGCAACTGGACCGGAGCTTCTTCTGGTTTACAACAGGTAAAATTAGTTATTTATATACTAAAAATTGATGTTTTCAATTAGATGTACTATCGATTCGATTGACACACTTATTTAGTTTCTAAAAATATCGTTTCATCCCTTAAAATCCCATCGAAATTTAATTTGAAATATTGGCGGATGTAACGTCGCATCCGCCAAATTTTAAATTATTCCATGGATATTTTTATCATCTTTTGGGATGGTATGCAGCAATTAGATATTAAATTATTGAAATATTATACTGTGTGCTTGAATATTTGAATGTATAATTTGATTCTGTCGAAGAATGGCTTAGATATGGTCGAAAATTGGTGATTCCACAGTAAATACTATCAAAAAAACGATTTCTTCGATTTTAATTTTGTCAAAAAGAAAATTTCCAGAGCAAATAGTATCAGGATATGGCATTTTTGAGCTTAATTTTGTCAAAAAGAGGCTTTTTCAGTTCAAAATTGTCGTTTCCAGAGTAAATACTAGCAAAAAATGACATTTTTGGTTTTAATTTTGTCAAAAAGAGGCTTTTGCAGTTTAATTTCGTCAAAAATTGGCATTTTAGTAAGAAAAATGACATTTTTGTGTGTAATTTTGTCAAAAAAAGGCATTTTCAGTTCAAAATTGGCGTTTCCAAAATGAATAGTAGTAAAAATGATATTTTTGTGTGTAATTTTGTCAAAAAGAACTTTTTTCAGTTTGATTTCGTCAAAAATTGGCGTTTTAGTAAGAAAAATGACATTTTTGTGTGTAATTTTGTCAAAAAGAGGCATTTTCAGTTCAAAATTGGCGTTTCCAAAATGAATAGTAGTAAAAATGATATTTTTGTGTGTAATTTTGTCAAAAAGAACTTTTTTCAGTTTGATTTCGTCAAAAATTGGCGTTTTAGTAAGAAAAATGACATTTTTGTGTGTAATTTTGTCAAAAAGAGGCATTTTCAGTTCAAAATTGGCGTTTCCAAAATGAATAGTAGTAAAAATGATATTTTTGTGTGTAATTTTGTCAAAAAGAACTTTTTTCAGTTTGATTTCGTCAAAAATTGGCGTTTTAGTAAGAAAAATGACATTTTTGTGTGTAATTTTGTCAAAAAGAGGCATTTTCAGTTCAAAATTGGCGTTTCCAAAATGAATAGTAGTAAAAATGATATTTTTGTGTGTAATTTTGTCAAAAAGAACTTTTTTCAGTTTGATTTCGTCAAAAATTGGCGTTTTAGTAAGAAAAATGACATGTTTGTGTGTAATTTTGTCAAAAAGAGGCATTTTCAGTTCAAAATTGGCGTTTCCAAAATGAATAGTAGTAAAAATGATATTTTTGTGTGTAATTTTGTCAAAAAGAACTTTTTTCAGTTTGATTTCGTCAAAAATTGGCGTTTTAGTAAGAAAAATGACATTTTTGTGTGTAATTTTGTCAAAAAGAACTTTTTTCAGTTTGATTTCGTCAAAAATTGGCGTTTTAGTAAGAAAAATGACATTTTTGTGTGTAATTTTGTCAAAAAGAGGCATTTTCAGTTCAAAATTGGCGTTTCCAAAATGAATACTAGTAAAAATGATATTTTTGTGTGTAATTTTGTCAAAAAGAACTTTTTTCAGTTTGATTTCGTCAAAAATTGGCGTTTTAGTAAGAAAAATGACATTTTTGTGTGTAATTTTGTCAAAAAGAGGCATTTTCAGTTCAAAATTGGCGTTTCCAAAATGAATAGTGGTAAAAATGATATTTTTGTGTGTAATTTTGTCAAAAAGAACTTTTTTCAGTTTGATTTCGTCAAAAATTGGCGTTTTAGTAAGAAAAATGACATTTTTGTGTGTAATTTTGTCAAAAAGAACTTTTTTCAGTTTGATTTCGTCAAAAATTGGCGTTTTAGTAAGAAAAATGACATGTTTGTGTGTAATTTTGTCAAAAAGAGGCATTTTCAGTTCAAAATTGGCGTTTCCAAAATGAATACTAGTAAAAATGATATTTTTTTGTGTAATTTTGTCAAAAAGAACTTTTTTCAGTTTGATTTCGACAAAAATTGGCGTTTTAGTAAGAAAAATGACATTTTTGTGTGTAATTTTGTCAAAAAGAGGCATTTTCAGTTCAAAATTGGCGTTTCCAAAATGAATAGTGGTAAAAATGATATTTTTGTGTGTAATTTTGTCAAAAAGAACTTTTTTCAGTTTGATTTCGTCAAAAATTGGCGTTTTAGTAAAAAAAATGACATTTTTGTGTGTAATTTTGTCAAAAAGAGGCATTTTCAGTTCAAAATTGGCGTTTCCAAAATGAATAGTAGTAAAAATGATATTTTTGTGTGTAATTTTGTCAAAAAGAACTTTTTTCAGTTTGATTTCGTCAAAAATTGGCGTTTCCAAAGTAAATACAAGCAAAAAATGACTTTTTTGATTATGTAAGGTCAGTTCTGCAAAAAAAAGTCAAATAAGGGATATTTCAAAATATAGTCTATCAAAATATGGATTATTCATGTCAAAAAATAACTTGTTAAGTCAAAACGTCTTAAAAAATTGATTTTATGATGTCAATGGAGGAAAATACAGTTTAATTTTAAAAAAAAATGGTTTCTCTTAATTCAATTTTGTCAAAAAAAGGTTTACAGTCGATATAATCAAATCAAAAATATTTAATTCCATCATAAAAGGCATCCCTTCTTTCCAGTTGGTCAAAAATTTCAATTTTATTTGGAAAAAATCGTTTTTCTTGGCCTAGTTATACAGAAAAATGTTTTTTTTTCAATTTATCTTAGTTATATAAGTCAAAAAATGGCTGGTCATAAATTTTGACAAAAAATGACTTCGACGATAATATTTAGTAAAAAAAATCGATTTTCCAAATCTCGTTTTGTTAAAAAATAGTTTTTATTGGCTTTAAAAAAACGGATTATTAAGAATATCAAAAAAAAAAATAAATTTTATCACCAAAATTTTGTTACAAAATGGCTGATTCCGATTTTCAACTTTAAGCACCTGTAACTCAGAAACGAGGGGTCGTATAAAAACATTTTTTTCATATCACGGTATAATATTAAAAAAAAAATGACTGAAATCGATTTTTTTTAGATTACCAACTGCCCAGACGATTTATCGTCTTGTTGGAACGAAGAGATGGGATCGTTTTCGTTACCATTAGACTTGGAGCCTCTACCGAGTCTTTTTAATGTCTCACCATGCAGCAACAACGGAAATTATAAGTGAGTTTCGTATTTTTTCAATAAATTTCGATATAATACGAATACATTTACCCCCTAGATCCGGTACTGGTCGAATTAATTAGTAGACAAGTACTAAATAAAATAAATTAAAAAAAAATTAGATTTCCATACCATTTATTGGTCCGATAATACGACAAAAATATTAATTATAATGTGATATAACAACAGATTGTCCCCTCCAATTGACCAGCTTCGCCGCGAACAATTTAGAATCTTCCACTATCCAGACGGATCCGTTTTTAGCATATCTAATAACGTCTATAACCGCTTTAGCGCAAGAATCCGCGTTTTGAGTCGGAGTCATCTTCAAGAACTCGTTCAAATCCTGTCCCATTTCGGCCGTCAACATTTTCTTATCCAAACTTTTAACGAAATCGGTTTTCGTGATACCGGTACACAACGCCACCACCCTCAAACCGAATTTGTCGCTGTTCGTTTTGTGGCCGAAGCTTCTGGTGAATTCCACTATTGCGGAATTAGCGGCTGCGAATATCGGAGACGGCGGAAACGGTTCCAAGCCGAAATTTCCGGTTAAATTAACGACCACCGCGTTGGATTTGCATAAAGCGGCGGCTATTTCTAAATTTACGTTGATCGTACCGTTCAAATTCGTATTTAGTTCTTGACACCAATCGGAATCGTTCCAATACCCCGCCGAATTCACGAAAATATCCAAATTTTCGTAATCTTTTTTTAGCGAGTTTATCGTGTTCGATAAAGCCCTTCTGTCTCTTACGTCGCACGTAATGAAGTGCGATCTACCTTGACCGTGAACGCAGTTTAAATTTTCAACGGCTTGCGCACCTTTGTAACTATTCAAACCTATAAGGGCGACGTGTTTGACGCCATTACATAATAAATGATTCGCTGTAGCGTAACCTATACCTCCGGTACCGCCAGTTATTACCGCCGTTTTACAGTTTATATCTAGCAGAGGTTCTATTTCGGCCGCTGTAGCTGCGTTTCTTAACCAATTTATCGGGACTTTGGTGAAAACTTTTCTAAAAAACATAATTATGTCAAAAAAATTTTTTTTCTCGATTTATTTGACGTTTAAATGACTTTTAGAAAGTCGGGTTATGAAATGTCTTTTTTCTGTAGGGACTGTAGGGCCGCAGAGGTTTTCAGCACTGCAATATTGATATTATTTATTGTTAGAAGTTGGAATTATTATCCTTGTATAAACGTTGGAGGTCTTCCATCTTGTGATTAACACGTCATCAACAATGCTTCGTAAGAATCAAATCGAAATATCTGTCAACTGTCAGTAGAAATAACCGTTATGACTAATATTCCAAAAGTCGACATTTTACGAATTGGTAATTAAAAAAGAAACGTTTTTATTTTATTTATATGGTTAAAATCGACATATTTAGGAAGAATCTTTGATAAAAATATCAAATAGTATCAGAATATGGCATTTTTAATATTAATTTTGTCAAAAAGAACCTTTTTCAGTTTGATTTCGTCAAAAATTGGCGTTTCCAAAGTAAATACTAGCTAAAAATTGGATTTTTGAATTTAATTTTGTCAAAAAGAGGCTTTTTCAGGTTAATTTTGTTAAAAATTAGCGTTTCCAAAGTAAATACTAGCAAAAAATGACATTTTTGAATTTAATTTTGTCAAAAAGAGGCTTTTTCAGTTTGATATCGTCAAAAATTGTCGTTTCCAAAGTAAATACTATAAAAAATGGCATTTTTGGTTTTAATTTTGTCAAAAAAGGATTTAAAAAGTTAGGTTATGAAATGTCTTTTTTCCACGATCCTATCAGAAAGTATTTCAAAAATAGGGCTTTAATTGCGATTGACTGTAGGGCCGCAGAGGTTTTCAGAACTGCAATATTGATGTTATTTATTGTTAAAAGTTGGAATTTTAAATGATTGGCCGTATAACCCTGAATTACCCTTGTAGAAACGTCGGAGGTCTTCCATCTTGTGATTAACACGTCATCAACAACGCTTCATAAGAATCAAATCGAAATATCTGTCAACTGTCAGTAGAAATAACCGTTATGACTAATATTCCAAAAGTCGACATTTTACGAATTGGTAATTAAAAAAGAAACGTTTTTATTTTATTTATATGGTTAAAATCGACATATTTAGGAAGAATCTTTGATAAAAATATCAAATAGTATCAGAATATGGCATTTTTAATATTAATTTTGTCAAAAAGAACCTTTTTCAGTTTGATTTCGTCAAAAATTGGCGTTTCCAAAGTAAATACTAGCTAAAAATTGGATTTTTGAATTTAATTTTGTCAAAAAGAGGCTTTTTCAGGTTAATTTTGTTAAAAATTAGCGTTTCCAAAGTAAATACTAGCAAAAAATGACATTTTTGAATTTAATTTTGTCAAAAAGAGGCTTTTTCAGTTTGATATCGTCAAAAATTGTCGTTTCCAAAGTAAATACTATAAAAAATGGCATTTTTGGTTTTAATTTTGTCAAAAAAGGATTTAAAAAGTTAGGTTATGAAATGTCTTTTTTCCACGATCCTATCAGAAAGTATTTCAAAAATAGGGCTTTAATTGCGATTGACTGTAGGGCCGCAGAGGTTTTCAGAACTGCAATATTGATGTTATTTATTGTTAAAAGTTGGAATTTTAAATGATTGGCCGTATAACCCTGAATTACCCTTGTAGAAACGTCGGAGGTCTTCCATCTTGTGATTAACACGTCATCAACAACGCTTCATAAGAATCAAATCGAAATATCTGTCAACTGTCAGTAGAAATAACCGTTATGACTAATATTCCAAAAGTCGACATTTTACGAATTGGTAATTAAAAAAGAAACGTTTTTATTTTATTTATATGGTTAAAATCGACATATTTAGGAAGAATCTTTGATAAAAATATCAAATAGTATCAGAATATGGCATTTTTAATATTAATTTTGTCAAAAAGAACCTTTTTCAGTTTGATTTCGTCAAAAATTGGCGTTTCCAAAGTAAATACTAGCTAAAAATTGGATTTTTGAATTTAATTTTGTCAAAAAGAGGCTTTTTCAGGTTAATTTTGTTAAAAATTAGCGTTTCCAAAGTAAATACTAGCAAAAAATGACATTTTTGAATTTAATTTTGTCAAAAAGAGGCTTTTTCAGTTTGATATCGTCAAAAATTGTCGTTTCCAAAGTAAATACTATAAAAAATGGCATTTTTGGTTTTAATTTTGTCAAAAAAGGATTTAAAAAGTTAGGTTATGAAATGTCTTTTTTCCACGATCCTATCAGAAAGTATTTCAAAAATAGGGCTTTAATTGCGATTGACTGTAGGGCCGCAGAGGTTTTCAGAACTGCAATATTGATGTTATTTATTGTTAAAAGTTGGAATTTTAAATGATTGGCCGTATAACCCTGAATTACCCTTGTAGAAACGTCGGAGGTCTTCCATCTTGTGATTAACACGTCATCAACAACGCTTCATAAGAATCAAATCGAAATATCTGTCAACTGTCAGTAGAAATAACCGTTATGACTAATATTCCAAAAGTCGACATTTTACGAATTGGTAATTAAAAAAGAAACGTTTTTATTTTATTTATATGGTTAAAATCGACATATTTAGGAAGAATCTTTGATAAAAATATCAAATAGTATCAGAATATGGCATTTTTAATATTAATTTTGTCAAAAAGAACCTTTTTCAGTTTGATTTCGTCAAAAATTGGCGTTTCCAAAGTAAATACTAGCTAAAAATTGGATTTTTGAATTTAATTTTGTCAAAAAGAGGCTTTTTCAGGTTAATTTTGTCAAAAATTAGCGTTTCCAAAGTAAATACTAGCAAAAAATGACATTTTTGAATTTAATTTTGTCACAAAGAGGCTTTTTCAGTTTGATTTCGTCAAAAATTGTCGTTTCCAAAGTAAATACTATAAAAAATGGTATTTTTGGTTTTAATTTTGTCAACAATTGGCTTTTCCAAAGTAAATACTAGCAAGAAATGACATTTTTGAATTTAATTTTGTCAAAAAAGGATTTAAAAAGTTAGGTTATGAAATGTCTTTTTTCCACGATCCTATCAGAAAGTATTTCGAAAATAGGGCTTTAATTGCGACTGTAGGGCCGCGGAGGTTTTCAGAACTGCAATACTGATGTTATTTATTGTTAAAAGTTGGAATTATTATCCTTGTAGAAACGTTGGAGGTTTTCCATCTTGTGATTAACACGTCATTTACGACGCTTCGTAAGAATCAAATCGAAATATCTGTCAACTGTCAGTAGAAATAACCGTTATGACTAATATTCCAAAAGTCGACATTTTACGAATTGGTAATTAAAAAAGAAACGTTTTTATTTTATTTATATGGTTAAAATCGACATATTTAGGAAGAATCTTTGATAAAAATATCAAATAGTATCAGAATATGGCATTTTTAATATTAATTTTGTCAAAAAGAACCTTTTTCAGTTTGATTTCGTAAAAAATTGGCGTTTCCAAAGTAAATACTAGCTAAAAATTGGATTTTTGAATTTAATTTTGTCAAAAAGAGGCTTTTTCAGGTTAATTTTGTCAAAAATTGTTGTTTCCAAAGTAAATACTAGCAAGAAATGACATTTTTGAATTTAATTTTGTCACAAAGAGGCTTTTTCAGTTTGATTTCGTCAAAAATTGTCGTTTCCAAAGTAAATACTATAAAAAAATGGTATTTTTGGTTTTAATTTTGTCAAAAATTGGCTTTTCCAAAGTAAATACTAGCAAGAAATGACATTTTTGAATTTAATTTTGTCAAAAAGAGGCTTTTTCAGTTTGATTTCGTCAAAAATTGTCGTTTCCAAAGTAAATACTATAAAAAATGGTATTTTTGGTTTTAATTTTGTCAAAAATTGGCTTTTCCAAAGTAAATACTAGCAAGAAATGACATTTTTGAATTTAATTTTGTCAAAAAAGGATTTAAAAAGTTAGGTTATGAAATGTCTTTTTTCCACGATCCTATCAGAAAGTATTTCGAAAATAGGGCTTTAATTGCGACTGTAGGGCCGCGGAGGTTTTCAGAACTGCAATACTGATGTTATTTATTGTTAAAAGTTGGAATTATTATCCTTGTAGAAACGTTGGAGGTCTTCCATCTTGTGATTAACACGTCATCAACGACGCTTCATAAGAATCAAATCGAAATATCTGTCAACTGTCAGTAGAAATAACCGTTATGACTAATATTCCAAAAGTCGACATTTTACGAATTGGTAATTAAAAAAGAAACATTAATATTTTATTTATATGGTTAACGTCGACATATTTAGGCAGAATCTTCGATAAAAATATCAAATAGTATCAGAATATGGTATTTTTAATATTAATTTTGTCAAAAAGAACCTTTTTCAGTTTGATTTCGTCAAAAATTGGCGTTTCCAAAGTAAATACTAGCTAAAAATTGGATTTTTGAATTTAATTTTGTCAAAAAGAGGCTTTTTCAGGTTAATTTTGTTAAAAATTAGCGTTTCCAAAGTAAATACTAGCAAGAAATGACATTTTTGAATTTAATTTTGTCAAAAAAGGATTTAAAAAGTTAGGTTATGAAATGTCTTTTTTCCACGATCCTATCAGAAAGTATTTCGAAAATAGGGCTTTAATTGCGACTGTAGGGCCGCGGAGGTTTTCAGAACTGCAATACTGATGTTATTTATTGTTAAAAGTTGGAATTATTATCCTTGTAGAAACGTTGGAGGTCTTCCATCTTGTGATTAACACGTCATCAACGACGCTTCATAAGAATCAAATCGAAATATCTGTCAACTGTCAGTAGAAATAACCGTTATGACTAATATTCCAAAAGTCGACATTTTACGAATTGGCAATTAAAAAAGAAACGTTTTTATTTTATTTATATGGTTAACGTCGACATATTTAGTAAGAATCTTTGATAAAAATATCGATATACTTGGCGAATAAGTTACAAAATCCAAAATTATTATTAGCAATTATTACCACAGAACTGATTTTTATGCAGGACGACTAAATATGTCACTGTCATTATCTGTGACAGATAAATCAATTTATTCGAGTTCAGTTGAAGTAAAAGTTTACTTAACGCCTTCTAGAATGGTCTAGAGTATTTGAAAACATTCTAGAATGTTGTTCTTGTTCCGAAAGGTTAGAAATTCCATCTAAAGGACGTGTTTTTGATGTTTGATCCTCTAAACATTTCTGTCGTTTGTTGTTGTTTCTGTTTCTTGTCGTTCACAGCGTTGGGAATATCAAGTTTCAAACTTGTTCGAACCGTTCTTGGATTGCTCGAGGTCAATTCTCTAGTTAAATTTATCGACTCGCAAATAATCAAATTTGTTAATTCGACAAAAAAAACTTTCCCTCTAGAAATATCGTTTCAGAATAGAGCCTTCGATTGCAAACCAAGCAACTCCTCTGGTATTTCGAGATCAAAAACAACAAGGACCCGACGTCGCCGACGTTCTATTATCTCTAAAACATGCCGTCGTTCATCCCGGTCAAACTTCTAGCGATAAATACGAAACGCAACACGTCTACCATCCGCAGATGCTTCTTTCTCCAGGTGGTTACACGGGGGGTATATGCGAGCAGACGTTTTCCCAACAACCCCCGGTTTTTCCCAGTATGTCGGTGAACGTATCCATGAATATGACGATGCACGGTTATCATCCTAATAATAATTGCGGATATACTCCGACGGAAATTTCATGTCCGCATCAGGTATTATCATCGATAAATTTTTCATCGATGGAATTTTTCATAGAAAAATATGTTTTTTAGTTACAGTGGAGCGCTACGCCGCAGGGTTCGACTCAAACTTATCAAGGTCAAGGTTTATTAAGTCCTACTTACGGCGGTACCACGTACTCGTTCACCGCCGATTTCCGACCGCCGCAAGAAGTACCCGCAGCTTCTTCTTCTTCTTCTTACAAACCTATCAGTTTTTCGTCGCCTCGAAGAAGACATAGCATCAATTACATCGACGACGAAGGACAAAAACCGAACGTCTGCAGGATTTGCGGTACTATCTAACATTAAAATTAACGCCGAATTTTGTTGAATTACGCGTTCGTTTTTTTAATTTAGGTAAAAGTTACGCTAGACCCAGTACGTTAAAGACGCATCTGAGAACGCATAGCGGCGAAAAACCTTACAGGTGCATAGATTGCAACAAATCGTTTTCGCAAGCGGCTAATTTGACGGCTCACGTTCGGACGCATAGCGGGGAAAAACCGTTTCGATGTCCGGTATGCGATCGCAGATTCTCCCAAAGTTCTTCAGTTACAACGCACATGCGCACGCATTCCGGCGAACGACCTTATAGGTAAGAAGTTAATCTAATATAAACACTCCGCTCAAACCTAGTCCTCTCCGACTTCGAGATTTGTTTCCCGTCAGGTCTTCGACTTCCTGCTTATCGGAATTTATCGAGGACACCAGTCCTGTCTCTTCCCAGGCTATCACCGAGGTTGCTGGACGAAGTTTCTGCTCTAACAGGATCACCCAAGCACCCACGCCTTCATTAATCATCTGGGTCAAGTAATAATTGATCTCACCGTGCTTACGGTACACCCAGGTGTCGATTTGTGGAATAAGACCATCACTTGCAGTTTGATCGTTTCCAGTTGCTTTCTATTTCTAATGAGCCCCGCCTTATATTCACCAAACTTCAATTCCACCGTCTCCGTTCATTGGCTAATATCCCCGAAGGTATTATGTCAAACGGTGTTACCGCGACAACTCGTCGACGTACTCTACAAGAGCTTGATGTCCCTTGATCCAGCTTGAACAGTCTTTTGGACCGTTCTCGTACCAAAGAAGTAGATTGTCACTATCTTTATCTGATTTCTCTACAGGTTAATGTTGCTGAGGATTCTCAAGATACAATTGAGGAGTAATACAAGCAATACTTCTTAGTCCCTCTTTTCTACCTACTCGCTGCGATGGCGTTTTTACCTGCGTGACTCTCTGTTGGGTATTCGAGACGTGGGGTAGACGTCAAGGTTTGCTCCACGTCCACAAATACCCACCAGAGAGTATGACGGAGGTTTCGCTGAAGGTTTTACGTCTCCGCAAATTTTCATCCCTATACAACCGACGTTAATCCCACTTGGTGGACTTGAAGGTATTCTTGATATGACTGGCTTCCAATAAACAGTACTTCTTAGTCACCCTTTTCTACCTACTCCCTGCGATGGCGTTTTTATCTGCATTACTCTCTGTTGGGTAATCGAGACGTGGGGCAGACGTCAAGGTTTGCTCCACGTCCACAAATACCCACCAGAGAGTATGACGGAGGTTTCGCTGAAGGTTTTACGTCTCCGCAAATTTTCATCCCTATACAACCGACGTTAATCCCACTTGGTGGACTTGAAGGTATTCTTGATATGACTGGCTTCCAATAAACAGTACTTCTTAGTCTCCCTTTTCTACCTACTCCCTGCGATGGCGTTTTTACCTGCGTTACTCTCTGTTGGGTAATCGAGACGTGGGGCAGACGTCAAGGTCTGCTCCACGTCCACAAATACCCACCAGAGAGTATGACGGAGGTTTCGCTGAAGGTTTTACGTCTCCGCAAATTTTCATCCCTATACAACCGACGTTAATCCCACTTGGTGGACTTGAAGGTATTCTTGATATGACTGGCTTCCAATAAACAGTACTTCTTAGTCTCCCTTTTCTACCTACTCCCTGCGATGGCGTTTTTACCTGCGTTACTCTCTGTTGGGTAATCGAGACGTGGGGCAGACGTCAAGGTCTGCTCCACGTCCACAAATACCCACCAGAGAGTATGACGGAGGTTTCGCTGAAGGTTTTACGTCTCCGCAAATTTTCATCCCTATACAACCGACGTTAATCCCACTTGGTGGACTTGAAGGTATTCTTGATATGACTGGCTTCCAATAAACAGTACTTCTTAGTCTCCCTTTTCTACCTACTCCCTGCGATGGCGTTTTTACCTGCGTTACTCTCTGTTGGGTAATCGAGACGTGGGGCAGACGTCAAGGTCTGCTCCACGTCCACAAATACCCACCAGAGAGTATGACGGAGGTTTCGCTGAAGGTTTTACGTCTCCGCAAATTTTCATCCCTATACAACCGACGTTAATCCCACTTGGTGGACTTGAAGGTATTCTTGATATGACTGGCTTCCAATAAACAGTACTTCTTAGTCTCCCTTTTCTACCTACTCCCTGCGATGGCGTTTTTACCTGCGTTACTCTCTGTTGGGTAATCGAGACGTGGGGCAGACGTCAAGGTCTGCTCCACGTCCACAAATACCCACCAGAGAGTATGACGGAGGTTTCGCTGAAGGTTTTACGTCTCCGCAAATTTTCATCCCTATACAACCGACGTTAATCCCACTTGGTGGACTTGAAGGTATTCTTGATATGACTGGCTTCCAATAAACAGTACTTCTTAGTCTCCCTTTTCTACCTACTCCCTGCGATGGCGTTTTTACCTGCGTTACTCTCTGTTGGGTAATCGAGACGTGGGGCAGACGTCAAGGTCTGCTCCACGTCCACAAATACCCACCAGAGAGTATGACGGAGGTTTCGCTGAAGGTTTTACGTCTCCGCAAATTTTCATCCCTATACAACCGACGTTAATCCCACTTGGTGGACTTGAAGGTATTCTTGATATGACTGGCTTCCAATAAACAGTACTTCTTAGTCCCTCTTTTCTACCTACTCGCTGCGATGGCGTTTTTACCTGCGTTACTCTCTGTTGGGTATTCGAGACGTGGGGCAGACGTCAAGGTCTGCTCCACGTCCACAAATACCCACCAGAGAGTATGACGGAGGTTTCGCTGAAGGTTTTACGTCTCCGCAAATTTTCATCCCTATACAACCGACGTTAATCCCACTTGGTGGACTTGAAGGTATTCTTGATATGACTGGCTTCCAATAAACAGTACTTCTTAGTCTCCCTTTTCTACCTACTCCCTGCGATGGCGTTTTTACCTGCGTTACTCTCTGTTGGGTAATCGAGACGTGGGGCAGACGTCAAGGTCTGCTCCACGTCCACAAATACCCACCAGAGAGTATGACGGAGGTTTCGCTGAAGGTTTTACGTCTCCGCAAATTTTCATCCCTATACAACCGACGTTAATCCCACTTGGTGGACTTGAAGGTATTCTTGATATGACTGGCTTCCAATAAACAGTACTTCTTAGTCCCTCTTTTCTACCTACTCGCTGCGATGGCGTTTTTACCTGCGTTACTCTCTGTTGGGTATTCGAGACGTGGGGCAGACGTCAAGGTCTGCTCCACGTCCACAAATACCCACCAGAGAGTATGACGGAGGTTTCGCTGAAGGTTTTACGTCTCCGCAAATTTTCATCCCTATACAACCGACGTTAATCCCACTTGGTGGACTTGAAGGTATTCTTGATATGACTGGCTTCCAATAAACAGTACTTCTTAGTCTCCCTTTTCTACCTACTCCCTGCGATGGCGTTTTTACCTGCGTTACTCTCTGTTGGGTAATCGAGACGTGGGGCAGACGTCAAGGTCTGCTCCACGTCCACAAATACCCACCAGAGAGTATGACGGAGGTTTCGCTGAAGGTTTTACGTCTCCGCAAATTTTCATCCCTATACAACCGACGTTAATCCCACTTGGTGGACTTGAAGGTATTCTTGATATGACTGGCTTCCAATAAACAGTACTTCATAGTCTCCCTTTTCTACCTACTCCCTGCGATGGCGTTTTTACCTGCGTTACTCTCTGTTGGGTAATCGAGACGTGGGGCAGACGTCAAGGTTTGCTCCACGTCCACAAATACCCACCAGAGAGTATGACGGAGGTTTCGCTGAAGGTTTTACGTCTCCGCAAATTTTCATCCCTATACAACCGACGTTAATCCCACTTGGTGGACTTGAAGGTATTCTTGATATGACTGGTTTCCAATAAACAGTACTTCTTAGTCCCTCTTTTCTACCTACTCGCTGCGATGGCGTTTTTACCTGCGTTACTCTCTGTTGGGTATTCGAGACGTGGGGCAGACGTCAAGGTCTACTCCACGTCCACAAATACCCACCAGAGAGTATGACGGAGGTTTCGCTGAAGGTTTTACGTCTCCGCAAAGGACCTCGAAGAACCCATTGGATACGGAGGCGATTAAAATAGTTGAACGATTTATTTGTTTCAGATGTAGATTGTGCAAAAAGGCTTTCTCGGATAGCAGTACCCTTACGAAACACCTGCGTATACATAGCGGGGAGAAACCGTACGAATGTAAATTGTGTTTATTGAGATTTAGTCAAAGCGGTAATTTGAACAGGCACATGCGAGTTCATAGTAGCAACGGTATGCCGCCGTGACATACGTTATTCGGTTATCAAATTCAATAAAAAACTCGATCGGTATATCAAATTTAGATATAACGTATTTTATCGATAACTGGTGCTTCGTCAAAATATCAGAAAATCGAATATATCCCACCGACGAAATACTTTAACTTCCAGTCTCATTTTGAGATACTTTTTTCCACTAAATACATTCATTATTGATGACACACACTTTATTTTCCTTCTTCTACGTCTCGGTGAGTCAAAATCGTCCTCGAGAGGTTTTCGTTTTGGGTGCAATAACGAAAATTTCTAGATTTTTCTGGACAAATCGCTGAAGTATCAATACGGAAAGGAAACTGATCATTTGGTTATTCAATAATTTTGCTTTATAACACATAAGTCGTGTGACTGACTAAGAGAAACATTTTATTCATCAATTCAATCTCCTCCAAGAGCAATCCAATCGTTCCAACCTTTCTTTAACTTCTCGATGCCTTTGTTTGTTGAAGGATTTGTCTTTTGCTTCAAAATAGTCTTCAATTTCACCGATTGCTCCTTCCTTCGATCTAAATTTGTTACCGGCGAGCACTGGGGACCAGATCTGGACTATACGGTGGATGAGGAAGCATCGACTTGGGAATCGGTGTATTTTCTTGGTGAAACCGTGGTTTTTTCTTTGACATATGAGATTTTTGCATTCAAACTCCCTTTTGGAGTTAGTCGATGAAAAATACTCCGTGCTCACTCCAAAATACTGAAGCCATAACTTTACCAGTTGACTGTTGTGCCTTTGGACGTGGTTCGCCGGCTGCAATCTACCCAGATTATGATCGTTCACCTTCATCGGTGGCTGTATAACCACGTTTAAATTCATCAAATGGTTGTATTCGATAGAGTAGAATCGGGATAACACTTTTGGAGCCATTGCTGAGCTTGTACAATATTTTTTATCAAGAAATAATAATAAATTACCCCACGAAATTCGGTACTTCGTAAACGTCATAAGGTATTGTCAGTGGCAGCGCCATCTGTGTGACGGTCACACGACTTAGAGAACGTTTTTTTAAATTTTTTTTTGTTTAAAAGTATTAAAATCTGTTGAGGGGTGAATTAAACGAGATATATTCCATTGTTAACAAACAAAAGTATCTATAACTACAAAAAAGAATATTTTTTTTATAGACATAAACAACGATGTATGTATCGAACTCAATTGTTAAACGTGTACCAAAGATTTGATTAGTTCTAGTCAATTTATGTATATAATAAACAAAGATCTCGATGTTGATATTTTTTATTTGAAAATAAAAAATAATTATTATAATTTTCTTTTGGTTTTTTTTTCTATTCGACTGTCCCTCGTATGATGTAGGATGGTTCACGAGGAGTTGTCAGTCAAATAAATGACAGATGTAAGTCAAGTGTCAGTCAAATAAATAACAGATGTTAGTCAAATGTCAATCAAATGATAGATGTAAGTCAAGCGTCAGTCAATTAAATGACAGATGTAAGTCAAATGTCAATAAAATGACAGATGTAAGTCAAGTGTCAGTCAAATAAATGACAGATTTTAGTCAAATGTCAATCAAATGACACATGTAAGTCAAATGTCAATCAAATGACGGATGTAAGTCAAATGTCAGTCAAATGACAGATGTAAGTCAAATAAATAACAGATGTTAGTCAAATGTCAATCAAATGACAGATGTAAGTCAAATGTCAGTCAAATAAATGACAGATTTTAGTCAAATGTCAATCAAATGACACATGTAAGTCAAATGTCAGTCAAATAAATAACAAATGTTAGTCAAATGTCAATCAAATGACAGATGTAAGTCAAATGTCAGTCAAATAAATGACAGATTTTAGTCAAATGTTAATCAAATGACACATGTAAGTCAAATAAATAACAAATGTTAGTCAAATGTCAATCAAATGACAGATGTAAGTCAAATAAATGACAGATTTTAGTCAAATGTCAATCAAATGACAGATGTAAGTCAAATGTCAGTCAAATAAATGACAGATTTTAGTCAAATGTCAATCAAATGACACATGTAAGTCAAATGTCAGTCAAATAAATAACAAATGTTAGTCAAATGTCAATCAAATGACAGATGTAAGTCAAATAAATAACAGATGTTAGTCAAATGTCAATCAAATGACAGATGTAAGTCAAATAAATGACAGATTTTAGTCAAATGTCAATCAAATGACAGATGTAAGTCAAATGTCAGTCAAATAAATAACAAATGTTAGTCAAATGTCAATCAAATGACAGATGTAAGTCAAATAAATAACAGATGTTAGTCAAATGTCAATCAAATGACAGATGTAAGTCAAATAAATGACAGATTTTAGTCAAATGTCAATCAAATGACACATGTAAGTCAAATGTCAGTCAAATAAATAACAAATGTTAGTCAAATGTCAATCAAATGACAGATGTAAGTCAAATAAATGACAGATTTTAGTCAAATGTCAATCAAATGACAGATGTAAGTCAAATAAATGACAGATTTTAGTCAAATGTCAATCAAATGACACATGTAAGTCAAATGTCAGTCAAATAAATGACAGATTTTAGTCAAATGTCAATCAAATGACACATGTAAGTCAAATGTCAGTCAAATAAATAACAAATGTTAGTCAAATGTCAATCAAATGACAGATGTAAGTCAAATAAATAACAGATGTTAGTCAAATGTCAATCAAATGACAGATGTAAGTCAAATAAATGACAGATTTTAGTCAAATGTCAATCAAATGACACATGTAAGTCAAATGTCAGTCAAATAAATAACAAATGTTAGTCAAATGTCAATCAAATGACAGATGTAAGTCAAATAAATGACAGATTTTAGTCAAATGTCAATCAAATGACAGATGTAAGTCAAATAAATGACAGATTTTAGTCAAATGTCAATCAAATGACACATGTAAGTCAAATGTCAGTCAAATAAATGACAGATTTTAGTCAAATGTCAATCAAATGACACATGTAAGTCAAATGTCAGTCAAATAAATGACAGATTTTAGTCAAATGTCAATCAAATGACAGATGTAAGTCAAATAAATGACAGATTTTAGTCAAATGTCAATCAAATGACACATGTAAGTCAAATGTCAGTCAAATAAATGACAGATTTTAGTCAAATGTCAATCAAATGACAGATGTAAGTCAAATAAATGACAGATGTTTTTATTATAAAAAATCTTGTTTTTATTGTGTATCCATCCTGTATATTATACGCTAGAAAATTGGATCGATTTTATTACTTAATTTACTTGAAATATGACGATGGGTAGACGTGGTTCTATTTCGATTTCTCAAAAATAATTAAAGTAATTATTTTATTTTTCAAGTAAATCAACGTCATTGTATAGATGTTTAAACATAAGATAACAGTTCGAAATTATTAGTTTTCTTAGTTGGTAAACAATAATCATATAAAAGGTGGCAAGATTTCGAACAGCGATGTAGAAATAATAAATATCCCGATAAGCAGATTGTTCAAGCATGTCTCGAAGATTATCCGGAAATTATCCAGACACCAATACACCCATGTTAGATACACCTGTACGACAATTCAAGCAAGTGGTAGCCGTGACTTCGGGTAAGCATATTTCATAATGACAATCACGATCTTTCCCTTCGTATTTAATCCAGTTTATTAGATAATAATGTCGAAACATGTCTGTTTCATAGACTACGAGAAAGCCTTCGATCGAGTCCCCCCCCTTCTGACATTATTACAGAAAAACGGGTTAGACGAACAGGACGAATAACTTTTCGTTTTTTCGTTGTGTCGATAATATCGATAATTTCCTCATCATCGTCATCGTCGAATTCATCAAATATAAAGAGAAAATTCTCAATTTCACCGTAATAATGTTAACGATTTGAAAAAGTTTGGTTAGGATCCAACGTTTCATGTTAAACTGAAGTTTAAACTACCCCCCGATCGTCGGTAACGTTTAAACCGTAGTTTGACTGTAAACGCCATCTATAAAACGGCGATAAAACCCGGTTTAAACTTTCTTCTTCTTCTTCCAATTGTCGAAAACTGAACTAGAATTTGAATATTTAGATCAATTTTGAGATCATCTTCAAAGTTATCTTTAAAAATCAATTTTTATATAGCAAAAACAATATCGTGTGTCATAAAATGACATTTTTGGTTTTAATTTTGTCAAAAAGAGACTTTTTCAGTTTGATTTCGTCAAAAATTGTCGTTTCCAAAGTAAATACTAGGAAAAAATGACATTTTTGAATTTAATTTTGTCAAAAAGAACTTTTTTCAGTTTGATTTCGTCAAAAATTGGCGTTTTAGTAAGAAAAATGACATTTTTGTGTGTAATTTTGTCAAAAAGAGGCATTTTCAGTTCAAAATTGGCGTTTCCAAAATGAATAGTAGTAAAAATGAGGCTTTTTCAGGTTAATTTTGTCAAAAATTGTCGTTTCCAAAGTAAATATTAGCAAAAAATGAGATTTTTGGTTTTAATTTTTTCAAAAAGAGGCTTTTTCAGGTTAATTTTGTCAAAATTTGGCGTTTATAAAGTAAATTCTAGCAAAAATGGCATTTTTGGTTTTAATTTTGTCAAAAAGAGACTTTTTCAGTTTGATTTCGTCAAAAATTGGCGTTTCCAAAGTAAATACTAGGAAAAAATGACATTTTTGAATTTAATTTTGTCAAAAAGAACTTTTTTCAGTTTGATTTCGTCAAAAATTGGCGTTTTAGTAAGAAAAATGACATTTTTGTGTGTAATTTTGTCAAAAAGAGGCATTTTCAGTTCAAAATTGGCGTTTCCAAAATGAATAGTAGTAAAAATGAGGCTTTTTCAGATTAATTTTGTCAAAAATTGGCGTTTATAAAGTAAATACTAGCAAAAAATGAGATTTTTGGTTTTAATTTTGTCAAAAGATGCTTTTTCAGGTTAATTTTGTCAAAAATTGTCGTTTCCAAAGTAAATATTAGCAAAAAATGGCATTTTTGGTTTTAATTTTGTCAAGAGAGGCTTTTTCTGGTTAATTATGTCAAATATTGGCGTTTATAAAGTAAATTCTAGCAAAAAATGGCATTTTTGGTTTTAATTTTGTCAAGAGAGGCTTTTTCAGTTTGATTTCGTCAAAAATTGTCGTTTCCAAAGTAAATACTAGCAAAAAATGAGATTTTTGGTTTTAATTTTGTCAAAAAGAGACTTTTTCAGTTTGATTTCGTCAAAAATTGTCGTTTCCAAAGTAAATACTAGCAAAAAATGAGATTTTTGGTTTTAATTTTGTCAAAAGATGCTTTTTCAGGTTAATTTTGTCAAAAATTGTCGTTTCCAAAGTAAATATTAGCAAAAAATGGCATTTTTGGTTTTAATTTTGTCAAGAGAGGCTTTTTCAGGTTAATTTTGTCAAAAATTGGCGTTTATAAAGTAAATTCTAGCAAAAAATGGCATTTTTGGTTTTAATTTTGTCAAGAGAGGCTTTTTCAGTTTGATTTCGTCAAAAATTGTCGTTTCCAAAGTAAATACTAGCAAAAAATGAGATTTTTGGTTTTAATTTTGTCAAAAAGAGACTTTTTCAGTTTGATTTCGTCAAAAATTGTCGTTTCCAAAGTAAATACTAGCAAAAAATGAGATTTTTGGTTTTAATTTTGTCAAAAGATGCTTTTTCAGGTTAATTTTGTCAAAAATTGTCGTTTCCAAAGTAAATACTAGCAAAAAATGAGATTTTTGGTTTTAATTTTGTCAAAAGATGCTTTTTCAGGTTAATTTTGTCAAAAATTGTCGTTTCCAAAGTAAATTCTAGCAAAAATGGCATTTTTGGTTTTAATTTTGCGATTTAAAGTGACGTTTCAGGTTTAAACATTCTTCTTCTTCTTCCAATTGTCGAAAACTGAACTAAAATTTGAATATTTAGATCAATTTTGAGATCATCTTCAAAGTTATCTTTAAAAATCAATTTTTATATAGCAAAAACAATATCGCGTGCAATAAAATGAGGTTAGGAAACATCAAAACCTCCATTATTGATAATTCAAAATAAACGTGTCTCGAGATACTTAAAGCGTGGCTTAAATGGTAGCGCAAATGAATTTTTAACATAAGCGAGGCGTGGCGTGGCGTGCAAAGTCGAGTTTATTGTTTTTAATCGCTGCAAACGGTCTCAAGTTTTGAATTTTTCCCCCCTTTAAAATGGCAGTTTATTATCAATTCTAGTGGCTAAGCGGGTCTCGCACGATACTGCGCCGCAGTGTAGTCTAAGCCGTCACTTATGTCAAACCGAAATGTCATTTATTGTCATTCGGTTTGTGCGTAATGAGGTTAGAAACACCTACCCGAGGTACGTCTTGATCGTTCAGGAATGACAGCGATTCAAAATACCATAGAAACGGGAATATTTCACAAAAATATTCACTGTTTAACGCCTCAACAAATTGTAAACCCAAGTTTGATATAAAGTGATTAAAAAAAAACATTTTTACTTCCAAATTTAAGATTGTGTCTCAGCCTTAGAGCCGGTCCTGTCTAAATGTATTGGAATTCTAAAATTCGGCGAAACCCGAAACTCGTTTGATGTTTTTTTGTACGTTTTTATAGCAAGCGGTTTATTTACATTGTCTCTTTATTTTTCTAGAGTTTTTAAGAACTTAGTTTAGTTCAGTTTATAATAAATAGTCGTAGTGATCAGAAATAGAAAGTAATCGGATAATTTGAATAAATTATTCAAGTGATAAGTGAATTTATTAAGTTAGTGTAGTGTATAGTGTTCGATATAAACGAATAATCCCTAGTTCTTTCAAATTTAGTGACAGACATCTCAAAATATAGAGTTAGTGACGTTTGGTAAAAATGGAATGATTTGGAAAACGTTTTTATGTAATATTATATATTAAATGGAAAAAATATTTGCGCAAGAATCATCTCACCGAGTACATAACAATATAAAATAGCAAACAAAAGCAACGCGCTACATTTGTTTGTTTAAATTTTATATTTGTTCGACCTAGAAATGAGTTTTTGTTAATATTATATTAAATTATATCTAATATAAACAAAAAAATGTGTTTTTCTTTTTTTATTATCACGAGATGTAGAAGTGTGTTATTTACTTGGAATTAAATCTCTCAATTATATGATTTATGTGGGTGGTTTAAGGGAAAACTTTTCGAAATTTTTATGATAAAACTTTTCCATTTCCTCGAAATTATCAAACCTAAAAAAGTTCTTCCTAACCTAACCTAACTTAACCTAACAATGTCTTTTTAGCTACTGATATTTTCTGCCCTACATTTGGCACCATTATAATCTTTCTATGCTTTTTAAATAAAAAAATTTCCTTCCTTTGTGCCAAAATATCAGTAGCCAAAAAGCCGTGGTTGGGTTATGTTAGGTTAGGAAATCCTTTTAGGTACAATCATCTAAATTTTGGAGCCAATCGGTGAGTTTTGAAAAGTAGTTTGGGTCATACAAGTGTCAAAGATGATCAACGTCAAGAACTTGTTTCCTTGAAAACAATCTATTAAAAAGAGTCGTTAATTTTTTTCAGTTTCCCTTGGTACTTTTTGCGCTGGGACGGTCCTTTCGTGGACGTCACCGGCGCTAAGTCACATCGAGATACTACCGAATGCTACCGAACCTATTTCATCGTCTTCCCCGCCAAATTTTACGGTTAATTCCAAGGAGGCGGCCGTTATAGCGTCTACGCTTACTATCGGAGCTCTCGTATCCGCCATACCCACCGGATACTTTGCGGATAAAGTGGGAAGAAAAATTACAGTGATCGCTTTAGCTGCAGCGTTTTTTGTCAATTGGTGTTTGATCGGTTTCGCCAACAATTTCACTATTGTGGTCGCAGCTAGATTTTTCGCCGGTATTGGTTTGGGTAAGTTGACTTTTTTTTTTTTTAGTAAAACGAAAGTATCCGTGCGAAGAAGTAAAAATATCTTTCTGTACCGAGCATGGTGCCTCCAACGCCGAGCGAGCTCCTAGCTGGATCAGGTCCGATTCAACGTCCTCCAGCTAGTCTTACTCTCAGTCGCCGTCCTCCAGGAATTCCATACACGGCCCTCCGAATAAACGCCATCAAATATGACTCGCTTACCAATCCTCCGGTTCCTCCACGCACCGTTTATGCAAACAAGGCCGAAAATATTTCGTAGGATCTTACGTTCCAAGCAGTTCAAAATCCGTTCACTTGTCGTCGTTACCGGACGGATTATTGTGACCTTCGGGTTTGGTGAGAACCATTTGAGCATCTGCCTTCCGCAGCAACTCTTATTGCCACGTCATTATCTTCAGTTATCAAGATACCAAGATATTTGAATATATAATCCGAATAGGCGAGGTGCTATTGCAAATAGTTCCGCCGGGATTCGTTCGGATGCTTCTTGCGGTACTTTCCAGTGGGAAATTGAGCCATGTTGTCGTAAAAACTGTGTCTAGACGACCCGGTGCCGTCATTCCACCGGAGGCGTTCCTCATTGTCATTATAACTACGGTTTCTTTGTGACGCCAAACCTCACCGGGTCATCATACAGTTGGTTTATGTCACATCGCGCCCAATTAACATTTTTTTTATCGGATCTTTAGTTGTGGAGCTAATAGTAATTTTATTTTCAGGAGGAATATGCGTAGTGGCGCCGATGTACATAGGAGAAATAACTCACGCTTCCTACAGAGGTCTGTTCGGTTCGTTCCTTCAGCTATTTCTATCCGGCGGTATCCTTTTCACTTGCCTAGCGGGTAATTTCGTCAATTGGACGTACCTGAGCGTTATCCTGGCGATAGTTCCAGTTTTGCTCGGTGCAACGTTCGCTTTTATGCCCGAATCTCCCGTTTATCTACTTGGCAAAAACAAGAGGAATCGAGCCGAGAAGAATCTGCAAGAGCTGCGCGGTCCTTTTTACGATATTTCCGACGAAATAAACGGTATGGAACAGGAGTTGATGGAGCACGCGAAAAACGCGGGAATTATTGAAGTTGTTACCAATAGAGCCCATATGAGAGCGATAGTTTCGGCGGTGGGGGTATTGGCGTTTCAACAATTATGCGGAATCAACGCCATAGTATTTTATACGTTGAGTATATTCCGAGCGGCGGGAACGGACGTTTCGCCCTTCTTATCCGCCGTCATCATCGATCTCACGCAATTTTTGTGTTCGTTTGTACCGATTGTGGTGACGGAAAAAGCGAACAGGAAATTTTTTTTGATGTTATCCTCGATCGGTATGATGATTTGTTTGACGGGACTAGGGATGTTCTTCCATTTGAAAATTATTTTAAGCGACGCGTCATTTTTGGCGTTCATACCGTTAAGTAGTTTGGTATTGTTTATGGTGTCGTTTTGTATGGGTTACGGACCGGTACCGTGGATGTTGTTGAGCGAACTTTTCGCTCCGGAAATCAAAGGAATCGCCAGCGGATTCGCCATTTTGTGTAATTGGATGTGCGCCTTTCTCGTTACGTTTTCCTTTCCGATATCGAACGCCGCTTTCGGTAGTCACGTCACTTTTTATATTTTGGGGTGCGTCATGGGTATAGCGACGTTGTTCGTTCATTTCGTTGTACCAGAAACTAGGGGTAAGACTCTAGCGCAGATTCAAGACGAAATGAATCGATAACTTTTTTCAGACTGATTTATTTTTAATATTTATTGTACCGTTTTTAATAAAACATTTCAGAAATCGAACGATCTTTTAATACGACAAACCGAATCACGTTCGCACAACGTTGTCGGACTTTAAAAGACCGAGTTTTTCCGATCACGTGATTTTCATAATAATTCGCGGGGTGGGAGATCGTTTGATGCATCCCCGGGGAACTTTGAACCTTTCCGAGGTATATTCATCGATAACAATTTGGAAGAATCGGATTTTAAGCAAACCAGTCCGATCTTAATTTATTTAGTATGTCTCTATAGATGCTTTCAGAGGCCCGGAGTACTTTACTTATAGTTGAGGTTAGGACAGATGGTAAAAGGGAAACCGGAAGAAAGTGAATGAGTTGACTGGAGAGCGTAAAAGAAAGTGGACGGACCTGAAGAAATACAGAAGAAGAATTGACTAATAAAACCTGGTCTCTAATATTGAGAAGAATGTGGTTATGTCTAACTGAGATACTTTTGTACTCCAATTCTACTGTCTAGAATCTTCTAGAGCTGCATTTGATGTTCTACTTCTTCTTCTTTCCCATTTCCGGCGGTTTGTATGAAACCTCTTGGATTCTTTACTTCCCGGTTAGTTCTTCTTCTTCCTCTTTCGTATAATAAGTTTTATTTTGATTGAAACCCAGGTTTTTCATATTTCTGTTCGATATATTATTATTTTGGTTGCCCATAGTTGATTATCTACAAACTACTTATTAGAAAAAAAAGAATTTCAAGTGGGTTAAGTAAATTTATTCAAGCGTTTTCATGTTATTAATAATATTGTTAAATAAATTTAAATATAAAATTGATTTTTACTTAACTAATAACGTTTGTAATATAGTGTGTAAGTTATCGCAGTCTACTTCTACATCGATCACTTTCGGTTTTTCGTTTGATGGTAACAATTCCTTGGAAATTTTCACGAATCCTATATTTATAGCCTTAGTTTCGTTTAGAGCCTGAAAAGGATATTTTTTAAAAGTAAATTGACGAAATTAACTCGATGTATCTCACCTTTGTCATTTCTTTTGTTGGAAAAATTGTTAAATCGGATTCGATCCTAGCCCCAAATTTTCTTTTAACGGCTTCAGCTGCTACTTTAGATTGAAATTGCTCTCTGGCTCTATTCAAGACTATTAATTTGTTGTGTTCTTCGGCGAAATGTCGTTTCCAAGCCGCGGGACCGTTTCCCGGTTTTAATTTGTAGATAGCGGGAAAAGTGGGTTTGGACATGTGAACGAGAAGTTTCTAAAATTTAAATTTTTTTTTTTCAACAAAAATCGTTTTGAAGATATAGGAGAATTTATGAACCTGATTCAAATCGGATCCTTCTCGGAATAGGGTTTCTAGAATTTCGTCGGGTTCGTTTTTGAAGGATGGAAGCGGCGCCATACTGTCTAGTTGTTCTTTGAGTTTTCTATTTTCCAATTGGATTCTCTTATTGCGTTCTTGGTGGAATATTTTTCTCAAATTGTCTATTTCTTGCATCAGCAACGGAGAATCTTTAACTACGGCAGGTAAAGTTGGGCCTAACGACTGCAAAGAAGGCAACTGAGATCCTGAAAAAAGTTTTGTGAGAATTTTATACAGAAAAAAGTCAAATATCACTAAAAAAATCAAGTTTGACGTAAAAATTTATAGAAAAAAATTGTGTCTTACACAAAAACTTTACAGAAAAAGTCAGGATCATGTCTGATGTAAAAATTGACAGGAAAAAAATGTTAAAAAGCTGGATTTTACAGAAAAAAAATCAAACTTTACGAAAAACACCATACAAAAGATTTTTTTGTTTAGAATAGGATCAAAATTATATTAAAATAAGGTGGCCAATTAAATTTCAAGTTAAAAATGTCGGTGTTACAAAAAAACTTACAGGAAAAGTTTTGAAAGAAAAAATAAGCACAAATAAACAAC
Source organism: Diorhabda sublineata (assembly GCF_026230105.1). Classification (NCBI taxonomy): domain Eukaryota; kingdom Metazoa; phylum Arthropoda; class Insecta; order Coleoptera; family Chrysomelidae; genus Diorhabda; species Diorhabda sublineata. Next base: position 619,128 of record NC_079481.1, read on the forward strand.
AAAATATGAAGGTATGAAGCTAAAATTTACAAAAAAAATGTGTCTTACATAAAGACCAGGATGTATAAAAGGATTTTACAGAAACAAAATTCACAAAAAACAAAATTTACAAGTAAAAATCGAGTTTTACAGAAAAAAAATGTAGAAAAAGGGAACTTCATAGAAAATACCAAATTTTGACGAGAAAATTTACAAAAAATTATTTGTCTTACAGAAAAACCAGGATATATAATAGCCTTTTACAAAAAAAAGCCACAAAAGACAAAATTTACAGAAAAAATAGAAAGAAATGTTAGACTTCATAGAAAAGACAAAATTCTCACATAAACTAACATAAAAAAATGTGTTTTACTGAAAAACTATAGTCTATAAAAAGACCTTACAGAAAATAAAGCCACACGAGACAAAATTTACAGGAAAAAATCAAGTTTTACAGAAAAAAAATATGAAGAAGTATAAACAAAATTGTCTTACAGAAAAACCAGGGATTTACAGATAAAAAGACACAAAAAAAAAACAAAATTTACAGGGAAAAATCGAGTCTTACAGAAAAACTAAGATATACAGAAGGATCATACTGAAAAAAAAAACACAAAAAACAAAATTTACAAGAAAAAATTGAGTTTTACAGAAAAAAATATGAAAAAGTACGAACAAAATTGTCTTACACGAAAACTAGGGTTTTACAGATAAAAAGACACAAAAAAAAAACAAAATTTACAGGGAAAAATCGAGTCTTACAGAAAAACTAAGATATACAGAAGGATCATACTGAAAAAAAAAACACAAAAAACAAAATTTACAAGAAAAAATTGAGTTTTACAGAAAAAAATATGAAAAAGTACGAACAAAATTGTCTTACACAAAAACCAGGGTTTTACAGATAAAAAGAAACAAAAAAAAACAAAATTTACAGGGCAAAATCGAGTCTTACAGAAAAACTAAGATATACAGAAGGATCATACTGAAAAAAAAAACACAAAAAACAAAATTTACAAGAAAAAATTGAGTTTTACAGAAAAAAATATGAAAAAGTACGAACAAAATTGTCTTACACGAAAACTAGGGTTTTACAGATAAAAAGACACAAAAAAAAAACAAAATTTACAGGGCAAAATCGAGTCTTACAGAAAAACTAAGATATACAGAAGGATCATACTGAAAAAAAACACACAAAAAACAAAATTTACAAGAAAAAATTGAGTTTTACAGAAAAAAATATGAAAAAGTACGAACAAAATTGTCTTACACGAAAACTAGGGTTTTACAGATAAAAAGACACAAAAAAAAAACAAAATTTACAGGGCAAAATCGAGTCTTACAGAAAAACTAAGATATACAGAAGGATCATACTGAAAAAAACACACAAAAAACAAAATTTACAAGAAAAAATTGAGTTTTACAGAAAAAAATATGAAAAAGTACGAACAAAATTGTCTTACACGAAAACTAGGGTTTTACAGATAAAAAGACACAAAAAAAAACAAAATTTACAGGGCAAAATCGAGTCTTACAGAAAAACTAAGATATACAGAAGGATCATACTGAAAAAAACACACAAAAAACAAAATTTACAAGAAAAAATTGAGTTTTACAGAAAAAAATATGAAAAAGTACGAACAAAATTGTCTTACACGAAAACTAGGGTTTTACAGATAAAAAGACACAAAAAAAAACAAAATTTACAGGGCAAAATCGAGTCTTACAGAAAAACTAAGATATACAGAAGGATCATACTGAAAAAAACACACAAAAAACAAAATTTACAAGAAAAAATTGAGTTTTACAGAAAAAAAAATACAACTCGATACTTCCAGAAAAAACTTTCACAATTTCAAAAAAAAAAAATAGTCACCTTTAGATAAAGATACTTCCAAAGCAGCTTTCTTGGATAAAATTTTAAGTTTCTCCTTCATTTCCCCTTTCTCATTTTCCAAAGAATCGATATCGGTCTGTAAGTGATCTAAAGTCTCTTCGAATTCCTTCTCTTTCTTCTTATAATTATTGTGCGCCTCTTCCAATTTCCTCTGCAACTTCTCTATAGTCATTTCGTAATCTTTATTCACGTTACCCAATTTCTTTTCGGCCAATTCTTTGCGTATAGTCATCTCGGAATACAATTCTTGTTTTTCTTTCAACATTCTCTTCAATTCCTTTATGTCGGACTCTTTGTTCTCCAATTTGCTGGTCAACGTTTTCGTTTGTTCCAATTCCTTCTTTACGGATTCGGCTCTTATCCTGATAGGCGAAGTCACCTGAAAAAAAAAAATTTTTTTTCCTTTTGAAAAATTCAATTAATTAATTAACTTACTTTTTCTTCGTTTTTATTCGCCGTGGTTATTTCGTATTCGTTATCGTGTAGATATTGCGCCAATTGAGTGATCTGAGTAAGGATGAAATTCAGGGAGTTCTTTAAACTTTGGACCGGTCCTAGATCGTCCTGTTCGTAGAATTTCTCGCTGGCGTTGATTGCTATATCCTTAACTTTATCCTGTGGGACTAATTTCTCGGATTCTGGAAACAAATTTTTAATCAAAATTCCAATATTCGATAAGAGGATATTTAGTTTAGTTCACCTCCACTGGTTAATACAGTTTGGACGGTACTTTTAACGATGTCGTTCAAAGTTTTGGATATTTTTGAAGCGTGCTGGTAGCACTGATACATATTTTCATGTACTTCTTTGTTCAAACCCAAATTCGAGATGTTGGTGTCCAATGGTAATCTTCTTTTGATTAACTTCAGTTGCTGTTGGAGAGAATCTGATGCCGTTACGATATGTTGAACTAGAAGTTCCATATCGCCTTTCGTGGACTGAAAAATAACAAAAAAAAGTCTTAAACTTGCAATGGAAAGACTGTATTAGATGGTGAGTTTACAAAAAAGATAATTTGCAGAGAAAAATGAGGTTTAGTGGAAAAGTTTATGGGAAAAATTTATTTCGTATAAAGTGAAGTACAGAAGAATGTCTGTATGAAAATAAAATTCAATTTAATAGAAAAAAAAAAAAAAAATGAGATTGAACAAGAAAGTTCGTGGGGAAATGTTGAAATTTATAAAAAAAAGAAAGTGGGAAATTCAGAGAAGTCTAATAGTTACTGGGGGAAGTAGATTGAGAAAAGTCTCAGGTTTAAAAAAAATTTCACACGGAAAATTCAAAATTCCAATTGTGAAATTCACAATTTCTCTCAAAAAAATTGAAATTTCAAACGAATCATTCAAAATACATGAGCAAAAAATCAAATTTTCTTATAAAATTTTAATTATACATAAAAGATTCCAACTTTTCAAACTAGTTTTCAAATTTGGATTAGAAAATTCAAAATTTCAATTGCGAAATTCAGAATTCTCTCAAAAATATTCAAATTTTCCATGGAAAATTGAACAAAAAATTTCAAAATTGTCAGGAAAATTGAAAAAAAATCCCAAATTTTCACGAAACAATCGAATTTTGAAAAGAAAAATCAAATTTCCCCCGAAAATTTCAACCCTAGATAAAAATTTCCAACTTTTCAAATTGAAATTCAAAATTTTATTCAAAAATTTCAAATTCTTAAATCTAAAATTCAAATTTGTATTAGGAAATTCACAATTCTATCAAAAACACTCAAATTTTACATGGAAAATTGAAAAAAAATCCCAAATTTTTGCGAAACAATCGAATTTTGATAAGAAAAATCAAAATTCACTGAAAAATTTCAACTCTAGATAAAAATTTCCAACTCTTCAAATCAAGATTCAAAATTTAGATGGAAAATTGAAAAAAAAAATTCAAAATTGTCAGGAAATTTGAAAAAAAATCCCAAATTTTCACGAAACAATCGAATTTTGAAAAGAAAAATCAAATTTCCCCCGAAAATTTCAACCCTAGATAAAAATTTCCAACTTTTCAAATTGAAATTCAAAATTTTATTCAAAAATTTCAAATTCTTAAAACTAAAATTCAAATTTGTATTAGGAAATTTACAATTCTATCAAAAACACTCAAATTTTACATGGAAAATTGAGAAAAATCCCAAATTTTTGCGAAACAATCGAATTTTGAAAAGAAAAATCAAAATTCACTAAAAAATTTCAACTCTAGATAAAAATTTCCAACTCTTCAAATCAAGTTTCAAAATTTAGATGGAAAATTGAAAAAAAAATTCAAAATTGTCAGGAAATTTGAAAAAAAATCCCAAATTTTCACGAAACAATCGAATTTTGAAAAGAAAAATCAAATTTCCCCCGAAAATTTCAACCCTAGATAAAAATTTCCAACTTTTCAAATTGAAATTCAAAATTTTATTCAAAAATTTCAAATTCTTAAAACTAAAATTCAAATTTGTATTAGGAAATTCACAATTCTATCAAAAACACTCAAATTTTACATGGAAAATTGAAAAAAATCCCAAATTTTTGCGAAACAATCGAATTTTGATAAGAAAAATCAAAATTCACTGAAAAATTTCAACTCTAGATAAAAATTTCCAACTCTTCAAATCAAGATTCAAAATTTAGATGGAAAATTGAAAAAAAAAATTCAAAATTGTCAGGAAATTTGAAAAAAAATCCCAAATTTTCACGAAACAAACGAATTTTGAAAAGAAAAATCAAATTTCCCCCGAAAATTTCAACCCTAGATAAAAATTTCCAACTTTTCAAATTGAAATTCAAAATTTTATTCAAAAATTTCAAATTCTTAAAACTAAAATTCAAATTTGTATTAGGAAATTCACAATTCTATCAAAAACACTCAAATTTTACATGGAAAATTGAAAAAAATCCCAAATTTTTGCGAAACAATCGAATTTTGAAAAGAAAAATCAAAATTCACTAAAAAATTTCAACTCTAGATAAAAATTTCCAACTCTTCAAATCAAGTTTCAAAATTTAGATGGAAAATTGAAAAAAAAATTCAAAATTGTCAGGAAATTTGAAAAAAAATCCCAAATTTTCACGAAACAATCGAATTTTGAAAAGAAAAATCAAATTTCCCCCGAAAATTTCAACCCTAGATAAAAATTTCCAACTTTTCAAATTGAAATTCAAAATTTTATTCAAAAATTTCAAATTCTTAAAACTAAAATTCAAATTTGCATCAGAAAATTCAAAATTTCAATTGTGAAATCCACAATTCTCTCAAAAATATTAAAATTTTTCATGGAAAATTGAAAAAAAATCCCAAATTTTCACGAAACAATCGAATTTTGAAAAGAAAAATCAAATTTCCCCCGAAAATTTCAACCCTAGATAAAAATTTCCAACTTTTCAAATTGAAATTCAAAATTTTATCCAAAAATTTCAAATTCTTAAAACTAAAATTCAAATTTGCATCAGAAAATTCAAAATTTCAATTGTGAAATCCACAATTCTCTCAAAAATATTAAAATTTTTCATGGAAAATTGAAAAAAAATCCCAAATTTTCACGAAACAATCGAATTTTGAAAAGAAAAATCAAATTTCCCCCGAAAATTTCAACCCTAGATAAAAATTTCCAACTTTTCAAATTGAAATTCAAAATTTTATTCAAAAATTTCAAATTCTTAAAACTAAAATTCAAATTTGCATCAGAAAATTCAAAATTTCAATTGTGAAATCCACAATTCTCTCAAAAATATTAAAATTTTTCATGGAAAATTGAAAAAAAATCCCAAATTTTCACGAAACAATCGAATTTTGAAAAGAAAAATCAAATTTCACCAAAAAATTTCCAATTTTTTCAAACTAGTATTCAAATTCAGGTTCGAAGAAACATTTTTGACAAAAAAAAACCAGAGATTTAAATAAAAACCAAACGAGAGGATAAATTCCAAATTTACTCACTTCCATCAGACATTTTATAACCGTAGAATCTACGACGAAACCGTCGACGATCGACGTCAAACATTTGACGTTATCGATAAGCAATTGCATGTGATTCAATTTAATATCCGCGCCGAATAAAACCGGAAACAACGTATTGAAATAATTAACGCACTTTTCCAAAGTTTCCGTCGATACATTTTCGTCGAGCTGATCCCTTTTCGACAATTCGATATAATCGTCGATCAACTTTTCCTGCGCCGCCATTTCCGGATATGCGGCGCCGGCTTTTAACAACACATCCGGTTTGCAGGTGTTGAGTACGTGGAAATATTGATGGAGGATTATCTGTAGGGCGTAAATGTAGAAACCGATTTTGCATTTGAACGTATATTGGTTGACGGAATGCCCTTTGAGGACGGCGTTCTTGTCGATTTTGTCGATACCACGGAATTTGTCTTTCGCTTGACCCAAAATTATTTCCAACTTTTGTATCAACCTCGGTATAAGTAGTATAACGAGAACGGCGTCGTGGTCTCCTAAAAAAAATAACGAAATATTAGGGGATTGTTAAAAAAAGGGAACTTCAAAGGTTATTTAGCCTTCGGTGTCCAAAAAATGGAATTATATCGAAAAAAATCAAAATTTTACCAAATGAGTTGATTTTTGGAGACTTTGAGATGAAAATAAATAAAATGTTGCGTTAAAAATTGTAGTTTTACATCAAAATTCAAATTTTTGTGTCTTTCATTTTGGAAAAATAAGCAATTCGAAGAAAAAGTGAAATTTTCACAAAAAACTTAATTTCTTTTGACTTTGAGCAGAAAGTGTATAAAACTTTGCATGGAAAGTTGCTATTTTACTTAAAAAAACAATTTTTGGAAGAGAAGAAGTAAAATTTTGTAAAGAAAAAATGAAAATTTCATCTGTTGAGTTGAATTTTGCAGATTTTGGCGTTGAAATCAATCAAATTTTTTATTTAAGTTGCAGTTTCACATAAAATTTCATACTTTATATATAGAAAAAGTGCATTTCGAAGAAAAATTTGCATCCTGTTGAAAAAAAATGAAATTTGTACAAAAAAGTTGATTTTTTTTTTCAACTTTGAGGTTAAGTGAATAAAATTTTGTATTGAGAGACGATGTTTTACATAAAAAAATTCATATTTTCCAAAAAAAATTCAAAATTTTTTATATAAACTTCAAACTCGATATACAAAATTCAAATTTTTATGTCTTTCATTTTGGAAAAATAAGCAATTCGAGAAAAAGTGAAATTTTCACAAAAAAGTTAATTTCTTTTGACTTTGAGGGGAAAGAGAATAAAACTTTGCATGGAAAGTTGCTATTTTACTTAAAAAAACAATTTTTGGAAGAGAAGAAATAAAATTTTGTAAAAAAAATGAAAATTTCACCTGTTGAATTGAATTTTGCAGATTTTGGCGTTGAAATCAATCAAATTTTGTATTTAAGTTGCAGTTTCACATAAAATTTCATACTTTATATATAGAAAAAGTGCATTTCGAAGAAAAATTTGCATCCTGTTGAAAAAAAATCAAAGTTGATGTGTATAATTTTTGGAAAAGATTGCAATTCGAAGAAAAAGTGATATTTTGTAGAAAAAAAAAAGAAAAATGGATCAAATTTGCATTAAAAATTGATATTCTATACAGTAAACTCAAATTACTAATATAAAGTGAGATTTCCACAACTCAAATTCAATTTTTTTGTCTATAATTTTGAAAAAATAATACACTTTGAACAAAAAGTAAAATTTTATCAAAACAAATGAAATTTTCACCAAAAAACTAAATTTTTTGTGACTTATACCCAAAAAAATTGAAATTTTACATAGAAAATTCAAATTATTCATATAAACCTGAATTTCCACATCCGAAACTCCAATTTTTTTGTCTATAATTTTAGAAAAAAATAGAATGCAATTCGAAAAAAGGAAAATTACCTCCTCTGGTCATGAAAGAATCCGGCATATAAGCACTCAAAAATTTAATGTGTTGCTGCAACTGATGTATATCGATTCGTCTCAATTCCAAATCGATTGCTTTGATATGAGCCTTAGTTTCTGTAAACATTTTCTTGAAATCGATTATTTCAGGTAAAGCCGATACAGGTTTGCTGGTCTCCGTTTCCAAACGATGTTGAAGATCCAAAGATTGTTCTTGTAGTTGATGTACGAGATTTCTGAATTTACTTATCGTTTGTTCTCTATCGGCGATCGTTTCCAAAGCAGCGTCTCTATCTCTCAAAGCCTTTAAAATAAAAAAAGGAAAGAAAATCATAAGTTGCGATAACGTTTTTGGTGATTAATTACTTCTCTTGTAGCCGCCTGGGCCATATCCAATTCTTCTCTCAAATCTGCCTCTAATTCGGCGTTACTTTCTACCAACTGATCGTTCATATCTTGCAAAGCTTCCAATTCGATGACTTCTTCTTGTAACTGGGCCACTTTTTCTTCGAGAGTTAATTTTTGATCGCTGAGAATCACCACCATTTCTTCGGCACCCAAAGCTGCGTCTACCTACATCAAATTCATTGGGTACTTTTCAAATTTTCCTCAAAAATTTCAATTCTAGATAAAAATTCGCAATTTTTTACATTTTTACATGGAATATTTCAACTGTATAATTTATAACGAACCTGTTCTTGCAAATCGCTAATTTGCTGTTCCATTTCCTCAACTCGCGTACTCAATTTCTCCTTAGTTTTTCCCAATTCGGTAATTTCCGATTTTTTCTGATCGATATCTTTCAATAATTTCTGATATTCGTGTTTCTCGTGGGCCGACAGATCCCTCAACCTCACCAAAGTTTCCCTCAAACGAGCGTTTTGTTGTTGCAACTGTTTCACCTCGTACGCAGACATTTGATCTTCCGTAGTTGAAAAATTCGCGCCTAAAACGAAACTCTAACAATAAACCCGCGATAAATATATCGAAATTTACCTTTTTCTTGCATTTCAGCTTTCAATATTTCCAAATCCAAAGTAACCTCCTCCAATTTCTCTTTACATACTTCCAATTCTAATTGTAACGTTTCCGCTTTCTCTTCCGCCATTTCTTTATCCAAAGTAGCCATTTCTACTGCTTCCGCTAGATCTGCTACTTCTTCGGCGTGCGCTTCCTTAGCTTCCACCGCTTCTTTAGCTTCCTGTTTAGCTTTTTGTAGATCCCTCTGCAAACTGGCCTGGCTGCTCATTATCTTCGACTTGAATTCTATCAATTGTTCCAACTAGAATGTTAAAAAGACAACAAATTATATAATTATAATATGACATTCATCTGGGTCAAATACCCCCACAACAGACACAATTGAAAATGGTACTACCCGTATTGACAACATATAGAAATTTCAATTCTATAAAAGAAATTAAAATTTTACAAAATAAATTCAACTTACTTGTATCTTCAATTTATCATAATTCTTCAATCTCTCTTTATCCTCTTGCCTTTTTATCTTCAACGTCTCAATTTTTTCAGTAAGATCCGTAATCTGCTGATTTCTATTTTCTAATTCTTGTTGTAGCTGCAGGCTGCTGATTTTGTCATCCATTGAAGTTACGGGAGTTGGTGTTGTTATCATAGCTTGCCCTGGTGTAAATTGAGGTTTAAGTGTTTCAACAAATCCCGTCTAAAACCGACATTATTAAAAATAAAATCAAATATTCCCAATTCGAATTTTCTTACTTCAACAAAAGACGCTCTTTTTGGAGTTTGGCTCTGGGATTCGTTAATATCAGGTTGTCTTTCAATCGAAGGTGATTCTAAATGTGTTTTACTACCGCACAAAGATTGTCTACTGCCTGATAAAGATTGTCGGCTACCTGCTAAGGAGTGTCGGCTGCTGGCCAATGAAATCCTCGAGCTGACAATTTAAATTAAAAAAAAAATAAAAAGTAGAAGAGGGTAAATTTAAAAAAAAATTATTACATAAATTATTATACCAAAAAAAAAACATTAAATTAAAGTGCATTACCTGGAAGCTGATAAAGTGGATCCTTGAGGGGATGTTTTTCTACGTACCCTTTATTAGACAGCATGAAAATGACATTTCACAATATTTTATGCATCACACAATTTTTTTATAGCAGAAATAAGTACATTCAAAATTTGGTAATATAAAAAAAATAATAAGAATCGATATTTACGATGTTTTTATGTTTATGTTTCCTTTAGATGGAATTATCCAATAAATTCTATGACCAAATGTATTATTTCTACTATAACCCCAATAATACCCCTCAAAATTCATTTATAATACTTACGTAGTGGGTTTAGGTTTTGTATTGGGCCTGTATAAATAGAAATGCATGAAAAAAACAAAGCCGAACGTGAATAGATTTCAAAGATGTGCACAATGTTTGTAAACATATTTATAAAAGCATTAAATGCGAAATATCTCAAATCTACTTACACACTTTGTCTACTTCTGGCGATTTTTGAAGGAGGTACGTCTTTATTCGCAATTGGTTTACCTTGTTCATCAAGCTGAACGACCTGATTTTCTTTAACAAACATACCGTAATTTTCTTCACACTGTGTGTATTAAAAATTATAAGTAACTTCAATTGAAATAAGTCAATTATTCGAATACCTTGAAATATTCTTGTCCCTTAACAGAACCGTTGTTTTTTCCTTTCGGTTCATCTAATACTAGACCAATCCATGTTCCTTGGGCGAAGCCCGTTTTACCGATGAAGGCGACAGTTCCTTGAACCCCTTTTGCTACCACCTCAACACGTTGACCGATTTTCAACTGCACTGACATTTTGACTAATTTTTCAGATAATAAATTAATAACAAGCAATTATATTTAATTATTTTTAAACATATTTACTTAAAAATCACAATTTAAAGTTTTACTGATGACACTGACAGTAATAGTGACATATATACAGCTGACTTTAGTTTGAAAGGATCACTGACAGTAATAATGACGCACAGCTGACTTGAGTTTGAAAGGATCACAGAGCTAAAAAGCCGGAGAAGGAATGACAAAAAAATGATGGCGTAAATTATAAGGCAAAATATTTTGTTCGATATTTATATTCAAAATTGAAAGCAAACAAGTTATTGATAAATATTTTGAAATGATCAGTTTAATATATAAGATTCTATCTCCTGCTTGCCAGAACGCTCCTATTGAATATGCTATTGTTGCAACGAACCTCTAGTCTATATGGTAGTCTATGCTTGATATAACCAAAATCAAAATAAATGTGAAATGAGTGAAAAGTTCCAACGTGGAACGTTGAATAGAGAATTTTTAATTATATTATGAATTAAACTTTTAACAATTTTTGGTCTTATCGTTATTAAATATAATCAAAATGGCCGTAAGTATTTTTTCTTCATAAAAATACTAATATAGGGGGAAAATAATTATTTTATTACAGCCACAACAAAAAGGTAAACAAGGTACTAAAGGTGCGAAGCAAATTGCCGAAGAAAATGTATCTACATTAAAATTTTACAGAAATATGGCAGTATCAGCAAATGCCGTTTCATTATTAATTCTGTATTTCTATAATTCAACTATAAGTATAGTGAGTTTTACGAAATGTTTGTGTATTTTTATAAAAATTATTTAATTACTTTTTAGGTTTTATATTTGTTTTCATGTTTAATTTATATAGGATGTTATCAATTTATGGCGTATATGGCTAAACCCAAATACACACAAACCGGACAGCTGTTAGATAGCGGTGTTGATTTAAATATGGAAGGAGGAATAGCGGAGTAAATTCTAACAATTAGTTTCCATATATTTCGAATAATATTTGAAATTTCAGGCACGTAAAAGACATAATCATCCTAACTGCTGGTTGTCAATTACTATCCTCTCTTATTTCTAATTACTTTTGGTACTTGTGGTTAGCGGTACCGTGTAGAGGTGGTTGGATATTATGGAAAAACATCTTACAACCATATTTTATACAACCTGATTCGGGCGAACCAGAAGTTAACGAAAAGAAGCAGAAGAAATTGGAAAGAAAAATGAAAAGAATGCAGAGATGATTTTAAATAATGTTTATCAATTAACTCGGGTAGATGGTAAACAATTGTTTATTTAAAAAATAAAAATTATGAAAAGTGTTTTGGTATTGTTTTTTCATTTAAATCGGTGATATGACACAAATGACCATATCATAAAATCCCCAACCAAGACTCACTCTGTATTATACTGAAATATTCGTTATTTTTTTCTTAGTGATCATTGTAAACAAAAAATAAAATTCTATAGATACATTTCAGTAAATTACTAATTTTGTTAGTCCATATTCGAGTCTCGCACTGTATTTATATAAAAATTTGATATTAAGCTTACACAGAATATCTTTGTTTAGATAGGTCACGAAAATGTTATTTCATGGAACTAAACTAGCGCCACCTGGTTTAGTAAACAATGTAGTTTCTTAAGACACATCTAGCCAGTTTAAATTTTACTAATGGCGCGAAATTTAAATGTTTTTTCTCTCAGAAATATGCATATTTTTGCTTTAATCGAATCTCCAAGATTTCTGGCTGTTCCAGATTCATCTACAAACATCATAGAATTCAAAATAACATCGTCTGTCCCATAAAATCATACTTTTTTACTGGTGTAATGCTGGTTGCCAGCATCTGATCTAAAATAATTATTATTTTTATATCTTCACTGAATTCTTCGAAATTGTAATGAATAATTACTCGAAGAAATATTTTTTCTGATATTTTGTTATTATAAGACTTAAATAAACAATGAAAAAATACATAATTCTAAAGGATGTCTAGATTTAATATAGGTTATGCTAGTTGCTTACATCTGATTTAAATTTTATAGTTTTATTCGAAGGTTTTGGGAACATTTCAAATCCCGTGAGAAATTGAAAATTCTATTTATTTAATTATCAAACTCAAGTTTATAAAATTATTATACAACAAATTGACAAAATATTTTGTATTCACATTAAACTTTAATTTAGGTAAGTAATGCTGGTTGCCTATCATCAAAGGGATTCTCTCAAAAATTGAAATATCTTTTTTAATATTTTATTAAATGATGAATGAAATCTCAATATTTTTTTGCTATTCAGCAATAAATCATGCCAGATAATAATTAATAAAGATGAAAGTATATTTCAAGACATCCATCAATTTCATTTTACTATAATTGAAATGAGCTAATGGTATTGAATAACATACATATAATCAAATAAAGTTTAAGAAGTAAACAGTGCGAAACAAATTACTTCCAATTAGGTACATCGTGAAATAAAATCAAAATGTGATTTTTAGAAATAAAACTTATGTGAATAAGAAAGAATTAAACGGTTTAAATATTTAACTCGTATATTTGTGTATGGAAAAAACCTTAAAATATTCAAAATAATAGCCAGACTGGTCTTTGGTTGATAATTTATTCCTACAATGTCAATGACATTCGTTCACGTTAACCTTGTTAATATTTAAAGATAAAATAATAATAATAATAAATAAGGACGACGTTAAAAGGAAACTGGAATGATTTCAGTCGATTCGAATACAAAGTTCAATACATAGCGAACGTGAATTAATAATTAAGACATCCTGTATATGAATCGTGTCGAAATTAATTTGTTAAATTTGTTTAGAAAACGTCTAGCGTTCATGTAAAATTTTATTTGAGTGTATTTTGTTAGTATACGTGATGTAATCGAGGAGAGTAAAAATTATAGAAAAAAAAAAATATGAAATGGATGTGATCGTTTACGAGAGCGACGTAACTGGAAAAAAGTGGGTCATTTCTCCAAGTGCTACGCACACATACACGTACGAAAGTCGAGGAAATAAATTTAAACAAAAACTACGATGATATAACAACAATTATAGTAGTTGTTGCAACACGATTTTGTTTATTCTCTTTCTTCAATCGACCTTCGGGATTACCGCTCCGTATATTTTATATACGGGGCAAATTCGAGAGTTAGTGAAAATGATGTCGAGTTATAGGTTTATAAAGTTGCGAAATCAACGTTGTTAATCGAGTCCCCGTATAATTGAGAGATATTTTTAAATTTGAGTTAAAGAAATACTGGGAAGTAACCGAACTTGTTTTCTTTATAAATTTCCATACCTCGAAATAAGTGGAAACGACACAACAACCATCGTTGGCCTCTGATTCTGGTTCCAATACTCGTTTACCCACGTTAAGGTCGATAATGAAGGCCGACAAGTGGTGAATTATTTTGAATTAGGATAATCAGGAAATTGAATTTTTACTCGCATTAAAAATTCAATTTTTGAACGTAACATTTTTGTCGATTTGTCACGGTAGATGTCGTATTTATCAAATTTCCATTGTTTCAGTTTTCAAAAAGACGAGAAACAGCCGAATGGAACGAAAAAATTCGAAATTTGTTTATAAATTGTTGAAAACCTTGAACCTTTGTCTGTTTTTCAACATTTTTGAGAAAGCGTGTAACCTTAATCGTCTTCTTGAAGAAGTCCAGAGGACGCGGACTAATTTTCCACTCAAAAATGATTTCAATTGTCAAATGATTGTGCACTTTTTTGCATTGTAAAGTATTGAGCCGTTAACTAATTCTGAACGCGGAGCTACTAAGTGCATATGTCTTTTATACAATGCGAAACAGCCGAATGGAACGAAAAAATTCGAAATTTGTTTATACATTGTTGAAAACCTTGAACCTTTGTCTGTTTTTCAACATTTTTGAGAAAGCGTGTAACCTTCATCGTCTTCTTGAAGCGTTTGCTGATTCAGAGGACGTTGACTAACCTTCCAACCAAATTTGATTTCAATTGTCAAATGATTGTGCACTTTTTTGCATTGTAAAGTATTGAGCCGTTAACTAATTCTGAACGCGGAGCTACTAAGTGCATATGTCTTTTATACAATGCGAAACAGCCGAATGGAACGAAAAAATTCGAAATTTGTTTATAAATTGTTGAAAACCTTGAACCTTTGTCTGTTTTCCAACATTTTTGAGAAAGCGTGTAACCTTAATCGTCTTCTTGAAGAAGTCCAGAGGACGCGGACTAATTTTCCACTCAAAAATGATTTCAATTGTCAAATGATTGTGCACTTTTTTGCATTGTAAAGTATTGAGCCATTAACTAATTCTGAACGTGGAGCTACTAAGTGCATATGTCTTTTATACAATGCGAAACAGCCGAATGGAACGAAAAAATTCGAAATTTGTTTATAAATTGTTGAAAACCTTGAACCTTTGTCTGTTTTTCAACATTTTTGAGAAAGCGTGTAATCTGCATAGTCTTCTTGAAGAAGTCCAGAGGACGCGGACTAATTTTCCACCCAAAAATGATTTCAATTGTCAAATGATTGTGCACTTTTTTGCATTGTAAAGTATTGAGCCGTTAACTAATTCTGAACGCGGAGCTACTAAGTGCATATGTCTTTTATACAATGCGAAACAGCCGAATGGAACGAAAAAATTCGAAATTTGTTTATAAATTGTTGAAAACCTTGAACCTTTGTCTGTTTTTCAACATTTTTGAGAAAGCGTGTAACCTTCATCGTCTTCTTGAAGCGTTTGCTGATTCAGAGGACGTGGACTAACCTTCCAACCAAATTTGATTTCAATTGTCAAATGATTGTGCACTTTTTTGCATTGTAAAGTATTGAGCCGTTAACTAATTCTGAACGCGGAGCTACTAAGTGCATATGTCTTTTATACAATGCGAAACAGCCGAATGGAACGAAAAAATTCGAAATTTGTTTATAAATTGTTGAAAACCTTGAATCTTTGTCTGTTTTTCAACATTTTTGAGAAAGCGTGTAACCTTCATCGTCTTCTTGAAGCGTTTGCTGATTCAGAGGACGTGGACTAACCTTCCAACCAAATTTGATTTCAATTGTCAAATGATTGTGCACTTTTTTGCATTGTAAAGTATTGAGCCGTTAACTAATTCTGAACGCGGAGCTACTAAGTGCATATGTCTTTTATACAATGCGAAACAGCCGAATGGAACGAAAAAATTCGAAATTTGTTTATAAATTGTTGAAAACCTTGAATCTTTGTCTGTTTTTCAACATTTTTGAGAAAGCGTGTAACCTTCATCGTCTTCTTGAAGCGTTTGCTGATTCAGAGGACGTGGACTAACCTTCCAACCAAATTTGATTTCAATTGTCAAATGATTGTGCACTTTTTTGCATTGTAAAGTATTGAGCCGTTAACTAATTCTGAACGCGGAGCTACTAAGTGCATATGTCTTTTATACAATGCGAAACAGCCGAATCGAACGAAAAAATTCGAAATTTGTTTATAAATTGTTGAAAACCTTGAATCTTTGTCTGTTTTTCAACATTTTTGAGAAAGCGTGTAACCTTCATCGTCTTCTTGAAGCGTTTGCTGATTCAGAGGACGTGGACTAACCTTCCAACCAAATTTGATTTCAATTGTCAAATGATTGTGCACTTTTTTGCATTGTAAAGTATTGAGCCGTTAACTAATTCTGAACGCGGAGCTACTAAGTGCATATGTCTTTTATACAATGCGAAACAGCCGAATGGAACGAAAAAATTCGAAATTTGTTTATAAATTGTTGAAAACCTTGAATCTTTGTCTGTTTTTCAACATTTTTGAGAAAGCGTGTAACCTTCATCGTCTTCTTGAAGCGTTTGCTGATTCAGAGGACGTGGACTAACCTTCCAACCAAATTTGATTTCAATTGTCAAATGATTGTGCACTTTTTTGCATTGTAAAGTATTGAGCCGTTAACTAATTCTGAACGCGGAGCTATTAAGTGCATATGTCTTTTATACAATGCGAAACAGCCGAATGGAACGAAAAAATTCGAAATTTGTTTATAAATTGTTGAAAACCTTGAATCTTTGTCTGTTTTTCAACATTTTTGAGAAAGCGTGTAACCTTCATCGTCTTCTTAAAGCGTTTGCTGATTCAGAGGACGTGGACTAACCTTCCAACCAAATTTGATTTCAATTGTCAAATGATTGTGCACTTTTTTGCATCGTAAAGTATTGAGCCGTTAACTAATTCTGAACGCGGAGCTACTAAGTGCATATGTCTTTTATACAATGCGAAACAGCCGAATGGAACGAAAAAATTCGAAATTTGTTTATACATTGTTGAAAACCTTGAACCTTTGTCTGTTTTTCAACATTTTTGAGAAAGCGTGTAACCTTCATCGTCTTCTTAAAGCGTTTGCTGATTCAGAGGACGTGGACTAACCTTCCAACCAAATTTGATTTCAATTGTCAAATGATTGTGCACTTTTTTGCATCGTAAAGTATTGAGCCGTTAACTAATTCTGAACGCGGAGCTACTAAGTGCATATGTCTTTTATACAATGCGAAACAGCCGAATCGAACGAAAAAATTCGAAATTTGTTTATAAATTGTTGAAAACCTTGAACCTTTGTCTGTTTTTCAACATTTTTGAGAAAGCGTGTAACCTTCATCGTCTTCTTGAAGCGTTTGCTGATTCAGAGGACGTGGACTAACCTTCCAACCAAATTTGATTTCAATTGTCAAATGATTGTGCACTTTTTTGCATTGTAAAGTATTGAGCCGTTAACTAATTCTGAACGCGGAGCTACTAAATGGATATCTATGCAACGATCTTTCTAAAATTGAAGAAGCGTGCTTAGGAATTAGGCAAACGGATTCAAAATTGATTTAGGAACTAATTCAATACTACTATCTATCAACTATATTATTCAAAAATAAAAATTAGTGAAGCAATCAGACTGACTGGTGTTGATTCAGTTGTATAAAATACAAACAAACGGATTTCTACGTTTTTTTTTTGTTCCCAGACCGTTCGATTTATTTTATTCTGTTGTACTAAATCAGTTTTACGTAATTTTCAATTATTTTTTCCACCTTTTTGTACACAATTGTTTGTGCAATGTGAAAGTTTTATATTTTATATATTGTGCCGTTTGCTCCGATGATCTTGTTTAAATAAATATGTTTATTGTTGATTAATTATCACGTAATTTAACTCGATTGCGGTGGGGATATTCTGTTCGGTGGTTTGGTATTCGTCTTTCTTTTAGTGCAAGTTGTTGGGTTGTCGGTGGGTGAACTTGTTTGAAACAGCAACGGTAAGTTTTATATTCGCGATTCCTTCAATAATAAACTTTCGAATTTACCCTGTAGCACGTAGGTTGTTGACTTTAGAATCATCCGTAAAGTTTGTTTTGCAGATTTATACGAAATTTTGAAAATTTTTTGGAAATAAAATTGTTTAAAAATTCCTAAAAATATATTTGTTGAAATGTCAATCGAAAAAAATGATTTCTAAAAATAGATTTTTCAAATTTTCAAAATAATTGATTACAAATTTATTATATTTTTAAAGAATTTTTTGACATTTTATCTATAGGGCTGGAAACGAAAAAAAATTATTTTCTTTATATATTATTTAATAAAAATTTCGTGCTTTGTTTCCAATTTCAAACAGATTCAAATTAATAATAATATTAATAAAAATAAATTAAAATAGTTATGGCCAATTTATTCTTTTTTTAATATTTTTTTACTCACTAAAGAGATTTGTAAAATTTTTTCCGAGAAAAAGTAGTTTTTTTGTTTATTTTGAAAATTTTTGGAAAAATATAAGTAAATATTTCATAATTTTCAAAAAAAAAAATTATAGTAATTATATTTCGGAATTAAATTAAATTAAAAAATAAAAAAAACACGTTTTAATTTATTTTTTATATATTTTTTAAAATTACAATTAGCTGATTTATAAATTTCAATTATTTATTGCAAATATCTCGTTTTATAATGCAAATACGTCAAAAGTGATCTGCAACAATTTGATAGGTAATTTTTTTCTCTACAAATTTTATTTAAATTTTTTTTTCATATTTCTCAATATGTTCGAGATATTTTGAAAAACAAAGTAAATTTCAGTTTTTATTATTTTATACTCCCTTTTTTCAATTCAAATTATCATTTTTTATAACTAATTAAAGATATAAGTTTGTGATGATTCTAACCTATATTGTAACCGATATACATAACCTCAATTGGATATTTTTATACAAACGACCGACAATTTTAACGTTCAATCTGAATATTGTCATAAAAATGATAAACTTTTAATTCTATCTCATAAAAAACATGATAATCTATTATTATTTTTTTTATAAAAATCAGTAAAATTCCTCTAATTAACATTTTTCCCAAAAACTATGTCGTCGCATATATTTTTTTAGACGACGTCATCTGGAATTTGTTCGTTCTGTATCCATTTACATATCGAAAGTTGCGTTTTGAGTGTTCCATGTTGTGAAAGTGACACTGCAAAACACTTCCGGAACGTTCTGAAGTGACTCTAGCCACTTCAATTTTGACAGTTGACAGTTTGACTTCGATAATTTTGCATAATCTTAACAAACTATATAATTCTAACCACCTCATAATTATATTCGAGTCAATTATATATAATAAGAAAGAAAAATGACAAAAACGAAAGAAATTACGTTATAAATATAAGTTTAAGTTGATTATTATTACGGTAAATAACGAAACTAAAATCATTTGATAAACCTGTTGACAAATCAATCAGTTGACGTGAAAAAAAAAATCATTCATCTCTACCCACAACAACTACTTCAAATCATCGACACTTTCAATAGATTAAGTCGTATGGAAATGACTACGAGTACGATCGAAGTTTATTTATTTAAAATACAATTTTTAGACGTCGTCATCTCAAATTTATTCGTTCTGTATTCAATTATATATCGAAAGTTGCGTTTCGAGTGTTCCATGTTGTGAAAGTGACAGGTCCGTATTGCAGAACACTTCCGGAACGTTCTGGAACGACTCTAGCCACTTCAAAGTTGACAGTTGACAGTTTGACTTCGATGATTTTGTATAATCTTAACAAAATATATAATTCTAACCACCTCATAATTATATTCGAGTCAATTATATATAATAAGAAAGAAAAATGACAAAAACGAAAGAAATTACGTTATAAATATAAGTTTAAGATGGTTATTATTATGGTAAATAACGAAACTGAAATCATTTGATAAACCTGTTGACAAATCAATCAGTTGACGTGAAAAAAAAATCATTCATCTCTACCCACAACAACTACTTCAAATCATCGACACTTTCAATAGATTAAGTCGTATGGAAATGACTACGAGTACGATCGAAGTTTATTTATTTAAAATACAATTTTTAGACGTCGTCATCTCAAATTTATTCGTTCTGTATTCAATTATATAGCGAAAGTTGCGTTTCGAGTGTTCCATGTTGTGAAAGTGACAGGTCCGTATTGCAGAACACTTCCGGAACGTTCTGGAGCGACTCTAGCCACTTCGATGTTGACAGTTGACAGTTTGACAGTTTGACTTCGATGATTTTGTATAATCTTAACAAAATATATAATTCTAACCACCTCATAATTATATTCGAGTCAATTATATATAATAAGAAAGAAAAATGACAAAAACGAAAGAAATTACGTTATAAATATAAGTTTAAGTTGATTATTATTACGGTAAATAACGAAACTAAAATCATTTGATAAACCTGTTGACAAATCAATCAGTTGACGTGAAAAAAAAAATCATTCATCTCTACCCACAACAACTACTTCAAATCATCGACACTTTCAATAGATTAAGTCGTATGGAAATGACTACGAGTACGATCGAAGTTTATTTATTTAAAATACAATTTTTAGACGACGTCATCTGAAATTTGTTCGTTCTGTATTCAATTACACATCGAAATTTGCTTTTCGAGTGTTCCATGCAGTGAAAGTGACAGTTCCGTATTGCAGAACACTTCCGGAACGTTCTGGAGCGACTCTAGCCACTTCAATGTTGACAGTTGACAGTTTGACAGTTTCACTTCGATGATTTTGCATAATCTAAATGTTTTAATTTTCTGAAATTATTTTGTTTTATCCGAAGTATTGTCTAAATTAATGAATAACAATGAATTATCTTCTTAATCGATTCTACATATTTTTAATTTACAAAAAACTGCAAGTGAATAATAAGTATAATCAAATCATGACATACATACTGATTTGTTAAATTGTATAATAGCGAAAGTATTTAAAATCAAGTTCAAGGTGGGTATCGTCGTTTATTGACCTTTCATTTAAAATATAATCTTGGAAAAAACTACAAACTTACTTGAAATTAACTAATAAAGTAGATTTTTTAAAAAAAATGAGTTTCTTATATACGTTTTTCACGTTAAGAAGACGTTGATTTCATGATATACAAGATTACAAAGCTACAACTCGGAATTTTCTTATGGGAAACAGTGTGGAGATCTAGAAGGTTTAAACGAACCGTAGACATTTCGGGAAAATTAAAACTACTAGAGATTTATCTTATTAATTATCTGGCCCAACAAAGAAATCGCAAATATATTTATTTTTCACGTAATTTCCCTTTTTAGACCCACACACTTTTCCCAGCGACGTTTAATAAGTTCGATACCCGTCAAGGTCCTCAAAATAGCCATTAAATCTTCATCGTTCGAAAATATTTGACCACCGGACCGTTTGTTCAAAACTGGGAGCGGAAAATATTCCAAGGGGGCTAAATCTTGCGAATATGGTGCAAGGGGTAGCAATCCAAACTTTGATTCATCAATTTTTTTGATGAAATAACATTTTCTTTACCGCATTCGGCCTTTTTTCTTCGTTCAAACGTTGCAGTAAGTCCGCGTAACACCCACCGTTGATAGTCAATGGAAATTATCCCAAAAACCTTTTTGATTTCAATGTTTTTGTTCTGGATGTGAAGTCACGTATGAAACTCGATGGAAACATCTACACGGTGTTGTTTTTGTTCCATTTCATCTTGCGCACAGCTTCCTCGTGCCTAAATTTTCCATGTACCGAGCTTTTTGAAATGCCTACGACGTCTGCTAGCAATTGACGATCATCAGAAGGATTTTCCTGGAGTCGTCACCTCATTTAGTATTCGAAGGTCGTCCGGTCTCGTCTAAACTACGCCACGCAGTATTTTACTGTTTATAACGAAGGAACAAATAATAAACAACGTTTAAATTAATTACAAACACATATTTTTTGAAAAAGAATATCTAAATCAAGTTGAAAATTGCGTAGAAAATAGTTTTATTTGGTTTGTTTGAAATAGTCGCCAATTTTTATAAAACACCTCGTATACTGTTAATTCTAAATGCTTATTTTTATATTATAAATCATTTCATTAGAAAAATGTTAATTATTAAAAACATTTGGGGTATTTCAAAGGTTATTACTGTACTTGACCTTGTTTAAATTTTGGTTTTCGCACGTATTACCAAGAATTATTATTCAAATCAAAATTTTGTTCATAACCTTGCTTTTCTTTACAAGAAATATAATATAATAAAAACAATTCCATTGTGGTATAAATATAAATAAATAAAAATAAAATATAATCGACTTTTCATCCGGTAAAACGGTTTGTAAAAAATTTTATTCACAAAAAACAAAATAAATTACAATTTTATAAATACTAAATTAGTTTAATTAATATTAATGGTCGAATTTAACAAAACTTATTAACAAAAATCCTTATTTATATTAAAATTAAAGCTGAAGTTTTATTGTACATAAAAAAATCGTATTTTTTTTGTTTCAAATGGTTATTTTTAATCCTAAAGTGTTTACGGCTTTTTTTACTCACCAGATGTGAATCTTGTGCACCTGCAGAATTTGTACAAAGCAGGATCGTTAATCTTTCCTTGTCGTGACATTTTTCATTTTTAAATATTGAATATTTTATCAAGAAAACATTTGACAAAAAGTTAAAAAAGTCATTAGGGTCGTATCCATTTAATAAACTCTTAATTCCGTGCAAACTTCTTCTAGTTTATGCCTAACTTGTTTTATTTTACTTTCACCGTGAGATATACGAAAAAATGACGACATGTATCCAGTATATAATACCTACTATGTTGAGAAATGTTACAGAAGAATGTAATACCGGATTCTTTTATTATTTTTGTGTACATTAATCAGACGAAGTTGGCACACCCTGTATACTAGATGATAATTTGTAAATGCGGTAAATTGAAATAAAAAAATCGACCTGTTTAAACGAGTTCAAACTGCCTCTACGCTTACGTCCAGTTTTGGAATAGTTCAGATTCCAAATTATATAATATATAAGGTGTGTCATTTATGTTGAAGAAAGTGTGTTATGGAATTATACAAAAATGTCGATGTCGGTTTTATTTACGTAACGAATTATACTATTATACTCTTAGTTTTATATAAAATTTAGAAAAAATCACGTTTGATGAGAATTCTTCGATTTACGAGACTCATTTATAAACCCTGTATATTTGTTAAATTCTAGATGACTACCAAATCAGAACTAATAATGATGGATACCTGGACGGATCGCTGTAATTTCAATATACGCGACAACAAATTTTTCAATAGGAAATTGAAAAAAGAATTATTCGAAATTGCCAGCAAAGAATTGAGGGAAAACGAAAACGCCAGAAAGGAATGCGTCGCTCATTTACGCAATTGGGTTAATCAACATCCCGATATAGAGAATTGCCTAACTGGTAAGATAACAAACCGTATAAATTCACAAATTCTCCAACATTTTTTTTTAAATTAAATTAAATTATGCACACGTTAAATCATATAGCAATTTGTATCTCCCTCGTATAATAACGTAAGTGTGATATATGTAACTCGTTCAACAACTAACCGACTTTATGCATTACCCTCAGGGTTAATAGTTACCTGAACATTTGTCCCATATAAAAATCCCCGTATCCTCCATCATGTAAAACATATACATAATCTTTGATTTTTTTCGTTTTCAATCCTACGTATGCAATTTGTTCAATATATACAACGTTTCTTATTGATTTGACATTATAGAATAGAGTATGCAACACATTTAACATCTACCACGTTTCTTATTGGTTTGACATTATAGAATACAGTATGCAACTCATTTAACATCTACCACGTTTCTTATTGATTTGACATTGTAGAGTAAAGTATGCAACACATTTAACAGCTACCACGTTTCTTATATAATCCAAAAGTACTGTTTTACGTGTCATACATATAAATGCATTCAAAATAAAAGATATTCAAAGTAATTAGTAATATTAATCATCATGATTTACTGTAATCTCGAATAGAAATTTCAAAAGACACAATTTTAATGGTTTTGTTTTTTCCCAAACTTGATTTTACTTATTCTACACTAAAAAAAAAAAAAAGATTATTGCTTAAATTTTATAACCTACTTTAAGTTATTAATTAAAAATGTTTGTTTAGGATGTTTGTTTATTGGACGTTCGCGTTTTAAATCAAAACATATCATTTATCGATTTTATGAAAATATATTTCTCGTGAAGTAATATATGATTAGATAAAATGCACTTTCTTTTCCCATATTACGTCGTTTGCATGCAAATATTCATTGAGTCACTAAAATTGAGAAATATGGAACATTATTTTACGTAACAGTCGATTATTTAATAAATATAAAACGATTTTAAATAATTAATAATACGTCACTCAATATAATCGTGTGATTAACTAAGAAAAATACATCTCTAACTTCTCTATACCGTGTTTCTAGAAAAATTTGTCAAATTAGACTTCAGTTTCATCAATTACTTCTTCATTTGATCTAAATTTGTTAGCAGCGAACGTTGTTTTTAAAACAGTAGTCACTGGGGACCAGATCTGGACTATACAGTGGATTAGTACTCAATGGCGGCGCCATCTGTGTGCCAAATTTAGAAAGAAACATTCTAATATTGAAACACAGATTATACAAGCAATTACCGCCATCTCTAGGTCAAGCCTGGTACTTCTGGGACTATTTTGTTGAATTTGTTATACAACAACGATTATTTTTATTATGAGAATAAACTATTGAAATGTATTGAATAAGGATGATTTATTTTTTCAGATGACAGCTTCTTGCTGCGTTTTCTTCGCGTGAAAAAGTTCAGTTTAAGTATGACAGAACAAATTTTATTGAAATATCTCAATTTCCGTAAAAGGTTCAAGCATTTCATGTACAATATGGATTGTTTGGATAGAAACGTTTCCGAAATTATCGGTGATGGGTTAGTTTTATTTCCAATTTGAATTTTACGATCCTTTTTTTATATATATTTTTTGTAGATTTTTATTCGTTAGTCCATTTAGAGATTCTTTCGGTAGAAGAGTCATCATTTATGATATTGGTAAGTGTAGAATAAAGAAAAAAAAAAAAATAAAAAATAGGAAATTCAATGGTGATGAAATGGTTGCCTACCCAGTAGGTTCGCAGCGGGATTGTGATCCGAACAGTTAGGAGTAGTGTCAAAACGTCATATGTCAATGAAATAACGTTGCCAGATTTTCATAGTAGTAAGGAAATTAAAGAAATTCGAAAAAATAAGGGTTTATTCGTATTTAATGATATAAAAATTGATATTTTACAATTTTTTTAACGGTTAATTTAATATTTTCTCCTTTCAAAATGTTTTTTTTTTCAGGTAAATTCAATTTACATAAATTCAATGGTGTGGATTTGGCTAAAACGTTCGCTTTAACGTACGAAACGTTGTTAGATGATGAAGAAAATCAAATTTTAGGTGTTACACATGTAGCTAATTTAGCCGGTGCTAGTTTGAATTACGTACCTCTATTTACCGCTACAGAATTTGCTATAATGGTGAGGTGGGGCGAGGTAAGTTTATTTTGTCGTTATTATTTTGAAAATTTTCATATATTTCATGTATCTTGAGTCAATATTCACGCACATTAAAGAAAATCATCCAATTTCGATGCTTTTACCGTTTAACCTCATTGCAACCTAACCTAACATAACCTAACTTAATCTAACGTAACCTAACCTAGGTTTTCTCAACTAAACATCGAGTTAAATTGTTTTTGCCGCGTCTTAGATGGATTTTAAATTAGTAAATAGTCGAGTGAAATGTTTCACTTCTTTTTCGCAGCAATCCATACCGATGAGACACAAACAGATCGACGTGCTGAACATGCCATCGATAGTAAAGTTTGTTTTCGATTTTGCTTTAACGCTCGCAAGTGATAAATTGAAAAGGAGACTTAACGTGAGTAATTTCTAACCTCTTTTTAATTATTTTTCAACAAATGAATTCCGCTTCAGGTTCATTCGTCTATAGATCAGTTGCATACGAAAGTGAACAGGCGTTGTTTACCCTCGGAACTCGGTGGCGATATTCCATCTAAAGAGATGATTAGATTGTGGAAAGCGGAACTGGAGGGAAAGAGGAAACGCCTCCTTTCTTACGACGACATGAATCTTCTCAGTGACAGAGGAATCATCAGGAGAAGAAAACCGGTGAATTTAGACGAAAACGGAATAAGCGATTTACCGGGAAGTTTTCGAAAATTGGATTTCGATTGATAAAAGTATCGAATAGTTTTTATTTTAATTAAATTAGTATGAAATATGTTGAATAGATCGAGTTGAGTTTGGAGAAAATGGCGTCGTGTTGGACTTTTACATATTCCAATCGGCAACGCTGGAACGTAATCTGTCAATTATGTCAATTAGTGGCTACTGTTACGTTGTCGTGTGTTGTAATAAATTCATAAATATTGACAATATTTTGTTTAAATTTGTTAATTATTTACGATAAAATGGAAATAAAAACACAATCAGGTCTTTGATAACTAATTTTCAAAACAAATTTTTAAGTAATAGTCGGTGTTAATAATTAAAAATTAAGAATTATTTCTATCTCTTTTTATTCCATTGAAACATGTATAAGGACGTATATTATTATTTATACCTACGAGGTGTAGTCGAAAAATATCAAAGTAAAATAAAATTATTCATTATTTTTTGATGGATTCTAATAGGTTAAGATTTTTTTTTTGTATTTTTATCGAATACCACATCATCATCACCAATCCTAGGATTTATATATTCTTTAATGTATCCTTAAAGGACTGTGAATATAATAATTTTACGAATAAATTTACTTAATGAAATAATTGTTTTGTTTTTTTTCCAATTTTTAACCTCCACAAACACAGATAACAATAAATGATGAAAATAAGTTGGAATTAATCAAATTTGAAACTATACAAAATGTTTAATTTTGACATTTACGCCGTTATCTTTAATAATAATACTTTGGTTAAATTTTGATTGGAAAAACTAATTTTAACGCCAGAGCAAGTTGATATTTTCATAAACGAAGCTCTTGATTGGAAATATCTGGCGACGAAGGTAATAGATTTCGCAATAATTCACGCGTTTTATTTTAGAAAGTTGTATCTAATGTTTATTGGATTTTAAGTAGAATCAATCGTTAAATAAAACTTTGAATAGTGTCAAATTTAATGGTTCGTCATTAATGATCGGTATTTATTTGTTAATTTTGGGAAAATACTATTAGTCATAATGGATTTTCGGAAATTACATTCAGAATTGTAGTTTTCTATAACCCAGTTGGCTTTCAAGCTATCCACTAGAAACATCCACTGTAAGTACTTATTATTTATTTTTTTCTTGATAAAAACCGAGAAATTTTTATTTTATTATACAGGGTGTCCCACGACGAGTTAATACTATCTGTATATGGCAAAATTTTTACGTTTGGGCCCGTAACTTTGTTATTTTAAATAGAACACTCTGTATATTAATACATTTTTGAAATCTACGTGAAATTTCAGTGAACTTTTGTCTGAAAATTTTTTTCGAAAAATGCATACTTTTTGAATTATTAATTTTTTTATAAAAAAAAATCGACAGTTGTAGACGCTTATAAATTATTTTTTTACGAGGATACCCTTGAAGATATGAAAATGATTTCTGTTCTGTTGCCTTAGGTAATATCAGGTTTTTGAATGTATATTAAAAAAATTTTCATTTTATACAGGGTGTCCCACAACGAGTTAAAACTATCTGTATATGGCAAAATTTTTACATTTGGGCCCGTAACTTTGTTATCTTAAATAGAACACCCTATATATTAATATATTTTTGAAATCTACGTGAAGTTTCAGTGAACTTTTGTCGAAAAATTTTTTTCGAAAAATGCATACTTTTTGAATTATTAATTTTTTTATAAAAAAAAAATCGACAGTTGTAGACGCTTATAAATTATTTTTTTACGAGGATACCCTTGAAGATATGAAAATGATTTCTGTTCTGTTGCCTTAGGTAATATCAGGTTTTTGAATGTATATTAAAAAAATTTTCATTTTATACAGGGTGTCCCACAACGAGTTAAAACTATCTGTATATGGCAAAATTTTTACATTTGGGCCCGTAACTTTGTTATTTTAAATAGAACACCTTATATATTAATACATTTTTGAAATCTACGTGAAATTTCAGTAAACTTTTGTCTAAAAATTTTTTTCGAAAAATGCATACTTTTTGAATTATTAATTTTTTTATAAAAAAAATTGACATTTGTAGACGCTTATAAATTATTTTTTTACGAGGATACCCTTAAAGATATGAGAATGATTTCTGTTCTGTTACCTTAGGTAATATCAGATTTTTGAATGCATATTAAAAAAATTTTCATTTTATACAGGGTGTCCCACGACGAGTTAAAACTATCTGTATATGGCAAAATTTTTACGTTTGGGCCCGTAACTTTGTTATTTTAAATAGAACACCCTGTATATTAATACATTTTTGAAATCTACGTGAAATTTCAGTAAACTTTTGTCTTAAAATTTTTTTCGAAAAATGCATACTTTTTGAATTATTAATTTTTTTATAAAAAAAAAATCGACAGTTGTAGACGCTTATAAATTATTTTTCTACGAGGATACCCTTAAAGATATGAAAAGAATTTCTGTTCTGTTGCCTTAGGTAATATCAGGTTTTTGAATGTATATTAAAAAAATTTTCATTTTATACAGGGTGTCCCACGACGAGTTAAAACTATCTGTACATGGCAAAATTTTTACGTTTGGGCCCGTAACTTTGTTATTTTAAATAGAACACCCTATATATTAATATATTTTTGAAATCTACGTGAAATTTCAGTATACTTTTGTCTGAAAATTTTTTTCGAAAAATGCATACTTTTTGAATTATTAATTTTTTTATAAAAAAAATCGACAGTTGTAGACGCTTATAAATTATTTTTCTACGAGGATACCCTTAAAGATATGAAAAGGATTTCTGTTCTGTTGCCTTAGGTAATATCAGGTTTTTGAATGTATATTAAAAAAATTTTCATTTTATACAGGGTGTCCCACGACGAGTTAAAACTATCTGTACATGGCAAAATTTTTACGTTTGGGCCCGTAACTTTGTTATTTTAAATAGAACACCCTATATATTAATATATTTTTGAAATGTACGTGAAATTTCAGTATACTTTTGTCTGAAAATTTTTTTCGAAAAATGCATACTTTTTGAATTATTAATTTTTTTATAAAAAAAATCGACAGTTGTAGACGCTTATAAATTATTTTTTTACGAGGATACCCTTGAAGATATGAAAATGATTTCTGTTCTGTTGCCTTAGGTAATATCAGGTTTTTGAATGTATATTAAAAAAATTTTCATTTTATACAGGGTGTCCCACGACGAGTTGAAACTATCTGTATATGGCAAAATTTTTACGTTTGGGCCCGTAACTTTGTTATTTTAAATAGAACACCCTATATATTAATATATTTTTGAAATATACGGGAAATTTCAGTATACTTTTGTCTGAAAACTTTTTTCGAAAAATGCATACTTTTTGAGTTATTGATTTTTTTTGTAAAAAATTTCACCCTTGCAGACCTTTACAAATGATTTTTTTACGATGATACTCTTAAAGATACCAGAATGGTTTCTATTCGGTTACTTTTAACAAGGTTAGACGTATTTGAATCTATGTTGAAATTTTTTTATTTCCATACAGGGTGTGTACAAAAAGTGTGCAAAGTTTAACTTTATAAATATTTAATTTTTTTATTTTTTTAATTAGAACCACCCGGTTTTTTCTATTTAAAATGCATTTAGGGGTGAAAAATAAGGCAAATTTATGTATACTTTCCTATACCTAGATGAATGCATTAAAATAGAAAAAACCGGGTGGTTCTATTTAAAAAAAATAAAGAAATTTGATATTTATGTCAAGTTAAACTTTGAACACTTTTTGTACACACCCTGTATGAAAAGAAAAATTTTTCAACATAGATTCAAATACGTCTGACTTTGCTAAAAGCAACTGAATAGGAACCATTTTCATATCTTTAAGGGTATCATCGTAAAAAAATAATTTACTAAGGGTAAATTTTTTTACAAAAAAATTAATAACTCAACAATTATGCCGTTTTCGAAAAAAGTTTTTAGACAAAAGTATACTAAAATTTTACGTAGATTTCAAAAATGTATTAATATATAGGGTGTTCTATTTAAAATAACAAAGTTACAGGCCAAAACGTAAAAATTTTGCCATATACAGATAGTTTTGACTCGTTGTGGGACACCCTGTATAATTTATAATTTTCATACTAAAATCAACGTTTGTTTTTTGTTGTAAAAACTTGTAAAAACTTAAATACGATTTTGTTTGAAGTATACATGGGATAATATAGAGCTCCAACTATCGAAATTTTTCCCCGCGAAATATTTTCCAGCTCTACAGGTCTTCTAGACCTTTGGCTTCAATTTTCTTCACTTTCCACTAAATCTTTCCTGACTCATTCATATCCCTGTAAATCGTCAGTCTCTGAAGACGATAACTTGGTTATCGAAACGCGCGTTAATAATCGTGAGTGTTGGTGTAGTGGTTGTTTAAATAGTGTGTTCACTATAAACAAATTTTTATGTTTTAGAAAAATGACCGATACCGATATTGCATCTAGTGACTATTCTTTAAAGAAGAAAGTCAGTTTAGACGTTGATGGACTGATTTCCAGTCCACTCTACGCAGAAACTAAATCTTATATAAGAGAAATTGATAGTATCCCCAAAGTTTCTCTGGTACAACTGAAAAATTGGATCAATCAAAATCGAGATATTGAAAACTGTTTATTAGGTAAGCGAATTTCAATCAAATCAAAATTCACTTGGAGTTTCTGGAAACGTCGATGATATTCGCACCGAAACAGTCTCCGAAGACGATAACTTGGTTATCGAAACGTACGTCAGACTGTGTATAATTTCAAGTGGTTGTGTTTTATATTTTTTAGACGACGATTTTTTGTACAGATTTCTTCGTGTTAGAAAATACAGTATACCGATGGCACAACAAACTCTTTTGAAATATTTGAATTTTCGACACAAATTTTGTCATATTTTATGCAATTTGGATTATACAGTTGGTAAAACCGACGAACTAATCACCGATGGGTGAGTTGGTATGAAGATGCGTTCTAAAAACAATAAGACATTTTTAATTTTTGTTTTAGGCACATTTTCGCCAGTCCGTTTCGAGATTGTAATGGAAGAAGAGTTATTTTATACAATTTTAGTAAGAATCACTTATTTTTTTTATTAAAACGCACTTCTAAAATCGAAATATTCATCATTTTAATGTCCAGTATTCGAAAATTGAGTAAAATCCAGCAGAAGTACTCGGTCTGACATAGAGATGGCGGTAGTCGCTTGACAAATATACAAATTTGGAAACGCCACGATGTTTATTATTCATTTGACAACGTTTCTAGTGAATTTGTAAACTTTGGTCATCGTTATTTCATACAATATTTTTATTTGAAAGGCCTTACTCCAACTAATATCAAAGCTGAACTAGATTTTACTTTGGGTTGATAAAATATGGCGTAGCAAAGTTTAGACGAGACCGTACGACCTTCGAAGACCAAATCCACTGGATAATCGTCGATTTAAATGAATTTCTCTACCAGAAAATTGTTCCCTCGGCTAGGTTAGATTAGGTTAGGTCCTTTACAACCCAAACGATCCATTTCTGCCCCTTTTCTTGCTGTGGTATTGGAGATTCTCGGATCCATCTTAGTTTGAAGGATTTGACTTAAACCTTGACCAGTTTATGGAGTTTCTACATGACCCGGGAATATTTTCGTTGGTTTTTTTAAAACAAATTTGCGTTTCTAATATTTCATTAACTATATTTTGATTTTACTTTTTAGAAAATATGGATTTATCGAGAATTACGAGTCTAGATATTCAAAGAGCGGGTATAATAACTTTCGAAACGTTAATAGACGCCGAAGAAACCCAAATTATGGGCGTAACTCACGTATTATGTACAGAGGGCGTCGGACCATCATATGTTCCTTTATTTTTGACCAACGATTTCGGTTATTTATTAAAATGGGGCGAGGTATCGAATGCTGTTCTTCAAAAGAGAAAACAACTACTTTCCTGGCTAATATCGACGTTATAACTTCTAATCAGTTTGGGGGGTGTTAATATTGACAAAAATGTCGATTAACATCGCGTTTTTCGGAGGAGATGTAATGCAATATTCGTCGGGGTATTAGCCAGGAAAGTAGTCGTTTTCTCTTTTATACTTTTTGTTAAAACACCGCGGATATTAATTTTCGAATCTATTATTGTATTTTGTTTTATTTTAGCAATCTTTTCCTATGAGACACGCCGAGTTTTCTATAATGAACACCTCGCGTTCAGTCAAATACATTTATGAAATGTCTAAATTGTTATTAAGTCCTAAATTGAGCGAACGACTTGTCGTAAGTATATTATTGTGTTTTTGAGACAAGATTTTTTTGGAAAAATATCAAAATTTGAATTTAAAAAGTGTATTTCGAGTGACAAGCGTTTAAATCGGGAGCTTTTCAACGGCATTAAGCAATTATGACACCCGACTTTGGTTTGTATAGTTAAAATCGTTATTTCAGCGATATTTTCGGTTTCAGTTGTACGATTCCTTCGAAGATATTAAAAAAAAGTTGGGTACGAAATGTTTGCCTCTGGAAATGGGCGGCGAAGTTCCTCAAGAAGAAATGATCGCTTTATTCAAAGAAGAACTAGCCGAAAAAAGGGACAGGCTGTTATCGTTCGATAAAATGAAGCTTCTCGACGACAAAGGCATTATAACTAGGAAAAACAAAGTCGATTTTAGTGAAAACGGAAGTTTAGACGGTAGTTTTCGTAAACTAGACATCGATTGAAATGTTACAAATGTAATAAATTTTTTCCGCCAATTATATCAAGTATTCAAACTTCTTTCACTTTCCATTCCGAGTTTCTAAGCCCAAAATAGCCGACGATACCCGCCCCCCAATATCCGATTTCCTAATAAACTGGAAAAAGCCGATTTTTGTAGTTTCCAGCTCTGCAGAGGAGCAACTCCTGTGTCAGGGCCAATTCCAATGAATCTTCCTTACTAATTGGGAATCACAAATCGTTCCATGGAATTAACCATTTTAATTAAATATTTACGTAACTTTTCATCGATTTCTTTCATTTTTTTTTACGTGAAAAATAATATCGAAACACCACTCAAACTTTTTTATTCATATTTACCCAATAACGAAACTTTATTTTATATCAGTGTCAGATTTATGTGAAACTTCGACAGATGATATTAAAAACATTGCGATAACTAACAATCAATATAATCAACGCGGAGAAACTCATCAATCCACCCTCGTATATAAGCAAATGTAAAATATCCTTTCGGTATCGACGTGTAATAGCTGAAATTTTGTGTTTTACTCGCTCGTAAAGTTTTTCTTGGAAATCTTGTTGATCCACCCGCGGAAATTTGAGATCTCATTAAGACGTTAGAGTTGGCAACACTGCATTTTCAAATACCAACGTTCTACAAATAATAAAACTTCCATCTTATTTACCTGATTTCGCCATGCGTTATTTTTGATTATAATTTAACTTTGAGAAAAAAATTACGCGGTTAATATTTAATAAAAAAGTTATATCTCGAAATATACGAGGTCTGATTATAAAATAACGAGACTTATAGTATTCTCAATCTCAAATTTCTGTTTTGTTGTTCTAAATTGTTGCAAGAGGTCTATGGGGATAATTCTCTACCTCGTGCGAGTGTTTTTGAGTGGTGTAACCGCTTTAGCGAGCGCCGAGAGAGCAAATCAAAATTCGAGTCAATTTCGATCGTTTTTTTCGATATTAACGGTATCGTTTCGACCGAATGGGTTCCAGAGGGTCAGACTGTCAACCGGACTTACTATTTGTCACTTTTGGCAACACTGCGAGAACGCAGTTCGTGAAAAACGGCCCGAGTTGTGGAAGAACGACTCGTGGATTTTGCACCAGGACAACGCACCTGCTCGAACACCAGATTTGGCAACGTGTGACTTTTTTCTGTTTTCGAAGATAAAATATACTTTCGAAGGGAATCCGATTTGAGTCTATGGAAGCGCGGTAAATCAGAACTCCTGAAGATCCTCGCCGAAGAAGACTTTCAATACTGCTTAGATCGATGGAAAGAAAACGTATGGAAAGGTGTTTGGCGAGGGAAAGGTTAGAAAAAGGTCTGCCTTAGAAGGGAATCCGATTTGAGTCGATGGAAGCGCGGTAAATCAGAACTCCTGAAGATCCTCGCCGAAGAAGACTTCCAGCACTGCTTAGATCGATGGAAAAAACGCTTGGAAAAGTGTATGGCGAGGGAAAGGTTAGAAAAAGGTCTGCCTTAAAAGGGAACCCGATTTGAGTCGATGGAAGCGCGGTAAATCAGAACTCCTGAAGATCCTCGCCGAAGAAGACTTCCAGCACTGCTTAAATCGATGGAAAAAAAGATTGGAAAAGTGTGTGGCGAGGGAAAGGTTAGAAAAAGGTCTGCCTTGAAAGGGAAACCGATTTGAGTCGATGGAAGCGCGGTAAATCAGAACTCCTGAAGATCCTCGCCGAAGAAGACTTCCAGCACTGCTTAAATCGATGGAAAAAAAGATTGGAAAAGTGTGTGGCGAGGGAAAGGTTAGAAAAAGGTCTGCCTTGAAAGGGAAACCGATTTGAGTCGATGGAAGCGCGGTAAATCAGAACTCCTGAAGATCCTCGCCGAAGAAGACTTCCAGCACTGCTTAAATCGATGGAAAAAACGATTGGAAAAGTGTGTGGCGAGGGAAAGGTTAGAAAAAGGTCTGCCTTAAAAGGGAACCCGATTTGAGCCGATGGAAGCGCGGTAAATCAGAACTCCTGAAGATCCTCGCCGAAGAAGACTTCCAGCACTGCTTAAATCGATGGAAAAAACGATTGGAAAAGTGTGTGGCGAGGGAAAGGTTAGAAAAAGGTCTGCCTTAAAAGGGAAACCGATTTGAGCCGATGGAAGCGCGGTAAACCAGAACTCCTGAAGATCCTCGCCGAAGAAGACTTCCAGCACTGCTTAAATCGATGGAAAAAACGATTGGAAAAGTGTGTGGCGAGGGAAAGGTTAGAAAAAGGTCTGCCTTAGAAGGGAATCCGATTTGAGTCGATGGAAGCGCGGTAAATCAGAACTCCTGAAGATCCTCGCCGAAGAAGACTTCCAGCACTGCTTAGATCGATGGAAAAAACGCTTGGAAAAGTGTATGGCGAGGGAAAGGTTAGAAAAAGGTCTGCCTTAAAAGGGAACCCGATTTGAGTCGATGGAAGCGCGGTAAATCAGAACTCCTGAAGATCCTCGCCGAAGAAGACTTCCAGCACTGCTTAAATCGATGGACAAAACGCACGGAGAGATGTGTGGCGAAGGGAGGGGAGTTTATTGAAGAGGAGAATTCGAATATAGAACAATTTTTTATAATAAAACCTTTTTTCGTAACTAGTATCGTTATTTAATAGCCAGACCTCGTATAATAAATAATTTTGCTCACCCGTTATATAATTTTACGCAAAAGCTTTCTAAAATTATGATTATTGAAAAAGCAAACATCGATTCCTTGTGTAGATAAATATTATGATATAAACTCATAATATATTTCGTGAATATTCAGTTTACAACATGACAGAAATGACGTCCGGAAAGGTGAGTTTACTTTTTAGAAAAAAAAAATTATCTATCTTTAAATCAGTGTACCGATTAAATTCACTCCTAAAAGGGGTAAAAATTATAATCACCTAACCTATCAATATTTAGTTTTATCATCTGTCAGTTATAAAAAAGAAGAAAATTGATAAAAAAGAAGATGAATTCATCACTGGATGTTTCATGGTGCTATTGTTCGAAACAGCCACCACAGAATGTAAATTTTCGTGCATAGAAAACTAAATTTTTGAACTCAATTATTGAATTATTAATCAAATCAATAAAAAAAAGAGATACGTTGTTTGAAAAACGATTTAATATACTTTAATATGAGTGTGAGAATTGTCGTGTTTAATCGCCATTTTGTTTAGCAGATTTAAATTTAAATTTTCAGATTCTCGTTTTGGTGATTGCGTTACTTGTATTATTGAAATCAGGATTTGGACAAGCGCCGAAAGATATCGATTCATCAGTTTCCCTACAAGAGAATCAACAAGATGAAATACTGGAAACTGCTTACAGGAATTTCCGACCGATTTTCCTTTACAGAAGAAGGATTTCCCAAAGGAATAATAGAAATAGAAATGGAAAATAAAGTAGATTAAGAATTATGTTTTGTTTTATTTCTCACTTAAATTACATTCGACATTATTGTAACAGATGAGGAAACAGTGAAAAGTCACAAGTAGGTACGTCGGGGTTATATGATGGTCGATCGAAAACTTTGAAGGTTTGAAACTCATTGAACGGACCTCGTACATATCGAAAACCTTCGAAATGTGTTAATTGTTTGTATAAATTCATGAATTTAAGAGAATTTACTGTTAAAACAAACACATTTTTTAACATTCGTTGCATTCATTGTTTGGTAATTTAGCAATTTAATGCGCAGTTATATACGGGATGGCCAAAACATCTGAGGGTTATAAGAACGATTTTTCCAACGATATTTCCGAAAATAAAACATTCGATGTAATGAAATATGATAAACAAGCAGTATTATCTTACATCTGGTATATAAGAACGTGTTCTGCGCGATCTTTCCATGAAAAACGCGGTCTAAAATAGCGCGCTATTTGATTTGAATAACAATAAATTATAATAGAGTGTGTGTAAGTTTTGTGCTATGGGAAAGTTGTTTTTAACTCAAAAAATAACGAGACATTTTGTAAATAGAAAAAAGTAGTGGGGAAAACTACATTAGCTCCAAGTGAAAAACTGGCGCAGTCAGTAGAACTTTTTATGATAATGTATAACAATTTCGGTTTAAATATTACAAAAAACGTTGATATAATTAGTTTAATTGATTTTTTTACTAAATCCTGTGACGTGTAGTACCGGCTTAAGCTTCCGGACTCGCTCCGATTATCATCCGTTCGTTGGAAAGTGAATATTGACGCAAAACGTTCGACGTATCGTGTAGTACCGGCTTAATTTTGATCTTAATCAGATTTATCAGCCGATTGCGGTTCCTAATCACAATTTCCGAACGCCGTCTTCGATTTTTTGATTGATATACTGTTGAACTGTTATAGAATTTTTGATTTTACTCATAATTAGTTATTGATATTTATTTAAACGTAATATATTTTCATAAATACTAATTTCTTCTTTATTTTTAACACTTTTAGGGAAAAAAAACGGCTCCAAGTGAAAAACTGGCGCAGTCAGTAGAACTTTTTATGATAATGTATAACAATTTCGGTTTAAATATTAAAAAAAACGTTGATATAATTAGTTTAACTGATTTTTTTACTAAATCCTGTGATGTGTAGTACCGGTTTAAGCTTCTGGACTCGCTCCGATTATCATCCGTTCGTTGGAAAGTGAATATTGACGCAAAACGTTCGACGTATCGTGTAGTACCGGCTTAATTTTGATCTTAATCAGATTTATCAGCTGATTGCAGTTCCTAATCACAATTTCCGAACGTCGTCTTCGATTTTTTGATTGATATACTGTTGAACTGTTATAGAATTTTTGATTTTACTCATAATTGTTTATTGATATTTATTTAAACGTAATATTTTTTTATAAATACTAATTTCTTCTTTATTTTTAACACTTTTAGGGAAAAAAAACGGCTCCAAGTGAAAAACTGGCGCAGTCAGTAGAACTTTTTATGAAAATGTATAACAATTTCGGTTTAAATATTAAAAAAAACGTTGATATAATTAGTTTAACTGATTTTTTTACTTAATCCTGTGATGTGTAGTACCGGTTTAAGCTTCTGGACTCGCTCCGATTATCATCCGTTCGTTGGAAAGTGAATATTGACGCAAAACGTTCGACGTATCGTGTAGTACCGGCTTAATTTTGATCTTAATCAGATTTATCAGCCGATTGCGGTTCCTAATCACAATTTCCGAACGCCGTCTTCGATTTTTTGATTGATATACTGTTGAACTGTTATAGAATTTTTGATTTTACTCATAATTAGTTATTGATATTTATTTAAACGTAATATATTTTCATAAATACTAATTTCTTCTTTATTTTTAACACTTTTAGGGAAAAAAAACGGCTCCAAGTGAAAAACTGGCGCAGTCAGTAGAACTTTTTATGATAATGTATAACAATTTCGGTTTAAATATTAAAAAAAACGTTGATATAATTAGTTTAACTGATTTTTTTACTTAATCCTGTGATGTGTAGTACCGGTTTAAGCTTCTGGACTCGCTCCGATTATCATCCGTTCGTTGGAAAGTGAATATTGACGCAAAACGTTCGACGTATCGTGTAGTACCGGCTTAATTTTGATCTTAATCAGATTTATCAGCCGATTGCGGTTCCTAATCACAATTTCCGAACGTCGTCTTCGATTTTTTGATTGATATACTGTTGAACTGTTATAGAATTTTTGATTTTACTCATAATTAGTTATTGATATTTATTTAAACGTAATATATTTTCATAAATACTAATTTCTTCTTTATTTTTAACACTTTTAGGGAAAAAAACGGCTCCAAGTGAAAAACTGGCGCAGTCAGTAGAACTTTTTATGATAATGTATAACAATTTCGGTTTAAATATTAAAAAAAACGTTGATATAATTAGTTTAACTGATTTTTTTACTAAATCCTGTGATGTGTAGTACCGGTTTAAGCTTCTGGACTCGCTCCGATTATCATCCGTTCGTTGGAAAGTGAATATTGACGCAAAACGTTCGACGTATCGTGTAGTACCGGCTTAATTATGATCTTAATCACATTTATCAGCCGATTGCGGTTCCTAATTACAATTTCCGAACGCCGTATTCGATTTTTTGATTGATATACTGTTGAACTGTTATAGAATTTTTGATTTTACTCATAATTGTTTATTGATATTTATTTAAACGTAATATTTTTTTATAAATACTAATTTCTTCTTTATTTTTAACACTTTTAGGGAAAAAAACGGCTCCAAGTGAAAAACTGGCGCAGTCAGTAGAACTTTTTATGAAAATGTATAACAATTTCGGTTTAAATATTAAAAAAAACGTTGATATAATTAGTTTAACTGATTTTTTTACTAAATCCTGTGATGTGTAGTACCGGTTTAAGCTTCTGGACTCGCTCCGATTATCATCCGTTCGTTGGAAAGTGAATATTGACGCAAAACGTTCGACGTATCGTGTAGTACCGGCTTAATTTTGATCTTAATCAGATTTATCAGCCGATTGCGGTTCCTAATCACAATTTCCGAACGCCGTCTTCGATTTTTTGATTGATATACTGTTGAACTGTTATAGAATTTTTGATTTTACTCATAATTAGTTATTGATATTTATTTAAACGTAATATATTTTCATAAATACTAATTTCTTCTTTATTTTTAACACTTTTAGGGAAAAAAACGGCTCCAAGTGAAAAACTGGCGCAGTCAGTAGAACTTTTTATGATAATGTATAACAATTTCGGTTTAAATATTAAAAAAAACGTTGATATAATTAGTTTAACTGATTTTTTTACTTAATCCTGTGATGTGTAGTACCGGTTTAAGCTTCTGGACTCGCTCCGATTATCATCCGTTCGTTGGAAAGTGAATATTGACGCAAAACGTTCGACGTATCGTGTAGTACCGGCTTAATTTTGATCTTAATCAGATTTATCAGCCGATTGCGGTTCCTAATCACAATTTCCGAACGTCGTCTTCGATTTTTTGATTGATATACTGTTGAACTGTTATAGAATTTTTGATTTTACTCATAATTAGTTATTGATATTTATTTAAACGTAATATATTTTCATAAATACTAATTTCTTCTTTATTTTTAACACTTTTAGGGAAAAAAACGGCTCCAAGTGAAAAACTGGCGCAGTCAGTAGAACTTTTTATGATAATGTATAACAATTTCGGTTTAAATATTAAAAAAAACGTTGATATAATTAGTTTAACTGATTTTTTTACTTAATCCTGTGATGTGTAGTACCGGTTTAAGCTTCTGGACTCGCTCCGATTATCATCCGTTCGTTGGAAAGTGAATATTGACGCAAAACGTTCGACGTATCGTGTAGTACCGGCTTAATTATGATCTTAATCACATTTATCAGCCGATTGCGGTTCCTAATTACAATTTCCGAACGCCGTATTCGATTTTTTGATTGATATACTGTTGAACTGTTATAGAATTTTTGATTTTACTCATAATTGTTTATTGATATTTATTTAAACGTAATATATTTTCATAAATACTAATTTCTTCTTTATTTTTAACACTTTTAGGGAAAAAAACGGCTCCAAGTGAAAAACTGGCGCAGTCAGTAGAACTTTTTATGATAATGTATAACAATTTCGGTTTAAATATTAAAAAAAACGTTGATATAATTAGTTTAACTGATTTTTTTACTAAATCCTGTGATGTGTAGTACCGGTTTAAGCTTCTGGACTCGCTCCGATTATCATCCGTTCGTTGGAAAGTGAATATTGACGCAAAACGTTCGACGTATCGTGTAGTACCGGCTTAATTTTGATCTTAATCAGATTTATCAGCTGATTGCAGTTCCTAATCACAATTTCCGAACGTCGTCTTCGATTTTTTGATTGATATACTGTTGAACTGTTATAGAATTTTTGATTTTACTCATAATTGTTTATTGATATTTATTTAAACGTAATATTTTTTTATAAATACTAATTTCTTCTTTATTTTTAACACTTTTAGGGAAAAAAAAACGGCTCCAAGTGAAAAACTGGCGCAGTCAGTAGAACTTTTTATGAAAATGTATAACAATTTCGGTTTAAATATTAAAAAAAACGTTGATATAATTAGTTTAACTGATTTTTTTACTAAATCCTGTGACGTGTAGTACCGGCTTAAGCTACAAGACTCGCTCCGATTATCATCCGTTCGCTGGAAAGTGAATATTGATGCAAAACGTTGAACGTATCGTGTAGTACCGGCTTAATTTTGATCTTAATCAGATTTATCAGCCGATTGCGGTTCCTAATCACAATTTCCGAACGCCGTCTTCGATTTTTTGATTGATTTTCGATTTTACTCATAATTGTGTATCGATATTTATTTAAACGTAATATATTTTTATAAATATTAATTTCTTTTTTATTTTTAAAACTTTTAGGAAAAAACGGCTCCAAGCGAAAAACTGGCGCAGTCAGTAGAACTTTTTATGATAATGTATAACAATTTCGGTATACGAGAACGTGCTCTGCGCGATCTTTCCTGAAAAACGCGGTCTAAAATAGCGCGCTATTTGATTTGAATAACAATAAATTATAATAGAGTGTGTGTAAGTTTTGTGCTATGGGAAAGTTGTTTTTAACTCAAAAAATAACAACACATTTTGTAAATATAAAAAAATAGTGGGGAAAACTACATTAGATTGTGGTTGTTACCAAAAGATACAAGTTTTTGGTAAGGATAAATCTTAAACTGAAATAGGGGTGAGTGATTAAGTTAAAAATATTAATAGCGCCCAATTGACAGACAATTTATTATGTACCGTAGTTTTTTTACCGTTAAATATAATAAAAAAACGTTATTTTCGTTAAACAGACGAAGACCCAGCGAAAATTTGTTTATGACACATCGATTTACGGTTAAATATCTACACCTCATTGCGAATTTTGCATGTAGATTTACCGGTGATTAATTTTTGTTGATTTTGAATTTTTTTACGACTAAACGCCTACAAAAACATCCAGGTACCGAGAATATTAATTAAAACTGTTTTTCTTTCGTAACGTATATAAGTGATAGAGCAATTACTTTTCAAGTATAGAATTGTTTTTGTTGAAGAAGTTAACACAACTCCAAATATGCTAAAAGTAAGTCGTTTCTATTTATTTTCTTTAATAATTTCATAAATTTGAGCAATTTTATGTACCAGATACGAAAACAGAAATCGTCTTTGTCGAAATTGATCCATAATTCATGGATCAAGATCCAAGAAAGAAATTAGTACTTTGGATCGATTTTTTTTACGTTCCGGATCGTTTGTAATGATTTTAAGCAGATTTGTCGATCGAACAGACTTCAAACTAATCAAACGTCCATTGTATTGTCCACATTTCGTCCCTTGCGATGTCTGGTCGCTTCGAAAACTTGTATGGGAATTTGGCAAACCCCAATTGTGATCTTAAACCGTTCTATGTAGACTAAACGATAATTTAAAAGAGAAAAAAATATTTTTTAAAAAATTTAACCGATTGACGTTTTATTTTCAGATTTGTTTGGCGTTTTTCACAATTATATGTTGTATTTCCGTGGTTTTCTCGCTTTCCGGACCGGATATACGAAATACAGTTTTGTCGAACGTACAACAAAATCTAAAATCAACGAACGATATAAAAGAACCCACTACAAGTATTAATGATGGAAACGAAGATATCGATACCGCGGATACGATTGTTTTCAGGCCCCTTTTTGTTTATAGACAAAACACGGCCCGAAGATATCGAGTACAAAATGCAAACAGAAGATATTATCGACCGTATTATTAATAATTTACTTAAAACGTTTCTAAAGCCGGTACTATACGATACGTAGAATGCTTCCAAAGTTGAACGGACGCATCCCGTGGTCGTAGTGCGCGTGTTTTTCACGGAAAGTTAGAACGAAGCTGGTACCAACACTTCTGGTATCTACATGCAATTCTTGTGTCGTCTTGCGCGAGAATGCCACGTGTTTTGTATAAAAAATCAAAGTTGCCAACGTGTGGTACCGGCTTAAGCTTCCGGACTCGCTCCGATTATCATCCGTTCGTTGGAAAGTGAATGTTGACGCAAAACGTTCGACGTATCGTGTAGTACCGGCTTAATTATGATCTTAATCACATTTATCAGCCGATTGCGGTTCCTAATCACAATTTCCGAACGCCGTCTTCGATTTTTTGATTGATATACAGTTGAACTGTTATAGAATTTTTGATTTTACTCATAATTAGTTATTGATATTTATTTAAACGTAATATATTTTCATAAATACTAATTTCTTCTTTATTTTTAAAACTTTTAGGGAAAAAAATGGCTCCAAGTGAAAAACTGGCGCAGTCAGTAGAACTTTTTTGATAATTTATAACAATTTCGGTTTAAATATTAAAAAAAACGTTGATATAATTAGTTTAACTGATTATTTTACTAAATCCTGTGACGTGTAGTACCGGCTTAAGCTTCCAGACTCGCTCCGATTATTACCCTTTCGCTGGAAAGTGAATGTTGACGCAAAACGTTGAACGTATCGTGTAGTACCGGCTTAATTTTGATTTTAATTAGATTTATCAGCCGATTGCGGTTCCTAATCACAATTTCCGAACGCCGTCTTCGATTTTTTGATTGATATACTGTTGAACTGTTATAGAATTTTTGATTTTACTCATAATTAGTTATTGATATTTATTTAAACGTAATATATTTTCATAAATACTTATTTCTTCTTTATTTTCAAAACTTTTAGGAAAAAAACGGCTCCAAGCGAAAAACTGGCGCAGTCAGTAGAACTTTTTATGAAAATGTTTAACAATTTCGGTTTAAATATTAAAAAAAACGTTGATTTAATTAGTTTAACTGATTTTTTTACTAAATCCTGTGACGTGTAGTACCGGCTTAAGCTTCCGGACTCGCTCCGAT
Organism: Diorhabda sublineata; assembly: GCF_026230105.1. Classification (NCBI taxonomy): domain Eukaryota; kingdom Metazoa; phylum Arthropoda; class Insecta; order Coleoptera; family Chrysomelidae; genus Diorhabda; species Diorhabda sublineata. The sequence continues at coordinate 662,876 of NC_079481.1, forward strand.
TATCATCCGTTCGTTGGAAAGTGAATATTGACGCAAAACGTTCGACGTATCGTGTAGTACCGGCTTAATTTTGATCTTAATCAGATTTATCAGCCGATTGCGGTTCCTAATCACAATTTCCGAACGCCGTCTTCGATTTTTTGATTGATATACTGTTGAACTGTTATAGAATTTTTGATTTTACTCATAATTAGTTATTGATATTTATTTAAACGTAATATATTTTCATAAATACTAATTTCTTCTTTATTTTTAACACTTTTAGGGAAAAAAACGGCTCCAAGTGAAAAACTGGCGCAGTCAGTAGAACTTTTTATGATAATGTATAACAATTTCGGTTTAAATATTAAAAAAAACGTTGATATAATTAGTTTAACTGATTTTTTTACTAAATCCTGTGATGTGTAGTACCGGTTTAAGCTTCTGGACTCGCTCCGATTATCATCCGTTCGTTGGAAAGTGAATATTGACGCAAAACGTTCGACGTATCGTGTAGTACCGGCTTAATTATGATCTTAATCACATTTATCAGCCGATTGCGGTTCCTAATCACAATTTCCGAACGTCGTTTTCGATTTTTTCATTTGATATACTGTTGAACTGTTATAGAATTTTTGATTTTACTCATAATTGTTTATTGATATTTATTTAAACGTAATATATTTTCATAAATACTAATTTCTTCTTTATTTTTAACACTTTTAGGGAAAAAAAACGGCTCCAAGTGAAAAACTGGCGCAGTCAGTAGAACTTTTTATGAAAATGTTTAACAATTTCGGTTTAAATATTACAAAAAACGTTGATATAATTAGTTTAATTGATTTTTTTACTAAATCCTGTGACGTGTAGTACCGGCTTAAGCTTCCAGACTCGCTCCGATTATTACCCGTTCGCTGGAAAGTGAATGTTGACGCAAAACGTTGAACGTATCGTGTAGTACCGGCTTAATTTTGATCTTAATCAGATTTATCAGCCGATTGCGGTTCCTAATCACAATTTTCGAATTTTTTGATTGATATATTGTTGAACTATTATAGAATTTTTGATTTTACTCATAATTAGTTATTGATATTTATTTAAACGTAATATATTTTTATAAATACTAATTTCTTCTTTATTTTTAACACTTTTAGGAAAAAAACAGCTCCAAGTGAAAAACTGGCGCAGTCAGTAGAACTTTTTATTAAAATGTATAACAATTTCGGTTTAAATATTAAAAAAAACGTTGATTTAATCAGTTTAACTGATTATTTCACTAAATATTGCGATTTATTAAAAGAAAACTACGATTTGATTTGCTAATTAGCAGTTTTCCCTTTTTATACAATTTGCGTCTGTTATAATCGCAATTTTAATAAAAAAACTAAATTATTAACTGTTTTTATTCACTTCTAAAATACATTTCCATTAAAAACAACATTCCAATCACCAAAATCAGAAGCTATTAATACTTGTTATAAAAAAAAAATTGAACATAATCAAAATTCCGATACTAGATTTATTGAAATAAAAGTTTATTGACCTGTGATCATTTATTTGTTGATAATTATTGTTGAAACGGTTGAGAACAGTTATTCCAATCTATGACCTCTTTCACACGTTGTACGACCGGTTTTAAAACCGTATCGTTATGAGTCGAAATCGTGAAACAAGGTACTAATTTATTTTCAGCTTTACCCAAGAAATTCTTAACGTAGATGGGTACTTTGTGTCCAATGTTGCCATCGTTAACTAAAAATACATAATTTTTCGAGTTAAAAACCTATAAATTATTCGAAAATGAAAGATAACACAATATTTGTAAGCCGGAGCGATATTTGGTCTTCGAAGGTCGTCCGGTCTCGTCTAAACTTTGCTACGCAATATTTTACTGTTTACAACGAACTAGCAATCTCGTCCTGAGTAGAATCTAGTTCGGTTTAAGTGAAAAAAAAATTGTTTTACCTAAAATTCCTATGGTCAATTGTTCTCCAAGGAATTCTCCATTGCAGGTACAATTCTCCCAGCCTCTCCCTTCGTAAATAGTACCGTCTTGATCGACGATGAAATTATAAAGTATATCTGGTTCTTTTAGCTCATTCATATGCCGATTCTGGATCACCCTGACGCAGCTAGAATAGTAGTAGTTTCCCCCGCATACATTTCCATCAGACGCGTCGATTTCTATCAAAGAAACTTTTCGTAAAGGCAATTTCAATTTCACCATTTCCCTTGTTGGGTAAACGGTCGTCCATTTGCTTTTAACTATCAAGTGAAAATTCGATTTTTCATAACCTACGAACGATTTTATTTAAAGTAAACCGGTAGCTAGCTCCATCTGTTAAGTCATAACTTACCTAACCAAATCAACAGAGAAACCCCCACGAACAAACCAACAATCACCATCAAAATAAAAGTAACCAACCATATTTTATCGCAAATACTCCATATGGTATTGGATCTTGGTATTAACGGCGTGGATTCTTCTGTACGATCTTCGTCGGCGTTGGTATCGTTATCTAAACTTTCTTTAAGTTTATTAGCGCTTAAATTTATTGTGACGCTTTTAGGGGTTGTCGGATTTCGACTAGATTCCTTCGGGTCGATGTTACCACCCCGATTTGAACCATCGATTTTCGTAAGATACGATTTACCAACCGAATCGTTTTTACCAACAAGAATATCCGCTGGAGAAGAATCGTTACTCGAATAAAGTTTATTGTTCGGCGTTGTTTGCATAATTTCTGCCGATATTTTTTCCGTAGATACCCCTGAGGAAATAAGGATAATTATTTTAATCAAAGGACGTCGAGGTTTAACTTTCTAAACCAATCACCGATATAATACGACAGATTTTTGAACGAACCCTGTACGTTTTGTTAACAATATTTCTCGTTTCAACTTGCCCCTATATTCCCCATATCCATGGCTATCTGATATACATCTGACAACATCGCAATACTTCGAAATTGCCATTTTATTAACAGTTTTTGAAATAATCTGTATTCCAATTTATTGGGACAACCTTTATATAATGAGGTTCGTAACCTCGGTTATTAACATCGAGACTGATTATATTTTTTACCTACGGTATTTGAAATGAAAATAAAAGTTAATCAACGCTGATAATATAATCGAATGTAAAGGATAATCGTTAAATTTATTTATAATTAAAACACTGGGGGGAAACAGTGTTAATAAGGGGGTCGGACAAATTAACAAACAAATAATTTATGGATAAGATAGGTGGTGATTTCCTTTACGATTAGATCTATTAAACAAAGTAAATTTTATTTATAATTAAACGTCGTAACAGATAAATAATACGGGGTATTATCAAAAAATATTATTCCTTTAAAAAAAAAAAACGGTAATTATACATTTGGTTTTTTGGCTCTAGAAAATCGAAAAATGGATGGATTTTGATGATCTTGGTCTCAAAATGTTCCATTTTACGGCGGGTTTATAAAAAAAATTAGTAGAAATAGCTGGAATGAAAATTTCTCATAGTTTTTTCAGTTTTTATAGCTTAAAATGAAATCGATGAAAAACAATCAATTTTCGTGAATAGTTTCGTACTATATTCTTCAATGTTAATAGTTTTTGGACCATTAAAAATCGAAAAATAGATAAATTTTATAATTTTGGTCTCAAAATATTCCATTTTACCACGAATTTATGAAAAACACGGGGGTAGTGGCTGAATTTGCGGTTATTAATAGTTTTAAACCTTAAATAGTAGAAAAACTTTTTATTTTTTTTTTCAAAATACTCATTTTTTTATGTAAATTGCGAAAAAAAAATATACGAACTTGATTCCACGACGTCAGAAACAGTTACGAAGGATTATATGTAGAATGTCATTTTTTTTGCATTTAAAGTCATGAAACTGTAGAAAATATTTATTTTTTTCAATTTTCGTATTTTTTTTATAAATCCGCCGTAAAATGGAACATTTTGAGACCAAGGTCATTGAAATCCGTCCATTTTTTGATTTTCTAGAGCCAACCTAACCTAACCTAACCTAACCTAACTTAACCAAAAAACCAGGTAACCGCGAAAGTGTATAATTACCGAAAAAACTCTTGATATTTCTATTAATACATAATTTAATTAATCGTATTCAATCTGTGGTACGAGGTTGGTTCTAAAATTATCTAGTTTGACCTAAAGATGGCGGTAATTGCTTGTATACTGCATATGTTTAAAGTATTTGTTTGGTAGATTCTAATTTGGTTGAGATTGCTTCAATAAAAACCGTTCCATCTACAGGAATTGGTTTTTGGGGATATTCGTGAGGTAATTTTCGGGAAAACGATTTCATTTGATTAAGAAGAAAGTATTGTTTGCACCAGCTTTAATATCCGTTATTGCAATGGCCAAAATTAACGAATTAAATCTATCCCATGCGCCTTTTTCGCCAGATTTAGTCCCCTCGGAATATGTCCTGTTTTCTAGACTTGAAAAAACGCCGTAAAATGGAACATTTTGAGACCAAGATCATTAAAATCCGTCCATTTTTCGATTTTCTAGAGCCAACCTAACCTAACCTAACCAATAAACCAGGTGACCGCAAAAGTGTATAATTACCAAAAAAAAAAACGAATTGGGATTAAAAATAAATTGGTTTTTCACCTGAAGAATCAGTCGATATAACCAAAACACATGTTTTGGATCGGATTGTAATCCCAAGTGTTCAAACGAATACAAAAAATGTCTTATTGGAGATTATTTCGAAAAACTACAAAGTCTTATCTAATTATGAATATTTGTTGCAGCCCTCGTATAAATATATCGTGGTTAAAAGTAATTTTTAGTACAATAATAAAAATTAAACTTATAATAAATATGTTTCTTAGTTTTCCTTGTTTGTTTATTATTATTAAAAAAACTAGAAACGAATTTATTAATTATTAAGCCCAAAACTAGTTTAAACTAGATATAAACGAATGGGTATTACAACGTAAAAATCGATGGAAAAGAGGTTAAATCTGTCATGGAATAAAAAAGAAGAAGAAAAAAGCACCGTTAATAAATTATTATTATGTTTCTTAGCTTTGCTTCTTTGTTTATTATTATTAAAAAAACTAGAAACGAATTTATTAATTATTAAGCCCAAAACTAGTTTAAAATAGATATAAACGAATGGATATTACATGATGGAGTAGAGGTTAAATCTGTCATGGAATAAAAAAAGAAGAAGAAAAAAGCACCGTTAGTAAATTATTATTTTATGGTTAATATTTCACGACGTATTCTGATTTTTAACCATGGTACCATACAACTATGGGATCTTGGTATATATCTCCAAGTGATTAAAATGGTTTTTATAAAACTTCGAAGCATTCAAATATGAGTTTGGACATAAAAACAGACACACGTTTACATCACGTCTTCTTTATTGGAATATCTTTGACCACTGAACCGTTTTTTCAAGTCTAGAAAACAGGACATATTCCGAGGGGACTAAATCTGGCGGAAAAGGCGCTCGGGATAGATTTAATTCGTTAATTTTGGCCATTTCAATAACGGACGTTTAAGCTGGTGCAAACAATACTTTCTTCTTAATCAAATGAAATCGTTTTCCCGAAAATTACCTCACGAATATCACCAAAAACCAATTCCTGTAGATGGAACGGTTTTTATTGAAGCAATCTCAACCAAATTAGAATCTACCAAACAAATACTTTAAACATATGCAGTATACAAGCAATTACCGCCATCTTTAGGTCAAACTAGGTAATTTTAGAACCAACCTCGTACCACATATTGAATACAACTAATTAAATTATGTATTAATAGAAATATCAAGAGTTTTTTCGGTAATTATACACTTTCGCGGTCACCTGGTTTTTTGGTTAAGTTAGGTTAGGTTAGGTTAGGTTAGGTTGGCTCTAGAAAATCAAAAAATGGACGGATTTCAATGACCTTGGTCTCAAAATGTTCCATTTTACGGCGGATTTATAAAAAAAATACGAAAATTGAAAAAAATAAATATTTTCTACAGTTTCATGACTTTAAATGCAAAAAAAATAACTTTCTACATATAATCCTTCGTAACTGTTTCTGACGTCGTGGAATCAAGTTCGTATATTTTTTTTCTCGCAATTTACATAAAAAAATGAGTATTTTGAAAAAAAAATAAAAAGTTTTTCTACTATTTAAGGTTTAAAACTATTAAAAACCGCAAATTCAGCCACTACCCCCGTGTTTTTCATAAATTCGTGGTAAAATGGAATATTTTGAGACCAAAATTATAAAATTTATCTATTTTTCGATTTTTAATGGTCCAAAAACTATTAACATTGAAGAATATAGTACGAAACTATTTACGAAAATTGATTGTTTTTCATCGATTTCATTTTAAGCTATAAAAACTGAAAAAACTATGAGAAATTTTCATTCCGGCTATTTCTACTAATTTTTTTTATAAACCCGCCGTAAAATGGAACATTTTGAGACCAAGATCATCAAAATCCATCCATTTTTCGATTTTCTAGAGCCAAAAAACCAAATGTATAATTACCGTTTTTTCCACGAAAACCAATATTTAAAACGATATTTTTCATAATTCGATTTTATAAATACGCAAAACAACTTACCAATTGCGTCTGGTTTAGTCCGGTTATCAGTCATTTTTACCGTTTCTTCGATGTTAATAACAGCATCGTCAAATCTATCGTATTAAATTGATAAAGGAGTTAAAAAACTGTAATTAGGTAATTGACAAGCACGTCGTGGGGATTTCCTCCTACTAAAAAACCAATCTCATACTACGACTCACGTATAACTCGAAACAATTATAAATTTTGATACCAAATCACGTACAATCGTCTGTCTTACACTCGGACCGCACTATTTAAATTATGATAAAAGTTAGAGATATCAATTAATTAACAAAGGAAATGAAACGGTTGACAAAACGTTTAAATAAATATTATTTCAACGATGAATTATTATTTCACCTTTAGGCCGATGATTTGTTTACCGGGGGCGTTCGAAAGGATCACGGAAATCAATCGCGGAACGTTTTTGAACAGTCAAAACGTCGAATTGATGGTTCGCCCCTCGTATAATCATCATTCGACATAATCCGTAGTAAATTCGCTTCATTAGTTATTATTTTTTATTGAAATCAAGTTGATTTTTATCGATATAAAATCTAGTATTTACATGAATTTTATCTATTTTGAAAATATATACGAACCACGTTTAATTCCGATGTTTTCTGTATACTATTAAATCAGAACTTGTACTTAAATTTATTCCTTTCGTGTTTTGTTTTAATTTAATGAATTACGGCACGAAATTCAGGATGAAACGCGTCCTTTGCAGGACCGGTTTCATTGGAAAATTTATTCCGTTATAATAATCATTAAAAATAGAGAAAACATCGAAGAAATTTGAGGAAATAAAAGGAGAAAAGAAAAATGTAAAAGGAAAACATATTTTTTGTATCAAAATATGGAAAATTGAAAGCTCGGATTCAATCAAAAGGTTTAGAGCTATTTAGAGAAATTGAGCAGTATTAAATTCGATCATTTTGGGCCCCAGTGTCCCCTAGTCGGCATTAACGGACCCTCTAGTACCCCAACGAATCGCATGTACCCCAAAAGCTCTAAAACCGTAGGTCAGGTCATTTATATTCCCTTTTCAAAAAGAGAAGCGACCAGGACAAGGATTATTTGGTATCTAATGGCACTAGGTATCAATTTGATCCTTCAATTTAATATCATAATCATCCTTTGATTGTTATTACATCAATGAATCAAAAATGACTTGTAAAAACGCAGACTACAATCCGTAGTTCTCTATATATAAGATAAAAGCTGAAAGAAAACATATTTTTGAGCTCATCAATATAAATACGACTTTAATTTAACAAATTAATTGTCGAGAATAAAAATTTCGAATAGTTAGTATCGTTTAATAAAGTGAGATGCTTGATTTGCGAACCGGTTTTGTATCTAACTAACCTCTTCAGTACGATGATTCTTTCTAAGAGTCGTAGGTGGAGAAACGTCAGATCAAAACCGGTCCTGTTAGTGAGGAGGATCAGTTTTCCTCAATTTAAATTGGAATGTCATTTGGAAATCAATTCTTTAGTTTGCAGTATCTACTGACGATCTAAGAGAATTTAGTTGGGTTCGGTAATTCTTATCAATAATTTAATGTAGAATTTTATTTGAATTTTGATATAAACGGACACGCGAATGAGAAATTAGAGAAAATATTAATTGCGTGGTGGAGTTTAGTTTATAGTTAATCGCCGAACATAATGGCCGACGATGAGGAGTTTAACAAGGTAATACCTTTATTTTGCATTGCAAATTTTTATTATTGTAATAAAAACTGTAATTTGTAATAATTTTACCTGGCGAACTGCGAAAAGTATTCAAAAAATCAACATAATCCGTTGCTTTTAATTACTAATCCCTTTAGCTGCGAAAAATGACACCAAATAGTACAGGACGATGTCGAATTGAGGTTAGAAAAATAAAAGAACCCATCGATATATTAAAATGTATATTAACTGAAAAAAATAAATATTTCCTAGTCCTTGATTGGTTCATATTGAGCGAAATTATTGAGATCCATATCCACAATAATCAAAAAAATAGTTTACTAAGAGCGACCGTGCTAATTAAACACCAAAGTGTACTAATACTAATATATTTACTGAAGCAAATAAACATTTCACATTCCTCGATTGATTTATATTGAAAGAAACGATCGGGATTCATAGCTGTAGATGAAATTCGAATCCGCAACAATCAAAAAAGTGGTTAACGAAGAGCGACCGTGTTAATTAAACACCAAACTGTACTAATACTAATATATTTACTGAGGAAAATAAACATTTCTCATTCCTCGATTGATTTATATTGAAAGAAACGATCGGGATTCATAGCTGTAGATGAAATTCGAATCCGCAACAATCAAAAAAGACGTTAACGAAGAACGACCGTGTTAATTAAACACCAAACTGTACTAATACTAATATATTTACTGAGGAAAATAAACATTTCTCATTCCTCGATTGATTTATATTGAAAGAAACGATCGGGATTCATAGCTGTAGATGAAATTCGAATCCACAACAATCAAAAAAGTGGTTAACGAAGAGCGACCGTGTTAATTAAACACCAAACTGTACTAATACTAATATATTTACTGAGGAAAATAAACATTTCTCATTCCTCGATTGATTTATATTGAAAGAAACGATAGGGATTCATAGCTGTAGATGAAATTCGAATCCGCAACAATCAAAAAAGTCGTTAACGAAGAACGACCGTGTTAATTAAACACCAAACTGTACTAATACTAATATATTTACTGAGGAAAATAAACATTTCTCATTCCTCGATTGATTTATATTGAAAGAAACGATCGGGATTCATAGCTGTAGATGAAATTCGAATCCACAACAATCAAAAAAGTGGTTAACGAAGAGCGACCGTGCTAATTAAACACCAAAGTGTACTAATACTAATATATTTACTGAGGAAAATAAACATTTCTCATTCCTCGATTGATTTATATTGAAAGAAACGATCGGGATTCATAGCTGTAGATGAAATTCGAATCCACAACAATCAAAAAAGTGGTTAACGAAGAGCGACCGTGTTAATTAAACACCAAACTGTACTAATACTAATATATTTACTGAGGAAAATAAACATTTCTCATTCCTCGATTGATTTATATTGAAAGAAACGATAGGGATTCATAGCTGTAGATGAAATTCGAATCCGCAACAATCAAAAAAGTCGTTAACGAAGAACGACCGTGTTAATTAAACACCAAACTGTACTAATACTAATATATTTACTGAGGAAAATAAACATTTCTCATTCCTCGATTGATTTATATTGAAAGAAACGATCGGGATTCATAGCTGTAGATGAAATTCGAATCCACAACAATCAAAAAAGTGGTTAACGAAGAGCGACCGTGCTAATTAAACACCAAAGTGTACTAATACTAATATATTTACTGAGGAAAATAAACATTTCTCATTCCTCGATTGATTTATATTGAAAGAAACGATCGGGATTCATAGCTGTAGATGAAATTCGAATCCACAACAATCAAAAAAGTGGTTAACGAAGAGCGACCGTGTTAATTAAACACCAAACTGTACTAATACTAATATATTTACTGAGGAAAATAAACATTTCTCATTCCTCGATTGATTTATATTGAAAGAAACGATCGGGATTCATAGCTGTAGATGAAATTCGAATCCACAACAATCAAAAAAGTGGTTAACGAAGAGCGACCGTGTTAATTAAACACCAAAGTGTACTAATACTAATATATTTACTGAGGAAAATAAACATTTCACATTCCTCGATTGATTTATATTGAAAGAAACGATCGGGATTCATAGCTGTAGATGAAATTCGAATCCACAACAATCAAAAAAGTGGTTAACGAAGAGCGACCGTGTTAATTAAACACCAAAGTGTACTAATACTAATATATTTACTGAGGAAAATAAACATTTCTCATTCCTCGATTGATTTATATTGAAAGAAACGATCGGGATTCATAGCTGTAGATGAAATTCGAATCCACAACAATCAAAAAAGTGGTTAACGAAGAGCGACCGTGTTAATTAAACACCAAAGTGTACTAATACTAATATATTTACTGAGGAAAATAAACATTTCTCATTCCTCGATTGATTTATATTGAAAGAAACGATCGGGATTCATAGCTGTAGATGAAATTCGAATCCACAACAATCAAAAAAGTGGTTAACGAAGAGCGACCGTGTTAATTAAACACCAAAGTGTACTAATACTAATATATTTACTGAGGAAAATAAACATTTCTCATTCCTCGATTGATTTATATTGAAAGAAACGATCGGGATTCATAGCTGTAGATGAAATTCGAATCCACAACAATCAAAAAAGTGGTTAACGAAGAGCGACCGTGTTAATTAAACACCAAAGTGTACTAATACTAATATATTTACTGAGGAAAATAAACATTTCTCATTCCTCGATTGATTTATATTGAAAGAAACGATCGGGATTCATAGCTGTAGATGAAATTCGAATCCACAACAATCAAAAAAGTGGTTAACGAAGAGCGACCGTGTTAATTAAACACCAAAGTGTACTAATACTAATATATTTACTGAGGAAAATAAACATTTCTCATTCCTCGATTGATTTATATTGAAAGAAACGATCGGGATTCATAGCTGTAGATGAAATTCGAATCCACAACAATCAAAAAAGTGGTTAACGAAGAGCGACCGTGTTAATTAAACACCAAACTGTACTAATACTAATATATTTACTGAGGAAAATAAACATTTCTCATTCCTCGATTGATTTATATTGAAAGAAACGATCGGGATTCATAGTTGTACATGAAATTCGAATCCACAACAATCAAAAAAGTGGTTAACGAAGAGCGACCGTGTTAATTAAACACCAAACTGTACTAATACTAATATATTTACTGAGGAAAATAAACATTTCTCATTCCTCGATTGATTTATATTGAAAGAAACGATCGGGATTCATAGTTGTACATGAAATTCGAATCCACAACAATCAAAAAAGTGGTTAACGAAGAGCGACCGTGTTAATTAAACACCAAACTGTACTAATACTAATATATTTACTGAGGAAAATAAACATTTCTCATTCCTCGATTGATTTATATTGAAAGAAACGATCGGGATTCATAGTTGTACATGAAATTCGAATCCACAACAATCAAAAAAGTGGTTAACGAAGAGCGACCGTGTTAATTAAACACCAAACTGTACTAATACTAATATATTTACTGAGGAAAATAAACATTTCTCATTCCTCGATTGATTTATATTGAAAGAAACGATCGGGATTCATAGCTGTAGATGAAATTCGAATCCACAACAATCAAAAAAGTGGTTAACGAAGAGCGACCGTGCTAATTAAACACCAAACTGTACTAATACTAATATATTTACTGAGGAAAATAAACATTTCTCATTCCTCGATTGATTTATATTGAAAGAAACGATCGGGATTCATAGTTGTACATGAAATTCGAATCCACAACAATCAAAAAAGTGGTTAACGAAGAGCGACCGTGTTAATTAAACACCAAACTGTACTAATACTAATATATTTACTGAGGAAAATAAACATTTCTCATTCCTCGATTGATTTATATTGAAAGAAACGATCGGGATTCATAGCTGTAGATGAAATTCGAATCCACAACAATCAAAAAAGTGGTTAACGAAGAGCGACCGTGTTAATTAAACACCAAACTGTACTAATACTAATATATTTACTGAGGAAAATAAACATTTCTCATTCCTCGATTGATTTATATTGAAAGAAACGATCGGGATTCATAGCTGTAGATGAAATTCGAATCCACAACAATCAAAAAAGTGGTTAACGAAGAGCGACCGTGTTAATTAAACACCAAAGTGTACTAATACTAATATATTTACTGAGGAAAATAAACATTTCTCATTCCTCGATTGATTTATATTGAAAGAAACGATCGGGATTCATAGCTGTAGATGAAATTCGAATCCACAACAATCAAAAAAGTGGTTAACGAAGAGCGACCGTGTTAATTAAGCACCAAACTGTACTAATACTAATATATTTACTGAGGAAAATAAACATTTCTCATTCCTCGATTGATTTATATTGAAATAAACGATTAGGATTCATAGCTGTAGATGGAATTCGAATCCGCAACAATCAAAAAAGTGGTTAACGAAGAGCGACCGTGCTAATTAAACACCAAACTGTACTAATACTAATATATTTACTGAGGAAAATAAACATTTCTCATTCCTCGATTGATTTATATTGAAATAAACGATTAGGATTCATAGCTGTAGATGGAATTCGAATCCGCAACAATCAAAAAAGTGGTTAACGAAGAGCGACCGTGCTAATTAAACACCAAACTGTACTAATACTAATATATTTCCTAGCTTTCGAATACTTATGTATTCATCGTCTGAGGAATAATTAGTTGAGATTCGAGGCGGTTTTAAATTGTGTTTTTTCTCATTTTCATTATCGTATGGATTTACAGGGTTGTATTTAAGTTATTTTAAGTTAATACATCATTTTGTTTTGTGAATTTTAGACGCATCATTCTGTATAATGAATAAATAACATTTTTGTTCTAACTGCAGTTTTTTTTCATTTTATTTTGAAAATTATTGAATCATTTCGAAAAATCCTTCATTCTGAAGTACTTTGACTGCGATTCTTCTATAAAAGGATACAAAAATAACAATTAATCACGATAAATTCGTCGAATAATGTGTTTGGGCTTTTCCCACCTTCCGAATGTGTCGATCCACGTCAAATTTTCGATCAAACTCAGTTGCTATGTTACTAAATAAAAATGAAACAGCCAAAGTGTTATCCGAAAATATTATACTGTTATAATATTTGTTTGATTCGTTATATTATTTAAACAATAAAAATGGAGAAGCCCGCGAGTGGTAATACTAAGAAACCGAGTAGTAAATTGGTCCTTCTTCAAGGTATAAGGAGATTCGCGATGCCTAGCAGGTCCTTCAGCGAAGGCACGCAAAATGTAAGTCGATTGGTGTAATTATCGATTCGAAAAGTTATTTGTAACAAAAGTTCATGCATGTCGGACGTTAATTAATCTTAAAAAATTCGAATTAACGTACTAAGTGCGTTTTATTCAACAAAAATCATCGACAACTACTCGTTATTCCATATTTAATATATAATGTATCATTATTTGTATGAACAAAGTTTATTCTACGGTTTTCTATTTACTGCTACAACTATCGGCACGCATGATCAACGCGTTTCTGAAGCTGAATTGTAGACAAAGTGATTTTCAAAGTTGAGAAAGCTCTGTTCAAAATGGGATGATTCTGAGACTAGTATTCGAAGCTGTTCGATCGTAATAAACCCGCGAATGTTGTTGTTGTTATGTGTAAACTATGAACGGCGAGTTTCATGAAGCGATTCGATGAGGAAATCGTGGAAAATCGACCCCATTTGAAGAAGAATAAACAGCAGATAATGTATCTTATGATAAACAACTTGGTATCCACCATATTTTCCGTATCCGGTCCCTAGTTACTATTTTCTGTTCCCAGAAATCGAGAAGTTGATCCGCTGGATAGTAATTAAGAGTTTGTTGATTGTTTGTTTTAAGTAAAACCCCCAAATAATCATTTGGAAAGTTTCCGAGCAATCAACAAGAGATTGAGAAGATTTCCGTTAATTTCTATTGAATTTTATTCCTTTTCGTTTATTTTCTCAAGTTTTCTGTGGTTTTTATGACTTTCCATTATGTTTACATCAATTCCTCAATAATTTTTCTCAATTTCGAATAATTTTCGTCGATTTTCATTAGTTTTAACTAAGTTTTCATTAGTTTTCACTTGTTTACTTAAGTTTACCGCAATTTCCGTGACTTTCCCTCGATTTTACTCATCGATTTCGTTGTTTTCTTGGATTTTCTGCGATTTTCATCGCTTTCCATCTATTTTTTTGCTTTTTCTCATTAATTTTTGTCAATATCCATGGATTTTCGTCGATTTTCATTAGTTTTTAATAAGTTTTCATTAGTTTTCGCTGGCTTACTTAAGTTTACCGCAATTTCCGTGACTTTCCCTCGATTTTACTCATCGATTTCGTTGTTTTCTTGGATTTTCTGCGATTTTCATCGCTTTCCATCTATTTTTTTGCTTTTTCTCATTAATTTTTGTCAATATCCATGGATTTTCGTCGATTTTCATTAGTTTTTAATAAGTTTTCATTAGTTTTCGCTGGCTTACTCAAGTTTACCGCAATTTCCGTGACTTTCCCTCGATTTTACTCATCGATTTCGTTGTTTTCTTGGATTTTCTGCGATTTTCATCGCTTTCCATTTATTTTTTTGCTTTTTCTCATTAATTTTTGTCAATATCCATGGATTTTCGTCGATTTTCATTAGTTTTTAATAAGTTTTCATTAGTTTTCGCTGGCTTACTCAAGTTTACCGCAATTTCCGTGACTTTCCCTCGATTTTACTCATCGATTTCGTTGTTTTCTTGGATTTTCTGCGATTTTCATCGCTTTCCATTTATTTTTTTGCTATTTCCCATTAATTTTTGTCAATATCCATGGATTTTCGTCGATTTTCATTAGTTTTCCTCAAATTTTCATTAATTTTCGCTTGCTTACTCAAGTTTACTGTAATTTCCATGGCTTTCCCTCGATTTTACTCATCAATTTCGTTGTTTTCTTGGATTTTCTGCGATTTTCATCGCTTTCCATTTATTTTTTTGCTTTTTCTCATTAATTTTTGTCAATATCCATGGATTTTCGTCGATTTTCATTAGTTTTTAATAAGTTTTCATTAGTTTTCGCTGGCTTACTCAAGTTTACCGCAATTTCCGTGACTTTCCCTCGATTTTACTCATCGATTTCGTTGTTTTCTTGGATTTTCTGCGATTTTCATCGCTTTCCATTTATTTTTTTGCTATTTCTCATTAATTTTTGTCAATATCCATGGATTTTCGTCGATTTTCATTAGTTTTCGTCAAATTTTCATTAATTTTCGCTTGCTTACTCAAGTTTACCGCAATTTCCGTGACTTTCCCTCGATTTTACTCATCAATTTCGTTGTTTTCTTGGATTTTCTGCGATTTTCATCGCTTTCCATTTATTTTTTTGCTTTTTCTCATTAATTTTATGTCAATATCCATGGATTTTCGTCGATTTTCATTAGTTTTTAATAAGTTTTCATTAGTTTTTGCTGGCTTACTCAAGTTTACTGCAATTTCCGTGACTTTCCCTCGATTTTACTCATCAATTTCGTTGTTTTCTTGGATTTTCTGCGATTTTCATCGCTTTCCATCTATTTTTTTGCTTTTTCTCATTAATTTTTGTCAATATCCATGGATTTTCGTCGATTTTCATTAGTTTTTAATAAGTTTTCATTAGTTTTCGCTGGCTTACTCAAGTTTACTGAAATTTCCGTGACTTTCCCTCGATTTTACTCATCAATTTCGTTGTTTTCTTGGATTTTCTGCGATTTTCATCGCTTTCCATCTATTTTTTTGCTTTTTCTCATTAATTTTTGTCAATATTCATGGATTTTCGTCGATTTTCATTAGTTTTCCTCAAATTTTCATTAATTTTCGCTTGCTTACTCAAGTTTACTGTAATTTCCATGGCTTTCCCTCGATTTTACTCATCAATTTCGTTGTTTTCTTGGATTTTCTGCGATTTTCATCGCTTTCCATTTATTTTTTTGCTTTTTCTCATTAATTTTATGTCAATATCCATGGATTTTCGTCGATTTTCATTAGTTTTTAATAAGTTTTCATTAGTTTTTGCTGGCTTACTCAAGTTTACTGCAATTTCCGTGACTTTCCCTCGATTTTACTCATCAATTTCGTTGTTTTCTTGGATTTTCTGCGATTTTCATCGCTTTCCATCTATTTTTTTGCTTTTTCTCATTAATTTTTGTCAATATCCATGGATTTTCGTCGATTTTCATTAGTTTTTAATAAGTTTTCATTAGTTTTCGCTGGCTTACTCAAGTTTACTGAAATTTCCGTGACTTTCCCTCGATTTTACTCATCAATTTCGTTGTTTTCTTGGATTTTCTGCGATTTTCATCGCTTTCCATCTATTTTTTTGCTTTTTCTCATTAATTTTTGTCAATATTCATGGATTTTCGTCGATTTTCATTAGTTTTCCTCAAATTTTCATTAATTTTCGCTTGCTTACTCAAGTTTACTGTAATTTCCATGGCTTTCCCTCGATTTTACTCATCAATTTCGTTGTTTTCTTGGTTTTTCTGCGATTTTCATCGCTTTCCATCTATTTTTTTGCTTTTTCTCATTAATTTTTGTCAATATCCATGGATTTTCGTCGATTTTCATTAGTTTTTAATAAGTTTTCATTAGTTTTCGCTGGCTTACTCAAGTTTACTGAAATTTCCGTGACTTTCCCTCGATTTTACTCATCAATTTCGTTGTTTTCTTGGATTTTCTGCGATTTTCATCGCTTTCCATCTATTTTTTTGCTTTTTCTCATTAATTTTTGTCAATATTCATGGATTTTCGTCGATTTTCATTAGTTTTCCTCAAATTTTCATTAATTTTCGCTTGCTTACTCAAGTTTACCGCAATTTCCGTGACTTTCCCTCGATTTTACTCATCAATTTCGTTGTTTTCTTGGTTTTTCTGCGATTTTCATCGCTTTCCATCTATTTTTTTGCTTTTTCTCATTAATTTTTGTCAATATCCATGGATTTTCGTCGATTTTCATTAGTTTTTAATAAGTTTTCATTAGTTTTCGCTGGCTTACTCAAGTTTACTGAAATTTCCGTGACTTTCCCTCGATTTTACTCATCAATTTCGTTGTTTTCTTGGATTTTCTGCGATTTTCATCGCTTTCCATCTATTTTTTTGCTTTTTCTCATTAATTTTTGTCAATATTCATGGATTTTCGTCGATTTTCATTAGTTTTCCTCAAATTTTCATTAATTTTCGCTTGCTTACTCAAGTTTACTGTAATTTCCATGGCTTTCCCTCGATTTTACTCATCAATTTCGTTGTTTTCTTGGATTTTCTGCGATTTTCATCGCTTTCCATTTATTTTTTTGCTTTTTCTCATTAATTTTATGTCAATATCCATGGATTTTCGTCGATTTTCATTAGTTTTTAATAAGTTTTCATTAGTTTTTGCTGGCTTACTCAAGTTTACTGCAATTTCCGTGACTTTCCCTCGATTTTACTCATCAATTTCGTTGTTTTCTTGGATTTTCTGCGATTTTCATCGCTTTCCATCTATTTTTTTGCTTTTTCTCATTAATTTTTGTCAATATCCATGGATTTTCGTCGATTTTCATTAGTTTTTAATAAGTTTTCATTAGTTTTCGCTGGCTTACTCAAGTTTACTGAAATTTCCGTGACTTTCCCTCGATTTTACTCATCAATTTCGTTGTTTTCTTGGATTTTCTGCGATTTTCATCGCTTTCCATCTATTTTTTTGCTTTTTCTCATTAATTTTTGTCAATATTCATGGATTTTCGTCGATTTTCATTAGTTTTCCTCAAATTTTCATTAATTTTCGCTTGCTTACTCAAGTTTACTGTAATTTCCATGGCTTTCCCTCGATTTTACTCATCAATTTCGTTGTTTTCTTGGTTTTTCTGCGATTTTCATCGCTTTCCATCTATTTTTTTGCTTTTTCTCATTAATTTTTGTCAATATCCATGGATTTTCGTCGATTTTCATTAGTTTTTAATAAGTTTTCATTAGTTTTCGCTGGCTTACTCAAGTTTACTGAAATTTCCGTGACTTTCCCTCGATTTTACTCATCAATTTCGTTGTTTTCTTGGATTTTCTGCGATTTTCATCGCTTTCCATCTATTTTTTTGCTTTTTCTCATTAATTTTTGTCAATATTCATGGATTTTCGTCGATTTTCATTAGTTTTCCTCAAATTTTCATTAATTTTCGCTTGCTTACTCAAGTTTACCGCAATTTCCGTGACTTTCCCTCGATTTTACTCATCAATTTCGTTGTTTTCTTGGTTTTTCTGCGATTTTCATCGCTTTCCATCTATTTTTTTGCTTTTTCTCATTAATTTTTGTCAATATCCATGGATTTTCGTCGATTTTCATTAGTTTTTAATAAGTTTTCATTAGTTTTCGCTGGCTTACTCAAGTTTACTGAAATTTCCGTGACTTTCCCTCGATTTTACTCATCAATTTCGTTGTTTTCTTGGATTTTCTGCGATTTTCATCGCTTTCCATCTATTTTTTTGCTTTTTCTCATTAATTTTTGTCAATATTCATGGATTTTCGTCGATTTTCATTAGTTTTCCTCAAATTTTCATTAATTTTCGCTTGCTTACTCAAGTTTACTGTAATTTCCATGGCTTTCCCTCGATTTTACTCATCAATTTCGTTGTTTTCTTGGTTTTTCTGCGATTTTCATCGCTTTCCATCTATTTTTTTGCTTTTTCTCATTAATTTTTGTCAATATCCATGGATTTTCGTCGATTTTCATTAGTTTTTAATAAGTTTTCATTAGTTTTCGCTGGCTTACTCAAGTTTACTGAAATTTCCGTGACTTTCCCTCGATTTTACTCATCAATTTCGTTGTTTTCTTGGATTTTCTGCGATTTTCATCGCTTTCCATCTATTTTTTTGCTTTTTCTCATTAATTTTTGTCAATATCCATGGATTTTCGTCGATTTTCATTAGTTTTTAATAAGTTTTCATTAGTTTTCGCTGGCTTACTCAAGTTTACTGAAATTTCCGTGACTTTCCCTCGATTTTACTCATCAATTTCGTTGTTTTCTTGGATTTTCTGCGATTTTCATCGCTTTCCATCTATTTTTTTGCTTTTTCTCATTAATTTTTGTCAATATCCATGGATTTTCGTCGATTTTCATTAGTTTTTAATAAGTTTTCATTAGTTTTTGCTGGCTTACTCAAGTTTACTGCAATTTCCGTGACTTTCCCTCGATTTTACTCATCAATTTCGTTGTTTTCTTGGATTTTCTGCGATTTTCATCGCTTTCCATTTATTTTTTTGCTTTTTCTCATTAATTTTATGTCAATATCCATGGATTTTCGTCGATTTTCATTAGTTTTTAATAAGTTTTCATTAGTTTTCGCTGGCTTACTCAAGTTTACTGAAATTTCCGTGACTTTCCCTCGATTTTACTCATCAATTTCGTTGTTTTCTTGGATTTTCTGCGATTTTCATCGCTTTCCATCTATTTTTTTGCTTTTTCTCATTAATTTTTGTCAATATTCATGGATTTTCGTCGATTTTCATTAGTTTTCCTCAAATTTTCATTAATTTTCGCTTGCTTACTCAAGTTTACTGTAATTTCCATGGCTTTCCCTCGATTTTACTCATCAATTTCGTTGTTTTCTTGGTTTTTCTGCGATTTTCATCGCTTTCCATCTATTTTTTTGCTATTTCGATGATAACAATCAAAACGGTGATGCACCGAATTGGAAGATCCGATTCCAAACAAGACAAATACCGTTTCATCTGCTGGTAAGGTGATGGCGTCGGTTTTTTTGGGAAAATTTTCATTGACTATCTTGAAAAAAGAAAAATTACCAACATTCGAGCGAAGAAATCAAGCAAAAACGATTTCATTTGATTAAGAAGAAAGTGTTGTTTGCACACAGCTCAAACGTCCGTTATTCCAATGGCCAAAATTGATGAATTGCTTCTACATCCACCCTATTCGCCAGATTCAGCCCTCTTGGATTATTTTTCGATCCCAGATCGATGATTTTTCAACAACCAAGAGATGATATCGACCGTTAATGGATAATTTGAGGAGCCTGACGATAAACATCGCCGGGAAAAGCTACCAGGAGATTACGTCGCGATTTCTTCGTTAGACCAGATACTTTCGGGACTATCCTCGTATATCAAATACCAGTAAACAATATCTAATAATACCCGAATCATATTTATTCAGTTTTCCATGGCGAAAAGTACCAAAAACTCACCTTGGATTAAATTTTGGTTAATTTAGTATACAAACTTCAATTTTTTTGGGGTATACATTTAAGTTGGGACAACTTTAACGGATTTAACTTCTTTATACCCGCCATTGGTGTATATCCGGATGAATTGGTGCCAGTTAGCGCGTGTACTTTAATTCGCCACCTCGCCCTTTGTTCTACATCAAATTCCGACACCATCATGAAACTAAGTATCAAGAAATAAGGGCATTCAAATGAAATTCTTCGAGAGTGACTAGTGCTACCTCGAACGGTTCGAGTCGAAAAGTGAATTACGAAAAAACTAGATCGTTAAAAAGTATCGAAAAATACAATTCTACGTAGTCATGCAAAGAAAATTTAATCATCCCCCACGATAGATATCATTTACGAACCTACGGATTTTAATTAGTCGATTAATTTTCATTTTATTACGTTTTGGCATTAAACGCGGCTTCGTTTTTACTTCAGTACGCGTTTGAATCGTTTCTAGTGCATTGGAAATACAAAAAAAAGTGTTGGTTGGTTCTTGTGATGTTGTAAATTTCATTTTGGGATCTAAATTCCGTAAAATAAAGATAATTCCTGCGTAGCATCCATGTCAAACCTTTTCCAAGCTAGATCAACGTTCCATTTTGCCCAAAATCTGTTTTTGGTTCAATGAGATAACGTTGTTTTGTATGGTTCTCTCTGTGAAATCTCCGAGAGCCTCTACAAGTGCCAGGACGATATTAGACCCAAAATCTCCGGGATAAATCTGATCTTCACATTTCAATTGGACGAGTTTGATATTCAGAATCAAATGGAACGTGAAGAATATCACTGGGAACTAATTCATGGTCTGGTATCGCGGTTTTGGTCTAAATCTTCCTCGTCGGCTTAACCTAACCCAACAAATTTATATTTCTTATAGTTTACTGAAAGTTTTATTCGACATTTACTATCCGAGTGCTTAAACTTCGCCAGGAATATCCCTGGGAGCTAATTCATGGTCTGGTATCGCGGTTTTGGTCTATATCTTCCTCGTCGGCTTAACCTAACCTAACAAATTTATATTTCTCGTAGTTTACTGATAGTTTTATTCGACTTTTACTATCCGAGTGCTTAAACTTCGCCAGGAATATCACTGGGAACTAATTCGTGGTCTGGTATCGCGGTTTTGGTCTATATCTTCCTCGTCGGCTTAACCTAACCTAACAAATTTATATTTCTCGTAGTTTACTGATAGTTTTATTCGACTTTTACTATCCGAGTGCTTAAACTTCGCCAGGAATATCACTGGGAGCTAATTCGTGGTCTGGTATCGCGGTTTTTGTCTAAATCTTCCTCGTCGGCTTAACCTAATCTAACAAATTTATATTTCTTATAGTTTACTGAAAGTTTTATTCGACTTTTACTATCCGAGTGCTTAAACTTCGCCAGGAATATCACTGGGAACTAATTCATGGTCTGGTATCGCGGTTTTGGTCTATATCTTCCTCGTCGGCTTAACCTAACCAACAAATTTATATTTCTTATAGTTTACTGATAGTTTTATTCGACTTTTACTATTCGAGTGCTTAAACTTCGCCAGGAATATCACTGGGAGCTAATTCGTGGTCTGGTATCGCGGTTTTTGTCTAAATCTTCCTCGTCGGCTTAACCTAATCTAACAAATTTATATTTCTTATAGTTTACTGAAAGTTTTATTCGACTTTTACTATCCGAGTGCTTAAACTTCGCCAGGAATATCCCTGGGAGCTAATTCATGGTCTGGTATCGCGGTTTTTGTCTATATCTTCCTCGTCGGCTTAACCTAACCTAACAAATTTATATTTCTCGTAGTTTACTGATAGTTTTATTCGACTTTTACTATCCGAGTGCTTAAACTTCGCCAGGAATATCACTGGGAGCTAATTCATGGTCTGGTATCGCGGTTTTGGTCTATATCTTCCTCGTCGGCTTAACCTAACCCAACAAATTTATATTTCTTATAGTTTACTGAAAGTTTTATTCGACATTTACTATCCGAGTGCTTAAACTTCGCCAGGAATATCCCTGGGAGCTAATTTATGGTCTGGTATCGCGGTTTTGGTCTATATCTTCCTCGTCGGCTTAACCTAACCTAACAAATTTATATTTCTCGTAGTTTACTGATAGTTTTATTCGACTTTTACTATCCGAGTGCTTAAACTTCGCCAGGAATATCACTGGGAACTAATTCGTGGTCTGGTATCGCGGTTTTGGTCTATATCTTCCTCGTCGGCTTAACCTAACCTAACAAATTTATATTTCTCGTAGTTTACTGATAGTTTTATTCGACTTTTACTATCCGAGTGCTTAAACTTCGCCAGGAATATCACTGGGAGCTAATTCGTGGTCTGGTATCGCGGTTTTTGTCTAAATCTTCCTCGTCGGCTTAACCTAATCTAACAAATTTATATTTCTTATAGTTTACTGAAAGTTTTATTCGACTTTTACTATCCGAGTGCTTAAACTTCGCCAGGAATATCACTGGGAACTAATTCATGGTCTGGTATCGCGGTTTTGGTCTATATCTTCCTCGTCGGCTTAACCTAACCTAACAAATTTATATTTCTTATAGTTTACTGATAGTTTTATTCGACTTTTACTATCCGAGTGCTTAAACTTCGCCAGGAATATCACTGGGAACTAATTCGTGGTCTGGTATCGCGGTTTTGGTCTATATCTTCCTCGTCGGCTTAACCTAACCTAACAAATTTATATTTCTCGTAGTTTACTGATAGTTTTATTCGACTTTTACTATCCGAGTGCTTAAACTTCGCCAGGAATATCACTGGGAGCTAATTCGTGGTCTGGTATCGCGGTTTTTGTCTAAATCTTCCTCGTCGGCTTAACCTAATCTAACAAATTTATATTTCTTATAGTTTACTGAAAGTTTTATTCGACTTTTACTATCCGAGTGCTTAAACTTCGCCAGGAATATCCCTGGGAGCTAATTCATGGTCTGGTATCGCGGTTTTTGTCTATATCTTCCTCGTCGGCTTAACCTAACCTAACAAATTTATATTTCTCGTAGTTTACTGATAGTTTTATTCGACTTTTACTATCCGAGTGCTTAAACTTCGCCAGGAATATCACTGGGAGCTAATTCATGGTCTGGTATCGCGGTTTTGGTCTATATCTTCCTCGTCGGCTTAACCTAACCTAACAAATTTATATTTCTTATAGTTTACTGAAAGTTTTATTCGACTTTTACTATCCGAGTGCTTAAACTTCGCCAGGAATATCACTGGGAACTAATTCATGGTCTGGTATCGCGGTTTTGGTCTATATCTTCCTCGTCGGCTTAACCTAACCTAACAAATTTATATTTCTTATAGTTTACTGATAGTTTTATTCGACTTTTACTATTCGAGTGCTTAAACTTCGCCAGGAATATCCCTGGGAGCTAATTCATGGTCTGGTATCGCGGTTTTTGTCTATATCTTCCTCGTCGGCTTAACCTAACCTAACAAATTTATATTTCTCGTAGTTTACTGATAGTTTTATTCGACTTTTACTATCCGAGTGCTTAAACTACGCCAGGAATATCACTGGGAACTAATTCATGGTCTGGTATCGCGGTTTTTGTCTATATCTTCCTCGTCGGCTTAACCTAACCTAACAAATTTATATTTCTCGTAGTTTACTGAAAATTTTGTAAAATGTTCGTACATGGTATACGCGATTATCCAGTCTCTACATCTGACGAAGATTTCGAAGACGACGACGATGAAGATGATCCCGAGAAACTACTCATTGTAAATAATTTAATTATTATGAGATATTAATGGTAAAAAGCTTAATTTATGTCGAGTTAAATTGTTCAAAATGACGTGTCTTTTTGTTGAAAACCTCTCTGCTATACCGAGTCGTCGAAACCTTCAATTTTTATATTTTTCTTTTATTAGCGCCGTCGAGAAGAATGCGAGCGGAAAGCTAGAAGAGGCGAAATGGATCCTCGATTGGAATTTACCTTCCAATTACTCATGGACGCCACCGGTCTACCTAGAAACGAAATAATGGATCATGCTTTCGAAGGAGATATGGTATTCGTTTCCATTACTTTATGAAATTCAATCAAAAACATCTTTTTCTTCTATATCCAGCTGGACGAAATCAACCAACTGTTTTTACCGCACATGAAAACGAAATTGATGTGGTTCTACCAAGACATGGAGGAGACATCGTCCGAACCTACCGCGGATCCAAATAAACCTAGCACCAGCAGGCAATTGCAACCGACTTCCAGCAAACTTACTTTGATACAACAGCATACTTACAAAAAGAAATTGTTTCTCACAGATGGCGTGAGCGTACCTTTAACAGGGACACTCATATACATATACAGGACTAATAGTTCTAAACAACTTCCTGAAGAGGGCTTCCAAAAGGTGATTTTTCTATATAATAATTTAAAATAGTACTTGGCTTTCTAATACCAGTCAAATGGAGGTTTATGGTTTGTGATTGTGAAGCTGTTCAAGATCCCAGAGCTATCCACAGTTGACCAGAATCTTGGAGAAGCTCAGGACGTAGATAAAAAGTCTCTGAAATGATGTTTGGCCGATACTCGACCTAGAGCAATATTTGCAACATCTTCCCGTGGGACATCAACACAGACTGCTCCTGAAGACTTCTTTCTTTGGAGCACATCATTCTAAAATTTAACAGGGACACTCATATACATATACAGGACTAATAGTAGTGAACAACTTCCTGAAGAGGGTTTCCAAAAGGTGATTTGTCTAATACCAGTCAAATGGAGGTTTATGGTTTGTGATTGTGAAGCTGTTCAAGATCCCAGAGGTATCCACAGTTGACCAGAATCCTGGAGAAGCTCAGGACGTAGATAAAAAGTCTCCTAAATGATGTTTGGCCGATATTCGACCTAGATCAATATTTGCAACATCTTCCCGTGGGACATCAACACAGACTGCTCCTGAAGACTTCTTTCTTTGGAGCACATCATTCTAAAATTTAACAGGGACACTCATATACATATACAGGACTAATAGTAGTGAACAACTTCCTGAAGAGGGTTTCCAAAAGGTGATTTGTCTAATACCAGTCAAATGGAGGTTTATGGTTTGTGATTGTGAAGCTGTTCAAGATCCCAGAGGTATCCACAGTTGACCAGAATCCTGGAGAAGCTCAGGACGTAGATAAAAAGTCTCCTAAATGATGTTTGGCCGATATTCGACCTAGATCAATATTTGCAACATCTTCCCGTGGGACATCAACACAGACTGCTCCTGAAGACTTCTTTCTTTGGAGCACATCTTTCTAAAATTTAACAGGGACACTCATATACATATACAGGACTAATAGTAGTAAACAACTTCCTGAAGAGGGTTTCCAAAAGGTGATTTGTCTAATACCAGTCAAATGGAGGTTTATGGTTTGTGATTGTGAAGCTGTCCGAGACCCCAGAGCTATCCACAGTTGACCAGAATCCTGGAGAAGCTCAGGACGTAGATAAAAAGTCTCAGAAATGATGTTTGGCCGATATTCGACCAAGATCAATATTTGCAACATCTTCCCGTGGGACATCAACACAGACTGCTCCTGAAGACTTCTTTCTTTGGAGCACATCTTTCTAAAATTTAACAGGGACACTCATATACATATACAGGACTAATAGTAGTGAACAACTTCCTGAAGAGGGTTTCCAAAAGGTGATTTGTCTAATACCAGTCAAATGGAGGTTTATGGTTTGTGATTGTGAAGCTGTTCAAGATCCCAGAGGTATCCACAGTTGACCAGAATCCTGGAGAAGCTCAGGACGTAGATAAAAAGTCTCCTAAATGATGTTTGGCCGATATTCGACCTAGATCAATATTTGCAACATCTTCCCGTGGGACATCAACACAGACTGCTCCTGAAGACTTCTTTCTTTGGAGCACATCTTTCTAAAATTTAACAGGGACACTCATATACATATACAGGACTAATAGTAGTGAACAACTTCCTGAAGAGGGTTTCCAAAAGGTGATTTGTCTAATACCAGTCAAATGGAGGTTTATGGTTTGTGATTGTGAAGCTGTTCAAGATCCCAGAGCTATCCACAGTTGACCAGAATCTTGGAGAAGCTCAGGACGTAGATAAAAAGTCTCTGAAATGATGTTTGGCCGATACTCGACCTAGATCAATATTTGCAACATCTTCCCGTGGGACATCAACACAGACTGCTCCTGAAGACTTCTTTCTTTGGAGCACATCTTTCTAAAATTTAACAGGGACACTCATATACATATACAGGACTAATAGTAGTGAACAACTTCCTGAAGAGGGTTTCCAAAAGGTGATTTGTCTAATACCAGTCAAATGGAGGTTTATGGTTTGTGATTGTGAAGCTGTCCGAGACCCCAGAGCTATCCACAGTTGACCAGAATCCTGGAGAAGCTCAGGACGTAGATAAAAAGTCTCTGAAATGATGTTTGGCCGATACTCGACCTAGATCAATATTTGCAACATCTTCCCGTGGGACATCAACACAGACTGCTCCTGAAGACTTCTTTCTTTGGAGCACATCTTTCTAAAATTTAACAGGGACACTCATATACATATACAGGACTAATAGTAGTAAACAACTTCCTGAAGAGGGTTTCCAAAAGGTGATTTGTCTAATACCAGTCAAATGGAGGTTTATGGTTTGTGATTGTGAAGCTGTTCAAGATCCCAGAGGTATCCACAGTTGACCAGAATCCTGGAGAAGCTCAGGACGTAGATAAAAAGTCTCCTAAATGATGTTTGGCCGATACTCGACCTAGATCAATATTTGCAACATCTTCCCGTGGGACATCAACACAGACTGCTCCTGAAGACTTCTTTCTTTGGAGCACATCTTTCTAAAATTTAACAGGGACACTCATATACATATAGAGGACTAATAGTAGTAAACAACTTCCTGAAGAGGGTTTCCAAAAGGTGATTTGTCTAATACCAGTCAAATGGAGGTTTATGGTTTGTGATTGTGAAGCTGTTCAAGATCCCAGAGGTATCCACAGTTGACCAGAATCCTGGAGAAGCTCAGGACGTAGATAAAAAGTCTCTGAAATGATGTTTGGCCGATACTCGACCTAGAGCAATATTTGCAACATCTTCCCGTGGGACATCAACACAGACTGCTCCTGAAGACTTCTTTCTTTGGAGCACATCTTTCTAAAATTTAACAGGGACACTCATATACATATACAGGACTAATAGTAGTGAACAACTTCCTGAAGAGGGTTTCCAAAAGGTGATTTGTCTAATACCAGTCAAATGGAGGTTTATGGTTTGTGATTGTGAAGCTGTTCAAGATCCCAGAGCTATCCACAGTTGACCAGAATCTTGGAGAAGCTCAGGACGTAGATAAAAAGTCTCTGAAATGATGTTTGGCCGATACTCGACCTAGATCAATATTTGCAACATCTTCCCGTGGGACATCAACACAGACTGCTCCTGAAGACTTCTTTCTTTGGAGCACATCTTTCTAAAATTTAACAGGGACACTCATATACATATACAGGACTAATAGTAGTGAACAACTTCCTGAAGAGGGTTTCCAAAAGGTGATTTGTCTAATACCAGTCAAATGGAGGTTTATGGTTTGTGATTGTGAAGCTGTCCGAGACCCCAGAGCTATCCACAGTTGACCAGAATCCTGGAGAAGCTCAGGACGTAGATAAAAAGTCTCTGAAATGATGTTTGGCCGATACTCGACCTAGATCAATATTTGCAACATCTTCCCGTGGGACATCAACACAGACTGCTCCTGAAGACTTCTTTCTTTGGAGCACATCTTTCTAAAATTTAACAGGGACACTCATATACATATACAGGACTAATAGTAGTAAACAACTTCCTGAAGAGGGTTTCCAAAAGGTGATTTGTCTAATACCAGTCAAATGGAGGTTTATGGTTTGTGATTGTGAAGCTGTTCAAGATCCCAGAGGTATCCACAGTTGACCAGAATCCTGGAGAAGCTCAGGACGTAGATAAAAAGTCTCCTAAATGATGTTTGGCCGATATTCGACCTAGATCAATATTTGCAACATCTTCCCGTGGGACATCAACACAGACTGCTCCTGAAGACTTCTTTCTTTGGAGCACATCTTTCTAAAATTTAACAGGGACACTCATATACATATACAGGACTAATAGTAGTGAACAACTTCCTGAAGAGGGTTTCCAAAAGGTGATTTGTCTAATACCAGTCAAATGGAGGTTTATGGTTTGTGATTGTGAAGCTGTCCGAGACCCCAGAGCTATCCACAGTTGACCAGAATCCTGGAGAAGCTCAGGACGTAGATAAAAAGTCTCAGAAATGATGTTTGGCCGATATTCGACCTAGAGCAATATTTGCAACATCTTCCCGTGGGACATCAACACAGACTGCTCCTGAAGACTTCTTTCTTTGGAGCACATCTTTCTAAAATTTAACAGGGACACTCATATACATATACAGGACTAATAGTAGTAAACAACTTCCTGAAGAGGGTTTCCAAAAGGTGATTTGTCTAATACCAGTCATATGGAGGTTTGTGGTTTGTGATTGTGAAGCTGTTCAAGATCCCAGAGGTATCCACAGTTGACCAGAATCCTGGAGAAGCTCAGGACGTAGATAAAAAGTCTCAGAAATGATGTTTGGCCGATATTCGACCTAGAGCAATATTTGCAACATCTTCCCGTGGGACATCAACACAGACTGCTCCTGAAGACTTCTTTCTTTGGAGCACATCTTTCTAAAATTTAACAGGGACACTCATATACATATACAGGACTAATAGTACTAAACAACTTCCTGAAGAGGGTTTCCAAAAGGTGATTTGTCTAATACCAGTCATATGGAGGTTTGTGGTTTGTGATTGTGAAGCTGTTCAAGATCCCAGAGGTATCCACAGTTGACCAGAATCCTGGAGAAGCTCAGGACGTAGATAAAAGGTCTCTGAAATGATGTTTGGTCGATATTCGACCTAGAGACTTCTTTCTAAAACGATAAAATCTCCAGAATCAACATCGATATCCATCCAAAGACTTATCGAACCACTCGAGCGTTTGCTTTTTAACTAAAACGAAGTGTGCTAAAAATTAGTATGTTTCAGGACTTGTTTGTGGGTATAATCGATTCGAAGCACGTCGGTTTGGTAACCAGCATCCAAAGAATCATCGAATTCGTTTTCATGGAGGCGTTAGCCCACCCCAGTTTAGATTGCGAAGACGACGCCGCTTCCTGTCCAATGGTAAAAAATAATCTGCTGCCGAATTTGAGATCTTTTTGTAGCGTTCTAAAAGGTGAATAGCTTCGAAACTTTCTCCAATCAAATTTCAACGAGATTTTTCTAGTTTGCGAAGAAGTGTGCGGCAGCGGCAATTTATTCGACGACGGTAAAGTTATAACGGCGCATCTCGACGCCGACGACGTAAAAGAAATGGCGAAACATCCGGATCAGATACAACAGTTGGAAAATCGAGTCAAGGGATGGATTAAGCGATTGGACGAAATTTTAAAGGAAAGCGAACAGATTAGACGAGAAAACGATTCCTCAGGTTTAAAATTGATTCAATTAATTTTCTTTTTTGATCGAAAAAAGTTTCCAGGACCTCAAGACGAATTGGAATATTGGAAAAAAAGGGGAGCGCAGTTTTCTCAAATCGTTAATCAAGTAAATACTTCCGAAGTACAGATGACGATATTGTGTTTGAAGTTGGCGCACGCGAAAATTTTGAAAGAATGGAAAGAAACCGATAAAAAAATTACTTTTTGTTATAACGAAGCCAAAGATAACGCCAAGTTTATACAAGCTCTAGAAACGAAATGTCACTCCTTGTATTTGGATGATCCGGTAAGTACGACGACTATTTCATCTGTTTCCTAAATATCGAGATGTTTGTCCTACGCGGAATGTCTAATCCAATTCAATTACGTCCAATTTTTCCACCAGAATCTTCTTGGTACATTCCGGGAAGTTGAAAAACGGAGCGTCATTGAAATATTAATTTTTGTTCGTCGGGAAAACTGGATTTTGTGAAATTTCAGGTGAAAATGCAATCTTCCATTATGGGGTTACTACAAACGGTTCGCTTGATACACAGCGTTTCGCAATTTTATAATACGTCCGAAAGAACATCTGCTCTAATGGTCAAAGTAAGTTTTATTTCTGTCGATGATGGGCGATTGTCCAAATTGTTTATTTCTTGAAGATAACCAATCAGATGATCGAAACTTGTAAGGATTATATAACCTGTAGAGGACAGGAAAGTATCTGGTCGCAGGAAAGGTGTCTTATGAAGGAAAAACTCACGCAGTGCATTATTTTGAATAGAGTTTATAGGAAAACTTACGATATCGTCAAAGCGCAGTCGTTTATACCTGAACAACGACAATTCAATTTTTCGGAAAACTACGTTTTCGGAAAATTCGACGCTTTCTGTAGAAGATTGATGAAAATAATCGCCATGTTCGATCTTATTGATGATTACAGCGGCTTGTTTCAACGCAGAATGGAAGGACTGCTCTTAGGAGACGGTAAAGTATAGTAAAAAAAAATAGAAGGTAATTTTTTGAATTTATTTCTCTTGAATCGAGCGCACTTGTAAACCCTAATAAATCGATTTAACCATCGATTATCCGGAAAATCGCTTTCGGATTGAAAACATTTCGATTTTTTGACATTTCTGACTAGCTTGTATAAAAACTTTGATATTTCCGAGGCTAAATCCGAGGATAAAACGTTTATTCAAGTAACCGTTCGGTTTTTGGATAAAAAATGTGGTAATCGATTTATTTCCTTTGAATCGAGCGCACTTTTAAACCCTAATAAATCGATTTAACCATCGATTATCCGGAAAATCGCTTTCGGATTAAAAACATTTCGATTTTTTGACATTTCTGACTAGCTTGTATAAAAACTTTGATATTTCCGAGGCTAAATCCGAGGATAAAACGTTTATTCAAGTAACCGTTCGGTTTTTGGATAAAAAATGTGGTAATCGATTTATTTCCTTTGAATCGAGCGCACTTTTAAACCCTAATAAATCGATTTAACCATCGATTATCCGGAAAATCGCTTTCGGATTAAAAACATTTCGATTTTTTGACATTTCTGACTAGCTTGTATAAAAACTTTGATATTTCCGAGGCTAAATCCAAGGATAAAACGTTTATTCAAGTAACCGTTCGGTTTTTGGATAAAAAATGTGGTAATTGATATATTTCCTTTGAATCGAGCGCACTTTTAAACCCTAATAAATCGATTTAACCATCGATTATCCGAAAAATCGCTTTCGGATTGAAAATATTTCGATTTTTCGATATTTCTGATTCGATTGTATAAGAACTTCAATATTTCCGAGGCTAAATCCGAGGATAAAACGTTTATTCAAGTAACCGTTCGGTTTTTGGATAAAAAATGTGGTAATTGATATATTTCCTTTGAATCGAGCGCACTTTTAAACCCTAATAAATCGATTTAACCATCGATTATCCGAAAAATCGCTTTCGGATTGAAAATATTTCGATTTTTCGATATTTCTGATTCGATTGTATAAGAACTTCAATATTTCCGAGGCTAAATCCGAGGATAAAACGTTTATTCAAGTAACCGTTCGGTTTTTGGATAAAAAATGTGGTAATCGATTTATTTCCTTTGAATCGAGCGCACTTTTAAACCCTAATAAATCGATTTAACCATCGATTATCCGGAAAATCGCTTTCGGATTAAAAACATTTCGATTTTTTGACATTTCTGACTAGCTTGTATAAAAACTTTGATATTTCCGAGGCTAAATCCGAGGATAAAACGTTTATTCAAGTAACCGTTCGGTTTTTGGATAAAAAATGTGGTAATCGATTTATTTCCTTTGAATCGAGCGCACTTTTAAACCCTAATAAATCGATTTAACCATCGATTATCCGGAAAATCGCTTTCGGATTAAAAACATTTCGATTTTTTGACATTTCTGACTAGCTTGTATAAAAACTTTGATATTTCCGAGGCTAAATCCGAGGATAAAACGTTTATTCAAGTAACCGTTCGGTTTTTGGATAAAAAATGTGGTAATCGATTTATTTCCTTTGAATCGAGCGCACTTTTAAACCCTAATAAATCGATTTAACCATCGATTATCCGGAAAATCGCTTTCGGATTAAAAACATTTCGATTTTTTGACATTTCTGACTAGCTTGTATAAAAACTTTGATATTTCCGAGGCTAAATCCAAGGATAAAACGTTTATTCAAGTAACCGTTCGGTTTTTGGATAAAAAATGTGGTAATCGATCTATTATCCTTGAATCGAGCGCACTTTTAAACCCTAATAAATCGATTTAACCATCGATTATCCGGAAAATCGCTTTCGGATTAAAAACATTTCGATTTTTTGACATTTCTGACTAGCTTGTATAAAAACTTTGATATTTCCGAGGCTAAATCCGAGGATAAAACGTTTATTCAAGTAACCGTTCGGTTTTTGGATAAAAAATGTGGTAATCGATTTATTTCCTTTGAATCGAGCGCACTTTTAAACCCTAATAAATCGATTTAACCATCGATTATCCGGAAAATCGCTTTCGGATTAAAAACATTTCGATTTTTTGACATTTCTGACTAGCTTGTATAAAAACTTTGATATTTCCGAGGCTAAATCCAAGGATAAAACGTTTATTCACGTAACCGTTCGGTTTTTGGATAAAAAATGTGGTAATTGATATATTTCCTTTGAATCGAGCGCACTTTTAAACCCTAATAAATCGATTTAACCATCGATTATCCGAAAAATCGCTTTCGGATTGAAAATATTTCGATTTTTCGATATTTCTGATTCGATTGTATAAGAACTTCAATATTTCCGAGACTAAATCCAAGGATAAAACGTTTATTCAAGTAACCGTTCGGTTTTTGGATAAAAAATGTGGTAATCGATATATTTCCTTTGAATCGAGCGCACTTTTAAACCCTAATAAATCGATTTAAACAATCGATTATCCGAAATATCGCTTTCGGATTGAAAACATTTCGATTTTTCGATATTTCTGATTCGATTGTATAAGAACTTCAATATTTCCGAGACTAAATCCAAGGATAAAACGTTTATTCAAGTAACCGTTCGGTTTTTGGATAAAAAATGTGGTAATCGATATATTTCCTTTGAATCGAGCGCACTTTTAAACCCTAATAAATCGATTTAAACAATCGATTATCCGAAATATCGCTTTCGGATTGAAAACATTTCGATTTTTCGATATTTCTGATTCGATTGTATAAGAACTTCAATATTTCCGAGACTAAATCCAAGGATTCATTTCTAATTGTTTCAATTTGTTATTTGTACGAAATATATTCAGACTGAAAGTTAAAATGGAAGATATTTGAAACGTCCAACGACTTTTGGTGATGTGTTCGAACAAAAACGTTTTCGAACGGTCAAAACATCGAATTTATGAACCATCCCTCGTACAGTACACCTGATGACTCCTTTTTATTCCTTTAAATCGAAAATAATTCAACACGTTACGAATATTTGATTCATTTGATTATTTCGAAACTTTAGTAGCAACCCTCGTAATTAATCGATTTATACAATTTCGAATTTCAAATTTTGAAACTTCGTTTTTAATTTGTAGCTTTAGAGGAAGCCATCCAAAAATTCGGGGAGATCAAACAAATCGTCACGAATAAAACGTACGATTATTTAGATCATCGAAACAACGAATTCGAATCGGATTTCGAAATGTTTTTGACGAATACCGAACAATTAAGGCGGGGCGTAGCGGAATCGATCGAAAAAAATTTCGATAGCGTTTGGGAAACGCCACAAGGCATACGTTTTTTGACCAGATTCGAAAAGGTTCGTAAATTTACCAAGGTTAATCAAAAAGAAAAAGTTCTACTTTGAAAACAACGAAAATTTCGAAAATAAAAATCAAGTTACAGTCCTAGTGGACTATTATTTGCGAATTTAGGTCTCATCAGTACAATGTAATTCGTTATTGTCTAAAATTAGTGATGGAAATAATTTTTTTTATTGATATTTTCAAATATAGGTCAGTGAAAAAATTCCTTTGGTCAAAATGGAGGAAAAATACGAGAGGATATTGAAATATTGCGAAAAGGAAGTGGAAAGGATAGTGAAAATGTATAAAAAACAAAAAGATGATCCTCCCATTTCGAATTTGTTTCCGCCGATTGCCGGTAAATACAATTTTTGATAATTTTGTAAAACTAACGCAAAATTCGACTTTTTCGAACGCGTTTTTGATAATTCGACTTTACACACTGTTTTTCGAACGCACTCTTCTTCTTTTTCACAGAGATTCTGTATAAAATATACGAGGCTTTAAAAAAATGAAGGAATCATTACAAAGTAACCAATTTACTAAAAATGGAACGATTTGGAATATTTCTTTAAACAAAACGAATGTTATTAGTTAGTTTTAATTGAAAATTCCATTACAGGCAGGATAAAATGGTCTAGAGCTCTAGTTTCCCATTTAGAAGAACTTTTAACTAGTGTAACGACACATCACATATTAAAAAATCTTCCGGCTACCGTGGAATTATCCAAAAAACACAGGATAGCAGAAACTATGTTGAAGACGTTCGAAACTGATATGGTGGCTCTGTGGATGAATCAACACGTCAGTATGAACAATTTTTTCTTTTATAAACTTGTTAAACTAAAACATCTCGAAACGTACGTTGTATGTTATTCAATGTTATAACCTCCAGCGTATTTCTCCTCCAAGTGCAGTTCCCCAGGTGCGACTGAGCAAGCGTCCTCCATGTACAGATCTTCTAAGAAATCGTATCGAAAGTTATTTTCCTCTAGGAATTGCTACGAGGTTCGTCGCTCTATTCTACAACAAAGTACCTAGCACCGAGCCTTGTGGTACCCCTCCAGTAACTTTGTCCTCCTTGGGGTCTTTCTGTGTCGTATTTTTAATATTCTAACGGTGAATTCGTAGGCTACCATCTTCTGTAGGTATCCTGGGACGTCAGTCTGTTAAACCTAACGAATCCAGGAATCGATTGAGGTTCGAAGATGGTTCTTACCTAGGTCAATTGATTCAACAGATTTTCTTTGGTTATCTCATTCAAAATTGGTATGGAAACTTTGAATTAATAAATTGGTTAGGCCTTATAAGACATGGCGAGACCTGTAAAGGAAATAGGTTACTCAAACCAGCTTCAGCTTCAAACTTATCAAATTAGTCATTATTTTCGTTCAAAAATAATAACTTGAGCAGATGGTAGCTTCGAGGTGACGAAACTACCACCAATTACTTGGGAATTAACTGGAGCTTCAATAAAATCTCATGCTTACAGTCTGCAAGCTGGACCTGGAGCTAAGAAGGAGTCTTTCAACCTGCAGGACGAAATTTAGTTGTCCGTAAGCTCCATTTCTACAAAATTACTTAGTCCTTTGAAAAGATGAGTTACTCAAACCAGCTTCAGCTTCAAACTTGTCTAAATAGTCATTATTTTCGTTCAAAAACAATAACTTGAGCTGTTGATAGCTTCGAGGTGACGAAACTACCACCAATTACTTGGGAATTAACTGGAACTTCAATTAAATCTCATGCTTACAGTCTGCAAGCTGGACCTGGAGCTAAGAACGAGTCTTTCAACCTGCAGGACGAAATTTAGTTGTTCGTAAGCTCTATTTCTACAAAATTACTTAGTCCTTTGAAAAGATGAGTTACTCAAACCAGCTTCAGCTTCAAACTTGTCTAAATAGTCATTATTTTCGTCCAACAACAATAACTTGAGCAGTTGGTAGCTTCGAGGTGACGAAACTACCACCAATTACTTGGGAATTAACTGGAACTTCAATAAAATCTCATGCTTACAGTCTGCAAGCTGGACCTGGAGCTAAGAACGAGTCTTTCAACCTGCAGGACGAAATTTAGTTGTTCGTAAGCTCCATTTCTACAAAATTACTTAGTCCTTTGAAGAGATGAGTTACTCGAACCAGCTTCAGCTTCAAACTTATCTAAATAGTCATTATTTTCGTTCAAAAACAATAACTTGAGCTGTTGATAGCTTCGAGGTGACGAAACTACCACCAATTACTTGGGAATTAACTGGAACTTCAATAAAATCTCATGCTTACAGTCTGCAAGCTGGACCTGGAGCTAAGAACGAGTCTTTCAACCTGCAGGACGAAATTTAGTTGTTCGTAAGCTCCATTTCTACAAAATTACTTAGTCCTTTGAAAAGATGAGTTACTCAAACCAGCTTCAGCTTCAAACTTGTCTAAATAGTCATTATTTTCGTCCAACAACAATAACTTGAGCAGTTGGTAGCTTCGAGGTGACGTATTTTTAATATTCTATCGGTGAATTCGTAGGCTACCATCTTCTGTAGGTATCCTGGGACGTCAGTCTGTTAAACCTAACGAATCCAGGAATCGATTGAGGTTCGAAGATGGTTCTTACCTAGGTCAATTGATTCAACATATTTTTTTTGGTTATCTCATTCAAAATTGGTATGGAAACTTTGAATTACCAGCTGGGATTAACGAAAAATCTTCAAATTAATAAATTGGTTAGGCCTTATAAGACATGGCGAGACCTGTAAAGGAAATATTTTCAGATATCCGAGGTGGATCCTTGTTTGCTGAGGAACCTTTTGACTATTTGTCAAGATCAACAAAAATTGAAAGTCAATATCCACCCGGTTATACCGTTATTGATTAAAGAATCAGATTTAATGATCAAAATGAAATTACCGATACCGATGGTTGCTTTGACGCTTTATACTAAACAAGATCATTTTAATTTGGTGATCGATTCTTTACAAGTAAGTTTATAGCAGAATATTTTGATTTTACCTACTAATACAGGTATTTATGCGTGTTATTGGTTTTCGGTTAGGATATACATCATTATATATATTAGTTTATCGTCGAGGAACCTTTTGTTTTATTTTCGTTTGCAGTTTTTGATCGACGACTTTTTAAAAGCCGTTAAAAGTGTAAAATTAGAAGTAAGGCCACTATTTTTACCGCATTTGATCAAATTAACTCATAAAATCGAGCCCGGTTTGACCAAACTCAATTGGGTATCGCCCGATTGGCAACAGTTTATCGATAAAGGAAATATTGCGATCGGCAATTTCAAAGAACTGGTAAGTACGTGTCTAAATTGTCTGTTTATCTGTTAGATATCTTTGGAGTTTATTTTGTTTTAGACCGACAGAGTTCACGATATCTACGAAAACAGAGTCCTGCAAGTATTGGAAAGCATGCAGGTCATACAACTTTATGCTTTGCCGGATATCGGCGAAGAGCCGTGGACCGTCGATATGTTCTGTAACAAAATCGATACTATTTGCAGAAATTCTGCCATAGAACTACATAAAAAAAGTTTGATGGTAGAGGAAGCCGTTGAAGAGATACTATCGTTAGTGAAAAGGGCCAATATCGATGCTCAATGCAGCTTAGACGAAGAAAGCTTCGCGTTCGAAGGTAAACTAGTCAAACTTCATGTTTTACACATTATTACCTTCAGTAGATGTCACTTTGATAGTAAGGAACTGCCCTTTTTAAATGTCACTTTAGTTTTTTTTATAAAACTCAGAATAAGTCTCCCAGCTTGAACTGCAGGTCGAAATCTAGTCCTTTGAGCAAATAGGTTACTCAAACCAGCTTCAGCTTCAAACTTGTCTAAATAGTCATTCTTCGAGATGACGAAACTACCACTAAGTGCTTGGGAATTAAATGGAGCTTCAATAAAATCACATGCTTACAGTCTGCAAGATGGACCTGGAGCTAAGAACGAGTCTTTCAACCTGCAGGTCGAAATTTAGTTGTCCGTAAGCTCCATTTCTACAAAATTACTTAGTCCTTTGAGCAAATAGGTTACTCAAACCAGCGTCAGCTTCAAACTTGTCTAAATAGTCATTATTTTCGTTCAAAAACAATAGCTTGAGCTGTTGGTAGCTTCGAGATGACAAAACTACCACCAATTACTTGAGAATTAACTGGAGCTTCAATAAAATCTCATGCTTACAGTCTGCAAGCTGGACCTGGAGCTAAGAACGAGTCTTTCAACCTGCAGGTCGACATCTAGTTGTTCGTAAGCTCCATTTCTACAAAATTACTTAGTCCTTTGAGCAAATAGGTTACTCCAACCAGCTTCAGCTTCAAACTTGTCAAATTAGTCATTCTTTCCGTTCAAAAATAATAACTTGAGCTGTTGGTAGCTTCGAGGTGACGAAACTACCACCAATTACTTGAGAATTAACTGGAGCTTCAATAAAATCTCATGCTTACAGTCTGCAAGCTGGACCTGGAGCTAAGAACGAGTCTTTCAACCTGCAGGTCGACATCTAGTTGTTCGTAAGCTCCATTTCTACAAAATTACTTAGTCCTTTGAGCAAATAGGTTACTCCAACCAGCTTCAGCTTCAAACTTGTCAAATTAGTCATTCTTTCCGTTCAAAAATAATAACTTGAGCTGTTGGTAGCTTCGAGGTGACGAAACTACCACCAATTACTTGAGAATTAACTGGAGCTTCAATAAAATCTCATGCTTACAGTCTGCAAGCTGGACCTGGAGCTAAGAACGAGTCTTTCAACCTGCAGGTCGACATCTAGTTGTTCGTAAGCTCCATTTCTACAAAATTACTTAGTCCTTTGAGCAAATAGGTTACTCCAACCAGCTTCAGCTTCAAACTTGTCAAATTAGTCATTCTTTCCGTACAAAAATAATAACTTGAGCTGTTGGTAGCTTCGAGGTGACGAAACTACCACCAATTACTTGAGAATTAACTGGAGCTTCAATAAAATCTCATGCTTACAGTCTGCAAGCTGGACCTGGAGCTAAGAACGAGTCTTTCAACCTGCAGGTCGAAATCTAGTTGTTCGTAAGCTCCATTTCTACAAAATTACTTAGTCCTTTGAGCAAATAGGTTACTCAAACCAGCGCCAGCTTCAAACTTGTCTAAATAGTCATTATTTTCGTTCAAAAACAATAGCTTGAGCTGTTGGTAGCTTCGAGATGACAAAACTACCACTAACTGCTTGGAAATTAACTGGAGCTTCAATAAAATCTCATGCTTACAGTCTGCAAGCTGGACCTGGAGCTAAGAACGAGTCTTTCAACCTGCAGGTCGACATCTAGTTGTTCGTAAGCTCCATTTCTACAAAATTACTTAGTCCTTTGAGCAAATAGGTTACTCCAACCAGCTTCAGCTTCAAACTTGTCAAATTAGTCATTCTTTCCGTTCAAAAATAATAACTTGAGCTGTTGGTAGCTTCGAGGTGACGAAACTACCACCAATTACTTGAGAATTAACTGGAGCTTCAATAAAATCTCATGCTTACAGTCTGCAAGCTGGACCTGGAGCTAAGAACGAGTCTTTCAACCTGCAGGTCGACATCTAGTTGTTCGTAAGCTCCATTTCTACAAAATTACTTAGTCCTTTGAGCAAATAGGTTACTCCAACCAGCTTCAGCTTCAAACTTGTCTAAATAGTCATTATTTTCGTTCAAAAACAATAGCTTGAGCTGTTGGTAGCTTCGAGATGACAAAACTACCACTAAGTGCTTGGAAATTAACTGGAGCTTCAATAAAATCTCATGCTTACAGTCTGCAAGCTGGACCTGGAGCTAAGAACGAGTCTTTCAACCTGCAGGTCGACATCTAGTTGTTCGTAAGCTCCATTTCTACAAAATTACTTAGTCCTTTGAGCAAATAGGTTACTCCAACCAGCTTCAGCTTCAAACTTGTCAAATTAGTCATTCTTTCCGTTCAAAAATAATAACTTGAGCTGTTGGTAGCTTCGAGGTGACGAAACTACCACCAATTACTTGAGAATTAACTGGAGCTTCAATAAAATCTCATGCTTACAGTCTGCAAGCTGGACCTGGAGCTAAGAACGAGTCTTTCAACCTGCAGGTCGACATCTAGTTGTTCGTAAGCTCCATTTCTACAAAATTACTTAGTCCTTTGAGCAAATAGGTTACTCCAACCAGCTTCAGCTTCAAACTTGTCAAATTAGTCATTCTTTCCGTTCAAAAATAATAACTTGAGCTGTTGGTAGCTTCGAGGTGACGAAACTACCACCAATTACTTGAGAATTAACTGGAGCTTCAATAAAATCTCATGCTTACAGTCTGCAAGCTGGACCTGGAGCTAAGAACGAGTCTTTCAACCTGCAGGTCGAAATCTAGTTGTTCGTAAGCTCCATTTCTACAAAATTACTTAGTCCTTTGAGCAAATAGGTTACTCAAACCAGCGCCAGCTTCAAACTTGTCTAAATAGTCATTATTTTCGTTCAAAAACAATAGCTTGAGCTGTTGGTAGCTTCGAGATGACAAAACTACCACTAAGTGCTTGGAAATTAACTGGAGCTTCAATAAAATCTCATGCTTACAGTCTGCAAGCTGGACCTGGAGCTAAGAACGAGTCTTTCAACCTGCAGGTCGACATCTAGTTGTTCGTAAGCTCCATTTCTACAAAATTACTTAGTCCTTTGAGCAAATAGGTTACTCCAACCAGCTTCAGCTTCAAACTTGTCAAATTAGTCATTCTTTTCGTTCAAAAATAATAACTTGAGCTGTTGGTAGCTTCGAGGTGACGAAACTACCACCAATTACTTGAGAATTAACTGGAGCTTCAATAAAATCTCATGCTTACAGTCTGCAAGCTGGACCTGGAGCTAAGAACGAGTCTTTCAACCTGCAGGTCGAAATCTAGTTGTTCGTAAGCTCCATTTCTACAAAATTACTTAGTCCTTTGAGCAAATAGGTTACTCAAACCAGCGTCAGCTTCAAACTTGTCTAAATAGTCATTATTTTCGTTCAAAAACAATAGCTTGAGCTGTTGGTAGCTTCGAGATGACAAAACTACCACTAAGTGCTTGGAAATTAACTGGAGCTTCAATAAAATCTCATGCTTACAGTCTGCAAGCTGGACCTGGAGCTAAGAACGAGTCTTTCAACCTGCAGGTCGACATCTAGTTGTTCGTAAGCTCCATTTCTACAAAATTACTTAGTCCTTTGAGCAAATAGGTTACTCCAACCAGCTTCAGCTTCAAACTTGTCAAATTAGTCATTCTTTTCGTTCAAAAATAATAACTTGAGCTGTTGGTAGCTTCGAGGTGACGAAACTACCACCAATTACTTGAGAATTAACTGGAGCTTCAATAAAATCTCATGCTTACAGTCTGCAAGCTGGACCTGGAGCTAAGAACGAGTCTTTCAACCTGCAGGTCGAAATCTAGTTGTTCGTAAGCTCCATTTCTACAAAATTACTTAGTCCTTTGAGCAAATAGGTTACTCCAACCAGCTTCAGCTTCAAACTTGTCAAATTAGTCATTCTTTCCGTTCAAAAATAATAACTTGAGCTGTTGGTAGCTTCGAGGTGACGAAACTACCACCAATTACTTGAGAATTAACTGGAGCTTCAATAAAATCTCATGCTTACAGTCTGCAAGGTGGACCTGGAGCTAAGAACGAGTCTTTCAACCTGCAGGTCGAAATCTA
Organism: Diorhabda sublineata; assembly: GCF_026230105.1. Lineage (NCBI taxonomy): Eukaryota > Metazoa > Arthropoda > Insecta > Coleoptera > Chrysomelidae > Diorhabda > Diorhabda sublineata. The sequence goes on from NC_079481.1 coordinate 704,846, forward strand.
GTTGTTCGTAAGCTCCATTTCTACAAAATTACTTAGTCCTTTGAGCAAATAGATTACTCCAACCAGCTTCAGCTTCAAACTTGTCAAATTAGTCATTCTTTTCGTTCAAAAATAATAACTTGAGCTGTTGGTAGCTTCGAGGTGACGAAACTACCACCAATTACTTGAGAATTAACTGGAGCTTCAATAAAATCTCATGCTTACAGTCTGCAAGCTGGACCTGGAGCTAAGAACGAGTCTTTCAACCTGCAGGTCGAAATCTAGTTGTTCGTAAGCTCCATTTCTACAAAATTACTTAGTCCTTTGAGCAAATAGGTTACTCAAACCAGCGTCAGCTTCAAACTTGTCTAAATAGTCATTATTTTCGTTCAAAAACAATAGCTTGAGCTGTTGGTAGCTTCGAGATGACAAAACTACCACTAAGTGCTTGGAAATTAACTGGAGCTTCAATAAAATCTCATGCTTACAGTCTGCAAGCTGGACCTGGAGCTAAGAACGAGTCTTTCAACCTGCAGGTCGACATCTAGTTGTTCGTAAGCTCCATTTCTACAAAATTACTTAGTCCTTTGAGCAAATAGGTTACTCCAACCAGCTTCAGCTTCAAACTTGTCAAATTAGTCATTCTTTCCGTTCAAAAATAATAACTTGAGCTGTTGGTAGCTTCGAGGTGACGAAACTACCACCAATTACTTGGGAATTAACTGGAGCTTCAATAAAATCACATGCTTACAGTCTGCAAGATGGACCTGGAGCTAAGAACGAGTCTTTCAACCTGAAGGTCGAAATCTAGTTGTTCGTAAGCTCCATTTCTACAAAATTACTTAGTCCTTTGAGCAAATAGGTTACTCAAACCAGCGTCAGCTTCAAACTTGTCTAAATTGTCATTATTTTCGTTCAAAAACAATAGCTTGAGCTGTTGGTAGCTTCGAGATGACAAAACTACCACTAAGTGCTTGGAAATTAACTGGAGCTTCAATAAAATCTCATGCTTACAGTCTGCAAGCTGGACCTGGAGCTAAGAACGAGTCTTTCAACCTGCAGGTCGACATCTAGTTGTTCGTAAGCTCCATTTCTACAAAATTACTTAGTCCTTTGAGCAAATAGGTTACTCCAACCAGCTTCAGCTTCAAACTTGTCAAATTAGTCATTCTTTTCGTTCAAAAATAATAACTTGAGCTGTTGGTAGCTTCGAGGTGACGAAACTACCACCAATTACTTGGGAATTAACTGGAGCTTCAATTCAATCTCATGCTTACAGTCTGCAAGCTGGACCTGGAGCTAAGAACGAGTCTTTCAACCTGCAGGTCGAAATCTAGTTGTTCGTAAGCTCCATTTCTACAAAATTATTTAGTCCTTTGAGCAAATAGGTTACTCCAACCAGCTTCAGCTTCAAACTTGTCAAATTAGTCATTCTTTCCGTTCAAAAATAATAACTTGAGCTGTTGGTAGCTTCGAGGTGACGAAACTACCACCAATTACTTGGGAATTAACTGGAGCTTCAATTCAATCTCATGCTTACAGTCTGCAAGCTGGACCTGGAGCTAAGAACGAGTCTTTCAACCTGCAGGTCGAAATCTAGTTGTTCGTAAGCTCCATTTCTACAAAATTACTTAGTCCTTTGAGCAAATAGGTTACTCCAACCAGCTTCAGCTTCAAACTTGTCAAATTAGTCATTCTTTCCGTTCAAAAATAATAACTTGAGCTGTTGGTAGCTTCGAGGTGACGAAACTACCACCAATTACTTGGGAATTAACTGGAACTTCAATAAAATCTCATGCTTACAGTCTGCAAGCTGGACCTGGAGCTAAGAACGAGTCTTTCAACCTGCAGGTCGAAATCTAGTTGTTCGTAAGCTCCATTTCTACAAAATTACTTAGTCCTTTGAGCAAATAGGTTACTCAAACCAGCGTCAGCTTCAAACTTGTCTAAATAGTCATTATTTTCGTTCAAAAACAATAGCTTGAGCTGTTGGTAGCTTCGAGATGACAAAACTACCACTAAGTGCTTGGAAATTAACTGGAGCTTCAATAAAATCTCATGCTTACAGTCTGCAAGCTGGACCTGGAGCTAAGAACGAGTCTTTCAACCTGCAGGTCGACATCTAGTTGTTCGTAAGCTCCATTTCTACAAAATTACTTAGTCCTTTGAGCAAATAGGTTACTCCAACCAGCTTCAGCTTCAAACTTGTCAAATTAGTCATTCTTTCCGTTCAAAAATAATAACTTGAGCTGTTGGTAGCTTCGAGGTGACGAAACTACCACCAATTACTTGGGAATTAACTGGAGCTTCAATAAAATCACATGCTTACAGTCTGCAAGATGGACCTGGAGCTAAGAACGAGTCTTTCAACCTGAAGGTCGAAATCTAGTTGTTCGTAAGCTCCATTTCTACAAAATTACTTAGTCCTTTGAGCAAATAGGTTACTCAAACCAGCGTCAGCTTCAAACTTGTCTAAATAGTCATTATTTTCGTTCAAAAACAATAGCTTGAGCTGTTGGTAGCTTCGAGATGACAAAACTACCACTAAGTGCTTGGAAATTAACTGGAGCTTCAATAAAATCTCATGCTTACAGTCTGCAAGCTGGACCTGGAGCTAAGAACGAGTCTTTCAACCTGCAGGTCGACATCTAGTTGTTCGTAAGCTCCATTTCTACAAAATTACTTAGTCCTTTGAGCAAATAGGTTACTCCAACCAGCTTCAGCTTCAAACTTGTCAAATTAGTCATTCTTTTCGTTCAAAAATAATAACTTGAGCTGTTGGTAGCTTCGAGGTGACGAAACTACCACCAATTACTTGGGAATTAACTGGAGCTTCAATTCAATCTCATGCTTACAGTCTGCAAGCTGGACCTGGAGCTAAGAACGAGTCTTTCAACCTGCAGGTCGAAATCTAGTTGTTCGTAAGCTCCATTTCTACAAAATTATTTAGTCCTTTGAGCAAATAGGTTACTCCAACCAGCTTCAGCTTCAAACTTGTCAAATTAGTCATTCTTTCCGTTCAAAAATAATAACTTGAGCTGTTGGTAGCTTCGAGGTGACGAAACTACCACCAATTACTTGGGAATTAACTGGAGCTTCAATTCAATCTCATGCTTACAGTCTGCAAGCTGGACCTGGAGCTAAGAACGAGTCTTTCAACCTGAAGGTCGAAATCTAGTTGTTCGTAAGCTCCATTTCTACAAAATTACTTAGTCCTTTGAGCAAATAGGTTACTCCAACCAGCTTCAGCTTCAAACTTGTCAAATTAGTCATTCTTTCCGTTCAAAAATAATAACTTGAGCTGTTGGTAGCTTCGAGGTGACGAAACTACCACCAATTACTTGGGAATTAACTGGAACTTCAATAAAATCTCATGCTTACAGTCTGCAAGCTGGACCTGGAGCTAAGAACGAGTCTTTCAACCTGCAGGTCGAAATCTAGTTGTTCGTAAGCTCCATTTCTACAAAATTACTTAGTCCCTTGAGCAAATAGGTTACTCAAACCAGCGTCAGCTTCAAACTTGTCTAAATAGTCATTATTTTCGTTCAAAAACAATAGCTTGAGCTGTTGGTAGCTTCGAGATGACAAAACTACCACTAAGTGCTTGGAAATTAACTGGAGCTTCAATAAAATCTCATGCTTACAGTCTGCAAGCTGGACCTGGAGCTAAGATCAAGTCTTTCAACCTGCAGGTCGAAATCTAGTTGTTCGTAAGCTCCATTTCTACAAAATTACTCAGTCCTTTGAAAATATGAGTTACTCAAACCAGCTTCAGCTTCAAACTTATCAAATTAGTCGTTCTTTCCGTTCAAAAATAATAACTTGAGCAGATGGTAGCTTCGAGGTGACGAAACTACCACCAATTACTTGGGAATTAACTGGAGCTTCAATAAAATCTCATGCTTACAGTCTGCAAGCTGGACCTGGAACTAAGAACGAGTCTTTCAACCTGCAGGTCGAAATCTAGTTGTTCTTAAGCTCCATTTCTACAAAATTACTCAAACCAGCTTTTGATTCAGCAAAAGTTTCAAATTTGCTTGGAAACTATCAACAGCTTTTATAACGTACGTTGACAGCCTTGGATCTGGAGTATGAGCTCTAGGATTATTCCTCCTCTAGATCTTCAACTTTTTTTCATAAAGTTGATTAAAAATTTTTAATATTCCACTTGGATTATGGTAGTTCGATTGTTAAAAATGTGTCTGCAGATAACAGTTCAAAATCTAGTTGTTTCTGTTTGTGATTTCCCCCGCAAATCTCTACGATTCGTGTCTGGATTGTTGGGTGGTTACTCTGATAAAGGGTGTTGACAATATTTAGTTATCGATACCGCGTTTTTTCGATTAAACCAATCGTTGTTGGTATATGTGTAGATGAAGAAAAACATACAGATGTCAGCTCTAGTCAGCAACCATCCGATTGGTCGTTAGTTTGGGATTGTTTCGAAAAACCCCATATACTTATTGGAGGAAACGTCAACAAATCCGTCCACGATATAGTAAAAGGAGCACTAGGCGAAATGAGAAGATACTACAGTAGAAAAATCATAGATGTACTAGTTAAAGTCACTAGAACGTCCTTAGATACGTTAAGAAAACGATTTTCCATGGAACGTGAGTAAAATTCGATTGGAAATTATCGTCGGATCGATAAAAATGTTTCTGTACAGATAAAAATGAAAGAACGGCAGTTTTTAAATTGAATTCGATACTTTTGATACCGAAAGTGGCGATCAAACCAAATTTGGACGAGGTCCAGGATATTTTAGTATCGGTTGGAAAAACTGTCACTTCGGTAGCGAAGGGAGTGGGGCAATGGGCTTTAGGACCGGGACAGGTGTGTACCAAATTGATTTTTTATGAAAAAAATCAGTACGAACATAAGGAAATATCAAAAAAGTGAGATCAGAAACAACAAACAAACAAGAAAATATAATTTCTGATCCTTCAACTTCGTTTCTGACTCATTTGAAGTATTGCGGGTGTTCAAAAGTGATTTTTTTACCTAATTTGGTATTTTTAACGATGACTCATCTCTTAATTACGTATTTTTGTTTATATTTTTACGTTTCCGCGTGTTTTAACTCACCATATTACCTTTTAACTACGTCATATCGAACTGCACATCGTTAAAGTTTTTTAAACGCAACTATTTAATCACCCCGCTTGGCTCTGTGCGTTCTAGTTTGATACTAAGATGTAACTGTCTCTAATTGGAGGTTATACTAAATAGGCGATTGTTCTGATGCGAATCAACTTTTGTAAATATGAAAATATGATTCCTTATGTTCGTCTTGTATATAATTCGATTATTTTATTCTTTTCGTATGTTTCGTGACTATATGTTGGTAGAAATATTGTTTTATGATTGGCCTGATTATTTTATTTTTATTTATGTAGTGTATTAGTTCATTTTAAAGCCTTAAATCGTAACTTCAAAGAAATATATTTGTGATGAAGTTTTTAAAGGTATACTAGCTTATACCCGCGGCTTCGCTCGCATCGAATCCATTAAATAAGTATCAGAAATCATTATAATAGAAAAGAACGAACTCTGCAGCTATATTAGAACCTTGAATGTAGAAAAATTGCCAAAAACCTACAAAAATCCATAATTCCACATCGAATGTCCGCGCTTAGCTCCTCTCCAACTCAACCGATTTGAGTGTTCAAAAACTCAAAAGAAAGAAGATATTTCAACGAGTGTTCTTGAACCAAAACGAACTCTGTAGCTATATCAGAACCTGAGATATAGATCATTGAATGTAGAAAAATTGCCAAAAAATCTACAAAAATCCATAACTCCACATCGAATGTCCGCGCTTAGCTCCTCTCCAACTCAACCGATTTGAGTGTTCAAAAACTCAAAAGAAAGAAGATATTTTAACGAGTGTTCTCGAACTAAAACGAACTCTGTAGCTATATCAGAACCTGAGATATAGATCATTGAATATAGAAAAATTGCCAAAAAATCTACAAAAATCCATAACTCCACATCGAATGTCCGCGCTTAGCTCCTCTCCAACTCAACCGATTTGAGTGTTCAAAAACTTAAAAGAAAGAAAATATTTCAACGAGTGTTTTAAAACTAAAACGAACTCTGTAGCTATATCAGAACCTGAGATATAGATCATTGAATATAGAAAAATTGCCAAAAAATCTACAAAAATCCATAACTCCACATCGAATGTCCGCGCTTAGCTCCTCTCCAACTCAACCGATTTGAGTGTTCAAAAACTCAAAAGAAAGAAGATATTTCAACGAGTGTTCTTGAACCAAAACGAACTCTGTAGCTATATCAGAACCTGAGATATAGATTTTTGAATGTAGAAAAATTGCCAAAAAATTTACAAAAATCCATAACTCCACATCGAATGTCCGCGCTAAGCTCCTCTCCAACTCAACCGATTTGAGTGTTCAAAAACTCAAAAGAAAGAAAATATTTCAACGAGTGTTCTCGAACTAAAACGAACTCTGTAGCTATATCAGAACCTGAGATATAGATTTTTGAATGTAGAAAAATTGCCAAAAAATTTACAAAAATCCATAACTCCACATCGAATGTCCGCGCTTAGCTCCTCTCCAACTCAACCGATTTGAGTGTTCAAAAACTCAAAAGAAAGAAAATATTTCAACGAGTGTTTTCAAACTAAAACAAACTCTGTAGCTATATCAGAACCTGAGATATAGATCATTGAATATAGAAAAATTGCCAAAAAATCTACAAAAATCCATAACTCCACATCGAATGTCCGCGCTAAGCTCCTCTCCAACTCAACCGATTTGAGTGTTCAAAAACTCAAAAGAAAGAAGATATTTCAACGAGTGTTCTTGAACCAAAACGAACTCTGTAGCTATATCAGAACCTGAGATATAGATCATTGAATATAGAAAAATTGCCAAAAAACCTACAAAAATCCATAACTCCACATCGAATGTCCGCGCTAAGCTCCTCTCCAACTCAACCGATTTGAGTGTTCAAAAACTCAAAAGAAAGAAGGTGTTTCAACGAGTGTTTTTGAATCAAAACGAAGTCTCTATCTTGAATAGAACCTGAGAGATATTGAGGATAGAAAGTGTGTATGTGAAAAACTCCCATAAGTAATGTAGAGGGGGAAATCGCATTTGAGTATAACTTGAGAATGGTGAAAATTAGATGAAATCCGATGGTTGATGGCTGATATTTGCATCAATACCTTTCATTGAACAAAAAAAAAATTAAGCAAATCGGTTGGGTAGAACGCCAGAACGGACTCTGAATGGAAATCATCAATTTTTTTAATATATAAGATTATTACTAGATATATTCAGATTAACTATTCCTCGATTTCTTCTATTGTTTTTTCCTCTTAAAAATTAACGTTCAATTAATACTCGACGTTTTTATGAATATTATTTGCCTCATTCACTGTACTATATATCGACTGTACTAATATTAATCTATTAGCGAATTTCCGCACAACTAAATTGCATTTGACTCAAAATCAGTGCAGGTTTCTTTATTTCTATAATTATTTTTGTCCACTTTTCGAAAAAATAAATACAGGGTTATTCATTTTTATAAATAATTCGATAATATAAAAGGATAGTCCTCGAATTGACCTAGAGGCAGTTAAACAGATCCAAACGACACTTTGTATCAATTAGAAACTGTTTGTAAATATTGATAACCCTGTATTATACATATATATATATATATATATATATATATATATATATATATATATATATATATATATATATATATCAATAGTTGATTTAGTATTAATATTAATAATATTTTTTTTTCATACCACTAAACTCACTCACTCACACCACTGTATAAAATCTAATGTTAAAATACATCACTCATATCACATAACCTCACATTCTACTGCTTCCGAAAACATAACCTCACATTACTGTAAAAAATACGTACCGGGGCATGCGGCTTTGTATATACATAAAAGGCAAACACCCCGAAGAAATCAGCATGGACAAAAATTGCTGGTCCGAAATCTAGTCTAATGGATATAGTCAATCGTTCACGTTATGATCAAAAGGCTACCAACAAAACATCGATAAAAGGAAAAGAAGAAAACGTCAAGAATAGAAGAAGAAAATTATACCGTTTACTCACCGAAGAAAAACCCACCATTCCTTTACAGCAGAGGAATTTCTATAATCTAGTCATGGAAAACAAGGAAGTCATCAAAACTTTATCTTTATTGTCAACTTGTACGCAAGATATGAAACAGGTAAAATAATTTCGAAGTTTTCGAGCGCGTACGGTCCTGTTTTTTATTTACGTCTTACATTAAAACCTTCAATAATCGATTATTTGGTGTTTAATAACGAAAAAAATAAAAAAATAAGTTAAAATCGGCTTAATTTAGAACTAAAAAATCTCTCGACGGGGTGTAAATTAACAGCAGGTCCGTACTAGCTCGGATTCTACTTATAATAAAAAATATCTATTGTATTAAGCCAATTTCTATTTCTAACTATTGATTTTTTTTTCTGGAATGTCAATTTTTAAAAATTTTCTATTTGATAATACAGGAAGTGACACAATTCATAGCTAGATGGCGTGTTTACAATATTCTGTGGAGGAACGAAAAGTCGCAACGAGAATTGCTAACGGCGGTTTTAACGGAATTCGAAACGTCGCTTAGAAAACACGAAGAATTAACCGAAAGATTGGATACGGAACCGGATACGTTCGTTATAGCTAATTGCTTAGCTATTTCCACGGAAAATCTCAAATTCGGTCTTTTAACAGAAATAAAATCTTGCACGCACAGGTAATTCATCGTTATTTTGATAAAAACGATTCGATTTAGTTGTTCAAAGATATAAAATACGTTGATATTGACGTAAGACGTAACTTGAAGTCTTGTAAATCATATCCCGATAGATATTCACTTACTGAACACGTTTTTTATGAAGGATTTTCAATTGATTACAAATCTACCAGATTATTAACAACAGAAAAATACTATTGGAAACAAAATATATTGTTCAAAACTGTTTTTAATTACATTATAATAATCTACATTCGATTTTTTATATTTTTAATAAAAAGTTCAATGTTATTCGTAAGGATTATTAATCGAATTCATTCCATTTATAAATATTATGTCAACTGTCGTGTGTACTGTGTCATCCGTCATACGTCAACTGTTCCGTGTACCGTGCTCTCTATTAAGTCATCTATTGTGTTGTTTATGATCCAACCATCATACGTCAACTGTCGTTTGTCATATTCGTGTCATCTGATGTATGTAGTACATTCCACGACGTTTTCGTCTTATTATATGATACGAGGACGGTTCCAGAAGTACCTAACCCAACAAATAAAACACCAAAACATATTTATTTTTCTTCCCGAGCCGTTTTTTCGTTTTCAATCCATTGTTTTTGACTGCGTTCTATTCGTTTAGATTAGAACCAAAATATATTGTTCAAAACTGTTTTTAATTACAGTATAATAATCTATATTCGATTTTTTATATTTTTAATAAAAAGTTCAATGTTATTCGTGAAGATTATTAATCGAATTCATTCCATTTATAAATATTATGTCAACTGTCATGTGTACTGTGTCATCTGTCATACGTCAACTGTTCCGTGTACCGTGCTCTCTATTAAGTCATCTATTGTGTTGTTTATGATCCAACCATCATACGTCAACTGTCGTTTGTCATATTCGTGTCATCTGATGTATGTAGTACATTCCACGACGTTTTCGTCTTATTATATGATACGAGGACGGTTCCAGAAGTACCTAACCCAACAAATAAAACACCAAAACATATTTATTTTTCTTCCCGAGCCGTTTTTTCGTTTTCAATCCATTGTTTTTGACTGCGTTCTATTCGTTTAGATTAGAACCAAAATATATTGTTCAAAACTGTTTTTAATTACATTATAATAATCTACATTCGATTTTTTATATTTTTAATAAAAAGTTCAATGTTATTCGTAAGGATTATTAATCGAATTAATTCCATGTACAAATATTATGTCAACTGTCATGTGTACTGTGTCGTCCGTCATACGTCAACTGTTCCGTGTACCGTGCTCTCTATCAATCCATCTATTGTGTTGTTTATGATGCAACCATCATATGTCAACTGTCGTTTGTCATTTTAAACGATTATAGCGATTATATAATACGAGGAAGGTTCCAGAAGTACCTAACCCAAAACATATTTATTTTTCTTTCCGAGCCGTTTTTCCGTTTTCAATCCATTGTTTTTGACTGCGTTCTATTCGTTTAGATTAGAACCAAAATATATTGTTCAAAACTGTTTTTAATTACATTATAATAATCTACATTCGAATTTTTATATTTTTAATAAAAAGTTCAATGTTATTCGTAAGGATTATTAATCGAATTAATTCCATGTACAAATATTATGTCAACTGTCATGTGTACTGTGTCGTCCGTCATACGTCAACTGTTCCGTGTACCGTGCTCTCTATTAAGTCATCTATTGTGTTGTTTATGATCCAACCATCATACGTCAACTGTCGTTTGTCATATTCGTGTCATCTGATGTATGTAGTACATTCCACGACGTTTTCGTCTTATTATATGATACGAGGACGGTTCCAGAAGTACCTAACCCAACAAATAAAACACCAAAACATATTTATTTTTCTTTCCGAGCCGTTTTTCCGTTTTCACTCCATTGTTTTTGACTGCGTTCTATTCGTTTAGATTAGAACCAAAATATATTGTTCAAAACTGTTTTTAATTACATTATAATAATCTACATTCGAATTTTTATATTTTTAATAAAAAGTTCAATGTTATTCGTAAGGATTATTAATCGAATTCATTCCATTTATAAATATTATGTCAACTGTCGTGTGTACTGTGTCATCTGTCATACGTCAACTGTTCCGTGTACCGTGCTCTCTATTAAGTCATCTATTGTGTTGTTTATGATCCAACCATCATACGTCAACTGTCGTTTGTCATATTCGTGTCATCTGATGTATGTAGTACATTCCACGACGTTTTCGTCTTATTATATGATACGAGGACGGTTCCAGAAGTACCTAACCCAACAAATAAAACACCAAAACATATTTATTTTTCTTCCCGAGCCGTTTTTTCGTTTTCAATCCATTGTTTTTGACTGCGTTCTATTCGTTTAGATTAGAACCAAAATATATTGTTCAAAACTGTTTTTAATTACAGTATAATAATCTATATTCGATTTTTTATATTTTTAATAAAAAGTTCAATGTTATTCGTGAAGATTATCAATCGAATTCATTCCATTTATAAATATTATGTCAACTGTCATGTGTACTGTGTCATCTGTCATACGTCAACTGTTCCGTGTACCGTGCTCTCTATCAATCCATCTATTGTGTTGTTTATGATGCAACCATCATATGTCAACTGTCGTTTGTCATTTTAAACGATTATAGCGATTATATAATACGAGGAAGGTTCCAGAAGTACCTAACCCAAAACATATTTATTTATCTTTTCGGGCGGTTTCTTCGTTTTCATTCCATTGTTTTTGACAGCGATCTATTCGTTTAGATTATAACCTGAATTATTTTTTAAAGAATCGGTCAAGCGATGAAAAAGAAATACCGTCGTGAAATGGACTACGTTTACGCGGTTATAAGCGAAATGGACAGAAAATTAGATCGAACTATCAGAGATTTGGACGACGTTCGATTGATAATGGACACATTGAAAAAAATCCGGGAACAAGAAGTCGACATGGATTTAAAAATAGAGCCGGTGGAGGAGGCTTTCAACGTACTCCATCGATATAAAGTACCGGTGGAAAGGGAAGTGATAGAGCAAGTGGATAATCTTAGATACACGTGGAAACAGCTACTGGATAGAGCCATGAAAGTCCAAGCGAATCTGTTGAACATGCAGCCGCAGTTCGAACGGGATCTCAAAAATAATTTGAGCAAATTCAAACAAGATAAATTGGATTATTGTAATCAATATCGTACCGCGGGGCCGATGCAGCCCGGACTAAGTCCGCGGGAGGCTTCCGATAGGTTAATTCTCTTCCAAGTGAGTCCAAGATTATTTTTGGGGTTATTCCCATAATAGACAAACATTTTTTTTTTAGAACCGATTCGACGGTATGTGGCGCAAACTTCAAACGTACCAAAGCGGCGAAGAACTTTTCGGTTTACCGACCACCGATTACCCAGATATGGCGCAAATCAGGAAAGAATTGAATCTTCTGCAAAAACTTTATAAACTTTATAACGACGTTATCGATAGAGTGAATAGTTATTATGATATACCTTGGGGAGAAGTTAATATTGAAGAAATCAACAACGAACTTATGGAGTTTCAGAACAGATGCAGGAAGTTACCTAAAGGTAAGAACAATTTCCGATTCCATTCGATCGAAATCCCCCAGCTCGATTATACCTACGTGGGGTTTCAGGTCTAAAGGAGTGGCCGGCGTTTTTCGCTTTGAAAAAAACGATAGACGATTTCAACGACATGTGTCCTCTATTGGAATTGATGGCGAACCGAGCTATGAAGCCGAGACATTGGCAACGTATCATGGATTCCCTTAACCACGTTTTCGAGTTCGAGAGCGAAGGATTCTGTTTGAAAAACATCCTGGAAGCACCGTTACTGCAACACAAAGAAGACATCGAGGTACTCTAAATTGCGTTTTATTTTTATTATTATTATTATTCGTTTCGTCGTTTATTCCTGCAGGATATTTGTATTTCTGCCATGAAAGAAAAAGACATCGAAGCTAAATTGCGTCAAGTTACCAATGAATGGACGGTCCACGAATTGACGTTTCAAACTTTCAACAATAGAGGGGAGCTGCTTCTGAGAGGCGATACTACAGCCGAAACTATTGGGCAATTGGAAGATAGCCTCATGATATTGGGATCTCTATTATCGAACAGGTAATTAATACCTCGAAGATGTTGCTATTATAGTAGAAACGTTGTTAATTATTGAATCGTTTACTAGTAAGGATTTTTTCGAATGGGTTGAATCTTCTGTTAAAAACATCTCAAATAACTAAAATTCAAACAACTAGACACTTCGATACATCATCTCCTACGATTGCCTCGAGTTCTTATAGAATTTGAGCTAGTGGTGACTTTCTGGAAGGGATCTTTCGGAATGGGTTGAATGTTCTGTGTTAGGAAAGCTAAAAACACCTCAACGACCTAAAAATCGAACGCCTACACACTCCGATATACATCTAGTACGATTGCCTCGAGTTTTTTTAGAATTTGAGCTAGTAGTGACTTTCTGGAAGGGCTCTTTCGGAATGGGTTGAATATTCTGTGTTAGGAAAGCTAAAAACACCTCAACGACATAAAAATCGAACGCCTACACACTCCGATATACATCTAGTACGATTGCCTCGAGTTTTTTTAGAATTTGAGCTAGTGGTGACTTTCTGGAAGGGATCTTTCGGAATGGGTTGAATGTTCTGTGTTAGGAAAGCTAAAAACACCTCAACGACCTAAAAATCGAACACCTACACACTCCGATATACATCTAGTACGATTGCCTCGAGTTTTTTTAGAATTTGAGCTAGTGGTGACTTTCTGGAAGGGATCTTTCGGAATGGGTTGAATGTTCTGTGTTAGGAAAGCTAAAAACACCTCAACGACCTAAAAATCGAACACCTACACACTCCGATATACATCTAGTACGATTGCCTCGAGTTTTTTTAGAATTTGAGCTAGTGGTGACTTTCTGGAAGGGATCTTTCGGAATGGGTTGAATATTCTGTGTTAGGAAAGCTAAAAACACCTCAACGACCTAAAAATCGAACGCCTACACACTCCGATATACATCTAGTACGATTGCCTCGAGTTTTTTTAGAATTTGAGCTAGTGGTGACTTTCTGGAAGGGATCTTTCGGAATGGGTTGAATGTTCTGTGTTAGGAAAGCTAAAAACACCTCAACGACCTAAAAATCGAACGCCTACACACTCCGATATACATCTAGTACGATTGCCTCGAGTTTTTTTAGAATTTGAGCTAGTAGTGACTTTCTGGAAGGGCTCTTTCGGAATGGGTTGAATATTCTGTGTTAGGAAAGCTAAAAACACCTCAACGACATAAAAATCGAACGCCTACACACTCCGATATACATCTAGTACGATTGCCTCGAGTTTTTTTAGAATTTGAGCTAGTAGTGACTTTCTGGAAGGGCTCTTTCGGAATGGGTTGAATATTCTGTGTTAGGAAAGCTAAAAACACCTCAACGACATAAAAATCGAACGCCTACACACTCCGATATACATCTAGTACGATTGCCTCGAGTTTTTTTAGAATTTGAGCTAGTAGTGACTTTCTGGAAGGGCTCTTTCGGAATGGGTTGAATATTCTGTGTTAGGAAAGCTAAAAACACCTCAACGACATAAAAATCGAACGCCTACACACTCCGATATACATCTAGTACGATTGCCTCGAGTTTTTTTAGAATTTGAGCTAGTAGTGACTTTCTAGAAGGGCTCTTTCGGAATGGGTTGAATGTTCTGTGTTAGGAAAGCTAAAAACACCTCAACGACATAAAAATCGAACGCCTACACACTCCGATATACATCTAGTACGATTGCCTCGAGTTTTTTTAGAATTTGAGCTAGTAGTGACTTTCTGGAAGGGATCTTTCGGAATGGGTTGAATGTTCTGTGTTAGGAAAGCTAAAAACACCTCAACGACCTAAAAATCGAACGCCTACACACTCCGATATACATCTAGTACGATTGCCTCGAGTTTTTTTAGAATTTGAGCTAGTGGTGACTTTCTGGAAGGGATCTTTCGGAATGGGTTGAATGTTCTGTGTTAGGAAAGCTAAAAACACCTCAACGACCTAAAAATCGAACGCCTACACACTCCGATATACATCTAGTACGATTGCCTCGAGTTTTTTTAGAATTTGAGCTAGTGGTGACTTTCTGGAAGGGATCTTTCGGAATGGGTTGAATGTTCTGTGTTAGGAAAGCTAAAAACACCTCAACGACCTAAAAATCGAACGCCTACACACTCCGATATACATCTAGTACGATTGCCTCGAGTTTTTTTAGAATTTGAGCTAGTAGTGACTTTCTGGAAGGGCTCTTTCGGAATGGGTTGAATATTCTGTGTTAGGAAAGCTAAAAACACCTCAACGACATAAAAATCGAACGCCTACACACTCCGATATACATCTAGTACGATTGCCTCGAGTTTTTTTAGAATTTGAGCTAGTAGTGACTTTCTGGAAGGGCTCTTTCGGAATGGGTTGAATATTCTGTGTTAGGAAAGCTAAAAACACCTCAACGACATAAAAATCGAACGCCTACACACTCCGATATACATCTAGTACGATTGCCTCGAGTTTTTTTAGAATTTGAGCTAGTAGTGACTTTCTGGAAGGGATCTTTCGGAATGGGTTGAATATTCTGTGTTAGGAAAGCTAAAAACACCTCAACGACATAAAAATCGAACGCCTACACACTCCGATATACATCTAGTACGATTGCCTCGAGTTTTTTTAGAATTTGAGCTAGTAGTGACTTTCTGGAAGGGCTCTTTCGGAATGGGTTGAATATTCTGTGTTAGGAAAGCTAAAAACACCTCAACGACATAAAAATCGAACACCTACACACTCCGATATACATCTAGTACGATTGCCTCGAGTTTTTTTAGAATTTGAGCTAGTGGTGACTTTCTGGAAGGGATCTTTCGGAATGGGTTGAATGTTCTGTGTTAGGAAAGCTAAAAACACCTCAACGACCTAAAAATCGAACACCTACACACTCCGATATACATCTAGTACGATTGCCTCGAGTTTTTTTAGAATTTGAGCTAGTGGTGACTTTCTGGAAGGGATCTTTCGGAATGGGTTGAATGTTCTGTGTTAGGAAAGCTAAAAACACCTCAACGACCTAAAAATCGAACGCCTACACACTCCGATATACATCTAGTACGATTGCCTCGAGTTTTTTTAGAATTTGAGCTAGTAGTGACTTTCTGGAAGGGCTCTTTCGGAATGGGTTGAATATTCTGTGTTAGGAAAGCTAAAAACACCTCAACGACATAAAAATCGAACGCCTACACACTCCGATATACATCTAGTACGATTGCCTCGAGTTTTTTTAGAATTTGAGCTAGTAGTGACTTTCTAGAAGGGCTCTTTCGGAATGGGTTGAATGTTCTGTGTTAGGAAAGCTAAAAACACCTCAACGACCTAAAAATCGAACGCCTACACACTCCGATATACATCTAGTACGATTGCCTCGAGTTTTTTTAGAATTTGAGCTAGTGGTGACTTTCTGGAAGGGATCTTTCGGAATGGGTTGAATGTTCTGTGTTAGGAAAGCTAAAAACACCTCAACGACCTAAAAATCGAACGCCTACACACTCCGATATACATCTAGTACGATTGCCTCGAGTTTTTTTAGAATTTGAGCTAGTAGTGACTTTCTGGAAGGGCTCTTTCGGAATGGGTTGAATATTCTGTGTTAGGAAAGCTAAAAACACCTCAACGACATAAAAATCGAACGCCTACACACTCCGATATACATCTAGTACGATTGCCTCGAGTTTTTTTAGAATTTGAGCTAGTAGTGACTTTCTGGAAGGGATCTTTCGGAATGGGTTGAATGTTCTGTGTTAGGAAAGCTAAAAACACCTCAACGACCTAAAAATCGAACACCTACACACTCCGATATACATCTAGTACGATTGCCTCGAGTTTTTTTAGAATTTGAGCTAGTGGTGACTTTCTGGAAGGGATCTTTCGGAATGGGTTGAATGTTCTGTGTTAGGAAAGCTAAAAACACCTCAACGACCTAAAAATCGAACGCCTACACACTCCGATATACATCTAGTACGATTGCCTCGAGTTTTTTTAGAATTTGAGCTAGTAGTGACTTTCTGGAAGGGCTCTTTCGGAATGGGTTGAATATTCTGTGTTAGGAAAGCTAAAAACACCTCAACGACATAAAAATCGAACGCCTACACACTCCGATATACATCTAGTACGATTGCCTCGAGTTTTTTTAGAATTTGAGCTAGTAGTGACTTTCTGGAAGGGATCTTTCGGAATGGGTTGAATGTTCTGTGTTAGGAAAGCTAAAAACACCTCAAGTACTTGAAAATCTAACGCCTACACACTCCGATACATCATCTAGTACGATTGCCTCGAGTTTTTTTAGAATTTGAGCTAGTAGTGACTTTCTGGAAGGGATCTTTCGGAATGGGTTGAATGTTCTGTGTTAGGAAAGCTAAAAACACCTCAACGACCTAAAAATCGAACGCCTACACACTCCGATATACATCTAGTACGATTGCCTCGAGTTTTTTTAGAATTTGAGCTAGTGGTGACTTTCTGGGAGGGATCTTTCGGAATGGGTTGAATATTGTGTGTTAGGAAAGCTAAAAACACCTCAAGGACCTAAAAATCGAACACTTACACACTCCGATACATCATCTAGTACGATTGCCTCGAGTTTTTTTAGAATTTGAGCTAGTAGTGACTTTCTAGAAGGGCTCTTTCGGAATGGGTTGAATGTTCTGTGTTGGGCAAGCTAAAAACACCTCAAGGACCTAAAAATCGAACACTTACACACTCCGATACATCATCTTCTACGATTGCATCGAGTTCTTTTAGAATTTGAGCTAGTGGTGACTTTCTGGAAGGGATCTTTCGGAATGGGTTGAATATTCTGTGTTGGGAAAACTAAAAACACCTCAAGGACCTAAAAATCTAACACCTACACACCTCGATACACCATCTAGTACGATTGCCTCGAGTTTTTTTAGAATTTGAGCTAGTGGTGACTTTCTGGAGGGGATCTTTCGGAATGGGTTGAATATTCTGTGTTTCTGCACCAGAAACTTTTTTAGAATCATCATTGGTACGATATTAAAAGAAATTGATAGAAATTAGAAAGTAAAAGAGATCTGACAACTGGGATAAAATAAGAAGAAAGCTAAAACCAAAGTAAATCTTCATCATGAATTTCATTAGAGGATCTAATGAGTCATTGCTGCATCAATGGATACCTTAAGTAGCTAAACTAGTGGAAGGATGAATGAATGAAGTTTCCTGATGAATTTATTGTCGATATTGGATATAGGAGAACTAAAAGTGGATAGAGGATGTCCGATAAGTGTTTTGGTAGAGTTTGGAATTAGGAAACCCCCAAATGTCTTTGTATCTCGTTATATGTTAGTTTCAATTCAAATTTGATCGAACATTTTCACCAGGTACTGCATATATTTCAGATATAACGCACCGTTTAAGAAACAGATCCAACAATGGGTGTACGATCTATCCAATACCAACGAAATATTGGAAAGATGGCTTCTGGTACAGAATATGTGGGTTTATTTGGAAGCCGTTTTCGTCGGTGGTGATATCGCTAAGCAATTACCGAAAGAAGCCAAACGGTTTTCGAAAATAGACAAATCTTGGCAGAAGATAATGCAGAGGGCGCACGAAACACCCGGTGTCGTTAACTGTTGCGTCGGTATTAATAACAACATAATTATTAATATTAATATATTTAAAAATAAACGTATTTGTTCAAGGGGATGATCTGCTAAAACAACTGCTACCGCACCTTCAGGAACAGCTGGAATTGTGTCAAAAATCTTTAAGCGGTTATTTGGAAAGGAAACGCATGATGTTTCCCAGATTTTTTTTCGTATCCGATCCGGCGCTTCTCGAAATTCTCGGACAAGCCTCCGATTCGCATACCATTCAAAATCATCTACTTTCTATATTCGATAATACGCGATGCGTCAAATTCCACGATATCGAATATAATAAAATAACCGCCATTTTTTCCTCCGAAGGCGAAATGATCCAATTGGAAAAAGTCGTTAGAGCCGAAGGTAGCGTCGAAACTTGGTTAACTCAATTACTAGTAACGTCTCAGTTATCATTACATTCGATTATAAGAAGCGCTTTCGGTATCATTAACGATGTCAACTTCAATTTGTTACAATTTCTTGATAAAATGCCGGCCCAGGTGAGTAATTTATGAAAAAAAAATAATAAAATGTCTTTTATTTCGATTTAAATATATATATTTTAAATGCACTATTCACTATTTTACATTCCCTATTCGAAAGTGCACTATTCACTAACTACTTTTCACTATTCACTAATTTATACGTTTCAACTAAAAATTTAGACATGGAAAAAGGTTGAATCGGCTCCAAAGAAAGTAGAAACCGTTCCATTTGCAGGAAAAGTCATGGCGTCGGTTGTTTTGCCAAGAAGAAAGTTTTGTTCCAGCAAGACAATCCATCAGCTCAAACAACCGTTATTTAAATGGTCAAAATTGATGAATCAAAGTTTGAATTACTACCCCATGCATTATATTCGCAAGATTTAGCACTAATTTACATCCCCTATTCGAAATTGCACTATTCACTAACTACTTTTCACTATTCACTAATTTATATCAATAGTTTCATAATATTTAAGTGTTTTGGTTCTAAAAAATCGAAAAATAATCCGATTGGTGATCCGTTAGCTCAATCAATAAAGATCTGAACTAGGTTCTACTCTAGGTGAGACAGCTCGTTCGTTACCAATAGTAAAACATTGGGTAGTAAAGTTTAGACGAGACCGTACGACCTACGAAGACGATAATTACAATGGCGGATCAAATGAAGCGATAATTCCAAAAATTTTGGAAAAAAATTCACCGAGTGATACCGGATAATCGTCGATTGAAAGTGCGAGATCTAGAAGACATAGCAGGCGTTCCAAAAAGGACTTTTTAACTGAAAATTTAGACATGGAAAAGCTGTTTGTTCACAACGGAACCAAAACAGCGTCGTGAAGATGTTTCCATCGAGTGTTTGGTAATGTTCCATACCAGAACAGAAACATTAAAGTCAGAAAGATTGAGTCGACTCCAAAGAAAGTAGAAACCGTTCCATCTGCAGGAAAAGTCATGGTGTAGGTTGTTTTGCCAAGAAGAAAGTTTTGTTCCAGCAAGACAATCCATCAGCTCAAACAACCGTTATTTAAATGGTCAAAATTGATGAATCAAAGTTTGAATTACTACCCCATGCATTATATTCGCAAGATTTAGCACTAATTTACATCCCCTATTCGAAATTGCACTATTCACTAACTACTTTTCACTATTCACTAATTTATATCAATAGTTTCATAATATTTATGTGTTTTGGTTCTAAAAAATCGAAAAATAATCCGATTGGTGATCCGTTAGCTCAATCAATAAAGAGCTTAACTAGGTTCTACTCTAGGTGAGACAGCTCGTTCGTTACCTATAGTAAAACATTGGGTAGTAAAGTTTAGACGAGACCGTACGACCTACGAAGACGATAATTACAATGGCGGATCAAATGAAGCGAAAATTCCAAAAATTTTGGAAAAAAATTCACCGAGTGATACCGGATAATCGTCGATTGAAAGTGCGAGATCTAGAAGACATAGCAGGCGTTCCAAAAAGGACTTTTTAACTGAAAATTTAGACATGGAAAAGCTGTTTGTTCACAACGGAACCAAAACAGCGTCGTGAAGATGTTTCCATCGAGTGTTTGGTAATGTTCCATACCAGAACAGAAACATTAAAGTCAGAAAGATTGAGTCGACTCCAAAGAAAGTAGAAACCGTTCCATCTGCAGGAAAAGTCATGGTGTAGGTTGTTTTGCCAAGAAGAAAGTTTTGTTCCAGCAAGACAATCCATCAGCTCAAACAACCGTTATTTAAATGGTCAAAATTGATGAATCAAAGTTTGAATTACTACCCCATGCATTATATTCGCAAGATTTAGCACTAATTTACATCCCCTATTCGAAATTGCACTATTCACTAACTACTTTTCACTATTCACTAATTTATATCAATAGTTTCATAATATTTATGTGTTTTGGTTCTAAAAAATCGAAAAATAATCCGATTGGTGATCCGTTAGCTCAATCAATAAAGAGCTTAACTAGGTTCTACTCTAGGTGAGACAGCTCGTTCGTTACCTATAGTAAAACATTGGGTAGTAAAGTTTAGACGAGACCGTACGACCTACGAAGACGATAATTACAATGGCGGATCAAATGAAGCGAAAATTCCAAAAATTTTGGAAAAAAATTCACCGAGTGATACCGGATAATCGTCGATTGAAAGTGCGAGATCTAGAAGACATAGCAGGCGTTCCAAAAAGGACTTTTTAACTGAAAATTTAGACATGGAAAAGCTGTTTGTTCACAACGGAACCAAAACAGCGTCGTGAAGATGTTTCCATCGAGTGTTTGGTAATGTTCCATACCAGAACAGAAACATTAAAGTCAGAAAGATTGAGTCGACTCCAAAGAAAGTAGAAACCGTTCCATCTGCAGGAAAAGTCATGGCGTCGGTTGTTTTGCCAAGAAGAAAGTTTTGTTCCAGCAAGACAATCCATCAGCTCAAACAACCGTTATTTAAATGGTCAAAATTGATGAATCAAAGTTTGAATTACTACCCCATGCATTATATTCGCAAGATTTAGCACTAATTTACATCCCCTATTCGAAATTGCACTATTCACTAACTACTTTTCACTATTCACTAATTTATATCAATAGTTTCATACTATTTATGTGTTTTGGTTCTAAAAAATCGAAAAGTAATCCGATTGGTGATCCGTTAGCTCAATCAATAAAGAGCTTAACTAGGTTCTACTCTAGGTGAGACAGCTCGTTCGTTACCTATAGTAAAACATTGGGTAGTAAAGTTTAGACGAGACCGTACGACCTACGAAGACGATAATTACAATGGCGGATCAAATGAAGAGATAATTCCAAAAATTTTGGAAAAAAATTCACCGAGTGATACCGGATAATCGTCGATTGAAAGTGCGAGATCTAGAAGACATAGCAGGCGTTCCAAAAAGGACTTTTTAACTGAAAATTTAGACATGGAAAAGCTGTTTGTTCACAACGGAACCAAAACAGCGTCGTGAAGATGTTTCCATCGAGTGTTTGGTAATGTTCCAAACCAGAACAGAAACATTAAAGTCAGAAAGATTGAGTCGACTCCAAAGAAAGTAGAAACCGTTCCATCTGCAGGAAAAGTCATGGCGTCGGTTGTTTTGCCAAGAAGAAAGTTTTGTTCCAGCAAGACAATCCATCAGCTCAAACAACCGTTATTTAAATGGTCAAAATTGATGAATCAAAGTTCGAAATATTACATATTCGCAAGATTTAGCCCCCCGGATTATTTTCGGTTCCCACATTTGCCCTTTGGTCACAGTTTATCCAACAATGAAGAAGTGATGTCGAAATATTGTTGGTTTCTTCGTTGGACCAGGTACTTCTGGATCCTTCTTCGATTATGAATACCTTTCTCTATTTAGGAAATAAATATACTTCGGTTGTCGTTGAAATCCATTTTTTTTTTAATTGCAGATCGGCCTGTTGGGTTTACAGATGATTTGGACCAGAGACGCAGAATCGGCTTTAACCCAAGCAAGACACGATAAAAAATTGATGCCCGAAACTAACAATAAATTTTTAGAGCTGTTGAATACGCTCATCGATCAAACCACGAGGGATTTAACGAAAATAGAAAGAACCAAATTCGAAACTTTGATCACCATCCACGTGCACCAGAGGGATATCTTCGATATTTTGGTTGGTACAAATCTAATATCGATTACGTGGTCTCTTAAATTCCTTTCGTACTCAATTCACTCGGCATATTGTCTTTAAACGATTCTTTCAATACTTTTCCGATTTCGTGATATCACAAGGTGATAGATCCGGCGATTAGTGCGACTGGAATATTTCGAAAAACTGTCCGAGTATTATCCCGATGATTTCTAGTCTTTTTAACTTGTTATTGACCACCTCGTCGATGCTATTAGCGTCCGATTCGTTCGAAACAATCGTTTGGTGTTTTCCACACGAAAATTTTTCTATTAAGGCGCGTACACACTATCAGTGCGAGCTTCCGACGATCTCCATTCGAACCGTTTGTCGTAAAATTCGATCGCGACGTATCACTCGAGTTTCTTCTTCTTTTTTTTTTTCGTGGATATAAGTGGATAGAGCATCTACAAACTCATAACAAACGAAAATATTATTATTACTTATTAAAATGATGTTTTAGTGTCGATTGAACGTTAGGCACGTAAACGATTTCGAATGGTTGAAACAATGTAGATTTTATTTCAAAGAAGAACAAGATAAAACTTTAATTATAATTACCGACGTTGTATTTTCTTATCAGAATGAATATCTGGGATGTACCGATCGACTTGTCATCACACCTTTAACCGACAGGTTAGTTTTGTACTGATTAATGGACTGCTATTGCCTCCAAAGCGATTTAATGAATCCGGAAGAATCGAAACGCATTTGGAATCGATTATTGAATCGATTTCTCCCCAATCGGGGACTTAAATTCTAATAGACTTTAGAAGGAGTAGCAATCCGTGTAAATGTACGGTTTGAGGTTATGTATTATTATTTTTTTTTTAGATGTTATATTACGTTGGCGCAAGCTTTAGCTATGAGCATGGGTGGCGCCCCGTGCGGACCAGCGGGTACAGGTAAAACTGAAACTGTTAAAGATATGGGGAAAACCCTTGCTAAATATGTTGTGGTTTTCAATTGTTCCGATCAAATGGATTATCGAGGACTCGGTCGAATTTACAAAGGTACGTTCGTAGATCGATTTTAAATTTGGAAAAAATCGATTATAATCGATGACAATATGATAATTTCATTAATAGTGACAATATCGTTGCCGGGATCATCAGGACACAACGTTGGGTATTATGTGGTTATATATATATATATATATTGTTGGGTTTATAGGTTTGGCTCAATCCGGTTCGTGGGGTTGTTTCGACGAATTCAATCGCATCGAGCTTCCGGTGTTGTCGGTCGCGGCGCAACAAGTCGCCGTGGTATTGGCGAGTAAAAAAGAAAAAAGGAAAACGTTCCAATTCACCGACGGAGATATTGTGGAAATGTGTCCGGAATTTGGTATATTCATAACAATGGTAAATATATTTCGACGTTTCTCTAAACAATTTTATGTTGTATACAGAGATTTTTGTATTGTTCACCCCCTTGAAACTATACGTTAAGCTCGGAGCTTATTTTTACAGATTTAATACAGTAAATATATTTTCTTGATTTACCAAAATTTACGTAGTCCATTAAGAGGTCTAAAAGCAGCTGTAGCAGCAAAATTTTGAACTTTTTTTGGACTTGTTTTGTATCGTCATACTTTTTGTAGTCAAATCTTTTTTCTGTACTCATAAATATTGAATCATACTTATCCGAAACACGCGTACACTATAAATTCACTACTCAATATGTTTTTAAATTAATTATTTGTTATTTTTCAAAATTTCACGTGTTATTTCACACTTATACGGCTATACTGATTTATTAACAATAGCTAAACCTCGTATTTCTTATAAATCGTCAGTATTTATGGTACTAAATATCGATTTTTGTGCCAAATGGAATTTGGCATTAAATTGACGGCGGTCAACGTGTTAAACATGGAATTACTCATATTTATGACTATATTTTTTTGAAAATTTAGGAAAAAAGTATGAAACAGATTAAATTAATGGAAAAATAAGATTTTGCAATAAATTTTATTGATTATATCGAAAATTTTGTTGTTTTTCAAAATTTCACGTGTTATTTCACACTTATACGGCTATACTGATTTATTAACAATAGCTAAACCTCGTATTTCTTATAAATCGTCAGTATTTATGGTACTAAATATCGATTTTTGTGCCAAATGGAATTTGGCATTAAATTGACGGCGGTCAACGTGTTAAACATGGAATTACTCATATTTATGACTATATTTTTTTGAAAATTTAGGAAAAAAGTATGAAACAGATTAAATTAATGGAAAAATAAGATTTTGCAATAAATTTTATTGATTATATCGAAAATTTTGTTGTTTTTCAAAATTTCACGTGTTATTTCACACTTATACGGCTATACTGATTTATTAACAATAGCTAAACCTCGTATTTCTTATAAATCGTCAGTATTTATGGTACTAAATATCGATTTTTGTGCCAAATGGAATTTGGCATTAAATTGACGGCGGTCAACGTGTTAAACATGGAATTACTCATATTTATGACTATATTTTTTTGAAAATTTAGGAAAAAAGTATGAAACAGATTAAATTAATGGAAAAATAAGATTTTGCAATAAATTTTATTGATTATATCGAAAATTTTGTTGTTTTTCAAAATTTCACGTGTTATTTCACACTTATACGGCTATACTGATTTATTAACAATAGCTAAACCTCGTATTTCTTATAAATCGTCAGTATTTATGGTACTAAATATCGATTTTTGTGCCAAATGGAATTTGGCATTAAATTGACGGCGGTCAACGTGTTAAACATGGAATTACTCATATTTATGACTATATTTTTTTGAAAATTTAGGAAAAAAGTATGAAACAGATTAAATTAATGGAAAAATAAGATTTTGCAATAAATTTTATTGATTATATCGAAAATTTTGTTGTTTTTCAAAATTTCACGTGTTATTTCACACTTATACGGCTATACTGATTTATTAACAATAGCTAAACCTCGTATTTCTTATAAATCGTCAGTATTCATGGTACTAAATATCGATTTTTGTGCCAAATGGAATTTGGCATTAAATTGACGGCGGTCAACGTGTTAAACATGGAATTACTCATATTTATGACTATATTTTTTTGAAAATTTAGGAAAAAAGTATGAAACAGATTAAATTAATGGAAAAATAAGATTTTGCAACAAATTTTATTGATTATATGGAAAATTTTGTTGTTTTTCAAAATTTCACGTGTTATTTCACACTTATACGGCTATACTGATTTATTAACAATAGCTACACCTCGTGTTTCTCATAAATCGTCAGTATTTATGGTACTAAATATCGATTTTTGTGCCAAATGGAATTTGGCATTAAATTGACGGCGGTCAACGTGTTAAACACGGAATTACTCATATTTATGGCTATATTTTTTTGAAAATTTAGGAAAAAAGTATGAAACAGATTAAATTAATGAAAAAATAAGATTTTGCAACAAATTTTATTGATTATATGGAAAATTTTGTTGTTTTTCAAAATTTCACGTGTTATTTCACACTTATACGGCTATACTGATTTATTAACAATAGCTAAACCTCGTATTTCTTATAAATCGTCAGTATTCATGGTACTAAATATCGATTTTTGTGCCAAATGGAATTTGGCATTAAATTGACGGCGGTCAACGTGTTAAACACGGAATTACTCATATTTATGGCTATATTTTTTTGAAAATTTAGGAAAAAAGTATGAAACAGATTAAATTAATGAAAAAATAAGATTTTGCAACAAATTTTATTGATTATATGGAAAATTTTGTTGTTTTTCAAAATTTCACGTGTTATTTCACACTTATACGGCTATACTGATTTATTAACAATAGCTACACCTCGTGTTTCTCATAAATCGTCAGTATTTATGGTACTAAATATCGATTTTTGTGCCAAATGGAATTTGGCATTAAATTGACGGCGGTCAACGTGTTAAACACGGAATTACTCATATTTATGGCTATATTTTTTTGAAAATTTAGGAAAAAAGTATGAAACAGATTAAATTAATGAAAAAATAAGATTTTGCAACAAATTTTATTGATTATATGGAAAATTTTGTTGTTTTTCAAAATTTCACGTGTTATTTCACACTTATACGGCTATACTGATTTATTAACAATAGCTAAACCTCGTATTTCTCATAAATCGTCAGTATTTATGGTACTAAATATCGATTTTTGTGCCAAATGGAATTTGGCATTAAATTGACGGCGGTCAACGTGTTAAACACGGAATTACTCATATTTATGGCTATATTTTTTTGAAAATTTAGGAAAAAAGTATGAAACAGATTAAATTAATGAAAAAATAAGATTTTGCAACAAATTTTATTGATTATATCGAAAATTTTGTTGTTTTTCAAAATTTCACGTGTTATTTCACACTTATACGGCTATACTGATTTATTAACAATAGCTAAACCTCGTATTTCTTATAAATCGTCAGTATTCATGGTACTAAATATCGATTTTTGTGCCAAATGGAATTTGGCATTAAATTGACGGCGGTCAACGTGTTAAACACGGAATTACTCATATTTATGGCTATATTTTTTTGAAAATTTAGGAAAAAAGTATGAAACAGATTAAATTAATGAAAAAATAAGATTTTGCAACAAATTTTATTGATTATATCGAAAATTTTGTTGTTTTTCAAAATTTCACGTGTTATTTCACACTTATACGGCTATACTGATTTATTAACAATAGCTAAACCTCGTGTTTCTCATAAATCGTCAGTATTTATGGTACTAAATATCGATTTTTGTGCCAAATGGAATTTGGCATTAAATTGACGGCGGTCAACGTGTTAAACATGGAATTACTCATATTTATGACTATATTTTTTTGAAAATTTAGGAAAAAAGTATGAAACAGATTAAATTAATGGAAAAATAAGATTTTGCAATAAATTTTATTGATTATATCGAAAATTTTGTTGTTTTTCAAAATTTCACGTGTTATTTCACACTTATACGGCTATACTGATTTATTAACAATAGCTAAACCTCGTATTTCTTATAAATCGTCAGTATTTATGGTACTAAATATCGATTTTTGTGCCAAATGGAATTTGGCATTAAATTGACGGCGGTCAACGTGTTAAACATGGAATTACTCATATTTATGACTATATTTTTTTGAAAATTTAGGAAAAAAGTATGAAACAGATTAAATTAATGGAAAAATAAGATTTTGCAATAAATTTTATTGATTATATCGAAAATTTTGTTGTTTTCAAAATTTCACGTGTTATTTCACACTTATACGGCTATACTGATTTATTAACAATAGCTAAACCTCGTATTTCTTATAAATCGTCAGTATTCATGGTACTAATATCGATTTTTGTGCCAAATGGAATTTGGCATTAAATTGACGGCGGTCAACGTGTTAAACATGGAATTACTCATATTTATGACTATATTTTTTTGAAAATTTAGGAAAAAAGTATGAAACAGATTAAATTAATGGAAAAATAAGATATTGCAATAAATTTTATTGATTATATCGAAAATTTTGTTGTTTTCAAAATTTCACGTGTTATTTCACACTTATACGGCTATACTGATTTATTAACAATAGCTAAACCTCGTATTTCTTATAAATTGTCAGTATTTATGGTACTAATATCGATTTTTGTGCCAAATGGAATTTGGCATTAAATTGACGGCTGTCAACGTGTTAAACATGGAATTACTCATATTTATGACTATATTTTTTGAAAATTTAGGAAAAAAGTATGAAACAGATTAAATTAATGGAAAAATAAGATTTTGCAATAAATTTTATTGATTATATCGAAAATTTTGTTGTTTTTCAAAATTTCACGTGTTATTTCACACTTATACGGCTATACTGATTTATTAACAATAGCTAAACCTCGTATTTCTTATAAATCGTCAGTATTTATGGTACTAAATATCGATTTTTGTGCCAAATGGAATTTGGCATTAAATTGACGGCGGTCAACGTGTTAAACATGGAATTACTCATATTTATGACTATATTTTTTTGAAAATTTAGGAAAAAAGTATGAAACAGATTAAATTAATGGAAAAATAAGATATTGCAATAAATTTTATTGATTATATCGAAAATTTTGTTGTTTTCAAAATTTCACGTGTTATTTCACACTTATACGGCTATACTGATTTATTAACAATAGCTAAACCTCGTATTTCTTATAAATTGTCAGTATTTATGGTACTAAATATCGATTTTTGTGCCAAATGGAATTTGGCATTAAATTGACGGCTGTCAACGTGTTAAACATGGAATTACTCATATTTATGACTATATTTTTTTGAAAATTTAGGAAAAAAGTATGAAACAGATTAAATTAATGGAAAAATAAGATTTTGCAATAAATTTTATTGATTATATCGAAAATTTTGTTGTTTTTCAAATTTCACGTGTTATTTCACACTTATACGGCTATACTGATTTATTAACAATAGCTAAACCTCGTATTTCTTATAAATCGTCAGTATTTATGGTACTAAATATCGATTTTTGTGCCAAATGGAATTTGGCATTAAATTGACGGCGGTCAACGTGTTAAACATGGAATTACTCATATTTATGACTATATTTTTTTGAAAATTTAGGAAAAAAGTATGAAACAGATTAAATTAATGGAAAAATAAGATTTTGCAATAAATTTTATTGATTATATCGAAAATTTTAATGTTTTTCAAAATTTCACGTGTTATTTCACACTTATTACGGCTATACTGATTTATTAACAATAGCTAAACCTCGTATTTCTTATAAATTGTCAGTATTTATGGTACTAAATATCGATTTTTGTGCCAAATGGAATTTGGCATTAAATTGACGGCGGTCAACGTGTTAAACATGGAATTACTCATATTTATGACTATATTTTTTTGAAAATTTAGGAAAAAGTATGAAACAGATTAAATTAATGGAAAAAATAAGATTTTGCAATAAATTTTATTGATTATATCGAAAATTTTGTTGTTTTTCAAATTTCACGTGTTATTTCACACTTATACGGCTATACTGATTTATTAACAATAGCTAAACCTCGTATTTCTTATAAATCGTCAGTATTTATGGTACTAAATATCGATTTTTGTGCCAAATGGAATTTGGCATTAAATTGACGGCGGTCAACGTGTTAAACATGGAATTACTCATATTTATGACTATATTTTTTTGAAAATTTAGGAAAAAAGTATGAAACAGATTAAATTAATGGAAAAATAAGATTTTGCAATAAATTTTATTGATTATATCGAAAATTTTGTTGTTTCAAAATTTCACGTGTTATTTCACACTTATACGGCTATACTGATTTATTAACAATAGCTAAACTCGTATTTCTTATAAATCGTCAGTATTTATGGTACTAAATATCGATTTTTGTGCCAAATGGAATTTGGCATTAAATTGACGGCGGTCAACGTGTTAAACATGGAATTACTCATATTTATGACTATATTTTTTTGAAAATTTAGGAAAAAAGTATGAAACAGATTAAATTAATGGAAAAATAAGATATTGCAATAAATTTTATTGATTATATCGAAAATTTTGTTGTTTTCAAAATTTCACGTGTTATTTCACACTTATACGGCTATACTGATTTATTAACAATAGCTAAACCTCGTATTTCTTATAAATTGTCAGTATTTATGGTACTAAATATCGATTTTTGTGCCAAATGGAATTTGGCATTAAATTGACGGCTGTCAACGTGTTAAACATGGAATTACTCATATTTATGACTATATTTTTTGAAAATTTAAGGAAAAAAGTATGAAACAGATTAAATTAATGGAAAAATAAGATTTTGCAATAAATTTTATTGATTATATCGAAAATTTTTGTTGTTTTTCAAAATTTCACGTGTTATTTCACACTTATACGGCTATACTGATTTATTAACAATAGCTAAACCTCGTATTTCTTATAAATCGTCAGTATTCATGGTACTAAATATCGATTTTTGTGCCAAATGGAATTTGGCATTAAATTGACGGCGGTCAACGTGTTAAACATGGAATTACTCATATTTATGACTATATTTTTTTGAAATTTAGGAAAAAAGTATGAAACAGATTAAATAATGGAAAAATAAGATTTTGCAATAAATTTTATTGATTATATCGAAAATTTTGTTGTTTTTCAAAATTTCACGTGTTATTTCAC